>NW_027428348.1:347500-647500 GCF_047830755.1 Zonotrichia albicollis
CCGGCCCAGGGAACCTGGCCGGGCGTGCGAGAAATACGTGCCACCGGACCGCGCGCCGCCGGCGGCCGGTTTTCCCTTTCCGGAAAAAAAATAGCCGGAGGAACGGCACGACCAAAAGGCACATGGAGGCGGCGTTCGCAGCGACCCGTGCTAGCCACGGGGGCCGCGGGCCCGGGACGCCGGAGGCACCCGCGGGGGCGAGTTACGCGTCTCACTCCCCCACGGAGCCCCAGACATCCCGCTCGCTCCCTTCTCTCGCGCCGACGTGGCCCGCGCGCGCCTTCGTCGCAACGGCTCCTCGGTGCCGCGGCTTAAGGCCGCCAGAGAAAAATCCGCGGAGGCCGGGCGGGCGCCCCCACTCTCTGCCCGCGCACCGGCGCGCCTAAACCGCGGGGGGGAAAAAAAAAACAAAAAACCACGGACCCGCATGGCAACCCAGCCCGCCCGGCCCAAGGGGCTCGGTCGATGCGCCCACGACCGAGGTGGACGAGGCGCCGCCGCCTCGCCCGGGAAAGGTCCAGGGGGCTCTCGGACTCTCACTCTCTCTCTCTCTCTCTCTCTCTCTGTCGGGTGCCGGGTCCTTCAACTCCGAAAAACTCCGCCCGCCAACGCGGGTCCCCGGCTTAAGGCCGAGGAAGGGGGACGGCTTCAACGAGGCGGCCCGGGGACGGGGCGCCCCGACCCCGGCTCCGCAGCTTCACCGGGCGGGCGGACGGCCCGAAACAGTGCCCGCCGAGTGGGCCCCGGCTTAAGGCCAGGCACAAAAGGGACGAGGCGCCGCCGCCTCGCCCGCCAAGCGGCTCTCTCGAATCGCCTTTCACAGCCCTTCTCTCTCGGCATCCCGGGGGGATCCGGCCCCTCCGCTCGGCAGCCCTTCTCTCTCGGCATCCCGGGGGGAAACCGGCCCCTCCGCTCGGCAGCCCTTCTCTCTCGGCATCCCGGGGGGATCCGGCCCCTCCCCGCTGGCAGCCCTTCTCTCTCGGCATCCCGGGGGGATCCGGCCCCTTCTCTCTCTCTATCTCTCGGCCTCCCGGGGGAACCGGCCCCTCCGCTCGCAGCCCTTCTCTCTCGGTCTCTCGGGGGCATCCGGTCCGTCTTTTCTCAGCCCTTCTCTCTCGGCCTGGCTCTCACTGTGCCAACTTCCCCGGAAGGGACGGGAGCCGGAGCCGAGCCACAAGGAGACTCGCCCCGGCTAGGCGGAACACTGGCTTTTTCCCTTTGCCGGCCACCTGAGTGCGGCTGCTCCTCTCCGCCTTAAACGTAGGCACAGCCTCAGCCAACCTACGGGGATGCGGCCCGTCACCTCGCTCCCATAATACGGGCAGATAAGTCCGAAGCCGCCGAGGCCTCCAAGAGGACCGATGGAGATCGACCGGGAAGGGGCGCCGCCTCAGGCCGCAGCCTACGATGAGGCAGCCGGAGGCAGCCGACAACAGCGACCCCTTGGTGAACTTCCGCAGCCGGCCGAGACAACAGGTCTACCCGGCACCCGCCGCTATTTGACTAAGTCCCGCCGGCACGAGGTAGACCTGGTGTCCGCGGCCAGAGACCGGGTAGACCTGGTGTCCCGGGCTCCGGGGTAGACCTGGTGTCCCAGGGGCCGGGGTAGACCTGGTGTCCCGGGCTCTGGGGTAGACCTGGTGTCTCGGGGCCCGGGGTAGACCTGGTGTCCCGCCAGATCCGGAGAAGACCTGGTGTCCCCGGCCCGAGAGCAGGTAGACCTGCTGTCAGCGGCCCGAGACGGGGTAGACCTGATGTCCTAGTGCTCTGGGTTGACCTGGTGTCCCAGGGGCCAGGGTAGACCTGGTGTCTCGGGGCCCGGGGTAGACCTGGTGTCCTGGGCTCCAGGGTAGACCTGGTGTCCCGGGCTCCAGGGTAGACCTGGTGTCTCGGGGCCCGGGGTAGACCTGGTGTCCCGCCAGATCCGGAGAAGACCTGGTGTCCCCGGCCCGAGAGCGGGTAGACCTGGTGTCCCTGGACCGAGACGGGGTAGACCTGGTGTCGGCGGCCCGAGACGGGGTAGACCTGGCTTCCCTGGCCAGAGACGGGGTAGACCTGGTGTCTGCGGCACAAGACGGGGTAGACCTGGTGTCCCGGGACCTGGGGTAGACCTGGTGTCCCCGGCCCGAGACGGGGCAGACCTGGCTTCCCTGGCCAGAGACGGGGTAGATCTGGTGTCTGCGGCACAAGACGGAGTAGACCTGGTGTCTCCGGCCAGAAGCGGGGTAGACCTGGTGTCCCAGGGGCCGGGGTAGACCTGGTGTCCCAGGGGCCGGGGTAGACCTGGTGTCCCGGGACTCGGGGTAGACCTGGTGTCCCGGGCTCCGGGGTAGACCTGGTGTCCAGGGGGCCAGGGTAGACCTGGTTGTCCTCGAGCGCTGGCTTGACCTGGTATCCCCTCCCAGCCGCCTGCCTCTCGGGCGCCACGGCGAGCCCCGCCGGCGCCGGAGCCGGCTTGACCTGATGAGCCAGGACCGGCCCGGTCCCGGCGTAGACCTCCCATGCCCCTGTCGTCGCCCGCCGCCCGGGTGCCTCACCGTCCCCGTCGACCCCGGGGCCGGGCTAAACTCACAGCCTCATAACAGCCTGGAGCCAGACAGTTCGACCACTCCCGTCCCGCACAATGAACCCCATCCCCCTTTCAAGATCAATATATATTTTCGGGTGCTTTTGTCTGTCTTTTGGGGTGTTTGTTTTTTTTTTTTTTTTGTTTTTGGTTTTTGTTTTTGTTTTTGTTTTTGAATGGCTCCTCTATTGGCTTGGAACGAGAAACTCATCCAGAAAAACAAATCAACATTAAAAATGGGCACATTTTATTTCTTTTCCTTTTGTATCCAGAGCACTCCCAGCCGAGCCGACGGGCAACCCGTGCCCCGTGGTCTGCCCGCTGACACGCTGAACTGGCGAAACGGCGCCCCCACCAGCCACCCACCCTCCCCCCCGCCCCTGCCCGCCCCCGCCCTGTCCCTCCACGCCCCCCTGAGACCCTACACACAGCCCGGCCCCCCCTGGCCCCGATGCGGCTCGCCCCGCCCCGCCCCGCCCCGCCCACCAGTAGAGGCGGCTGCCGCCGGCACCACCGCCAGCACATGGGCGGCCGCTTTCGGGCGGCGTCTTTCACGGTCCGCAGAGGTCTTCCGCCCTCGACGTGAGTCTAGGGGGCCGTGGGGGCTCGGTGCCGAGGCGCCCGGGGCGGGGCCAGCACGAAGCCGCCGGCCCTTGGCCCTCGTCCGCACACAGACCCAGATACAGCGCCACACCCACCGACCCCCCAAGTGCGCACGCTCACTCCCCAAGGCCACCCCTTCAGGCCACCACGCGCCGGCAATCATCCCCGCCCCCCCGGCCGCCCCCCGCCACCTGCCCCCGCCCGCCCCGCCCAGCTGCCCGTCCGCATGCACGCTCTCGCGTGCCTTCTCTCCCTGTCCCTGGCCTCGTCCCCGCGCCCGCCCCTGCCCCTGCCCCGACCCCCTGCCTTTGCCCTCTCTGTCGGAGCCGCCCACGCCCATCGGCGGTTGGGGGCGCCCCACCCTCCCCCATCAGCCTCCCCGGCGCCCTGCCCTCCCCCACCAGCCTCCCCGGTGCCGTCTGCATACATTTCCCGCTTGCTAGGCACCCGTAGAGGAAGGCCGGCCAGGGACCACAGGTCCAGCATTGGGCTAGGCGGCCGTGGGCGAAGGCCGGAGGGGACCACAGGCCTAGCAAACCGGCCAGCTGGCCATAGGCTCAGGCCGGCGCCGGGGCACCAGGTCTGCCCAGGGTCACGGGACACCAGGTCTACCCAAGGTCCCAGGACACCAGGTCTACCCAGTGCTCTAGGACAACAGGTCTACCCCGGGGCCCGCGACACCAGGTCTACCCCGGGGAACGGGGCACCAGGTCTACCCTGGCCCCTGGGACACCAGGTCTACCCCGGGGCCCGGGACACCAGGTCTACCCTTGGTCCCAGGACACCAGGTCTACCCAGTGCTCTAGGAAAACAGGTCTACCTTGTCTCTGCCCGCTGTTGTGGTGTGTTGCAATATCCTGTTTTACCTTCTCCCTTCCCCCTCGTCCCTCGCTGAGTGTGCCCTGTCAATCAGGTTAACATACCAGCAAGGCGTCGTGTGATAGGTGTCCCTAGTCCCTTGAGACCCTGCCCCTTCACCTGGTTGGTGGCTCACCTGTCCCCTCCCCTTCCCCTGCCCTGAGCTTAAAAGGTTAATGAGACCATGCGGCCGTATTCTGTTGGAGGAATTTCCCAGTGCAGACCTCTGTACCCATGGAATAAACATCTGGATATAACCCTCTGGCAGAATCCACTCCTTCCTTCTCTTCACCATTGCCAGAAGCTCTCCCCTGAGGTAAACGGAGTCCTGACAAGCCTGGACTTACGCCTGTGCCCCGCTGCACTCTCAGCCAAGGTATCTCTGGGGTAAAACACTGCAGTGCTGCCTTTGGCCCAGCAGCGAGGGTCAGAACTGGCCCAGGCACCATCTAACTGGTTATATTGGGATTAACATTCCAATATATTGGCGTCCCTGGGGGTGGGCAAAGTGACTTCGCAGCCTGAAAACGGACTCGCAGTTCCTCAGAGAAGTTTCTGCCAGCCGTGCATCCAGCTGGAAGGGCTTTGGTTGCGTTGCCCTCAGCTAGAGACTTTGGGAATACTCCCAGAGGAAGTTTCGTGGACTGTTTGGCGCCTTCTGGAAAGCCCAGCTTCATTGTGGTGAGCAGATTTTCCAGAGGAAGAAAAGGGGAGCCTCTCTTGCACCCAGAGAGAGGTCCTTTTCCGGTGGAGACCTGCCTGCCTGTACCCAGCCTACAGCTTCCATTTCACGTGAGTATCTCTGCTTTCGGTAGAGCAGAAGCTCAAAAACAGACTCTGCTGCGAGGTCTGTTCCTTTTTTGCCTTTGCATTTTTGGCTGCGCAGCCCCACAGACGGGAATCCATAGCGTTTTAGCTTTATTTTCTGCCGCGTGTTCACTGTCTTTTAGAATTCACGCCGGAGCGGGATCGCTCTCTGCCCTTCCCCCCCGGCTCAGCAGCGTGCTCAGACACGTGTTAGGACACTCTCTTTCTCTTTCTCTTTCTCTTTCTCTTTCTCTTTCTCTTTCTCTTTCTCTTTCTCTTTCTCTTTCTCTTTCTCTTTCCGGGGGAGGGGGGGGCTCTCTTTCCACGTGGCCGGGGGATCTGCAGGGTCGGCAGTGCTCTTTGCACACGCGGCGGCGGGGGGGGGGCGTCCCGGTTTCGGCTGCCACGTGGAGTGGCTGCTGTCTCTGCTCCGCGGGGCGGCTGCATTCCACGGCGGGGGAGGCTTTGTTTCTGCTTTGGCTCGGCAGGGCGTGCCCTGCTGCCGCTGCCCGGGAATTTTAAAAGCAGTGTATACAGCTGCATTGTGAAGCTTTTGTCTGCTCGTTATCGCTTTCTATCTGTGGGGTTTTTTTAGAAATTAGTAGCTGATTTTAGCTTTGCTTTTAGTCAGGCGGGATTAAGTACTTTGCTTTTTACATCTAACATGGGTTCCAAACTTAGCATTGTACAAAGGGGAGTGTATTATAATATTGTTAGCATTCTAGTCAAGAGAAATGTGAAATTCTCTAAAGGAAAATTGAAACAGTTTACTAGATGGCTTTTTCTGCAGTTCCCAAACATTTCCCCTGAAGAAATCCACAATATTCAATTCTGGGATAAAGTTGGGAATGAATTGATAACCTTAGGACAATCTGGCAAACCACCCTCAGCTAAATTTGTGTTCTGGAGTTTACAAATTCGAACAGCATTGCTCAAACAAAAGGAAGTGGAGAAAAAGCCAAATGTAAAGCCATGTACCTCTGCTCTCCCTGTTCCTCCCTCTCCCTCTAAAACCCCTAAACCTCTTTCCCCAAAACTTGGTATTTTAAAGAGTGCAAACTCATTGGGAAGTCAGCTCCCAGAGTGTGCAAGAATACCTGAGTTGTTTTGTTCACAAAGCCCTGGCCAGGCTGCGTGTCTTTCCCAATCCCCTGTATCCCCACCTCTAAAACCCAGAGCACGTGTTAGCTTTCCGGAGAGCAGTGATGTCCAAAATGGCCCCCAGTCCCTAGGGGGTGCACAAGATGGTGGATGCCACGTGGCATCTTCCCAAACCTGGTCTTCTTCTTCCCAAAATCCTCTTAAGCATCCCAAAATTCCATCCCCATCCCCCTCTCCTCCTGTTCCTTGTGACACCTTCCCCCCTCCCCCCGCCTTTCCTGCAGTACCCTCAGCTCCGCCCCTCTACTCCTCCCAGGGGGCGGTTGCTGACGTGATGTCACCAGGTAACCCCGCCCCCTGTTCCCCCGGTATCCCCGCCCCTTGCCGGCTCCCTTTCCCCGCCCCCTCCCCGGGTTCCCACGGTGGGGACACACCCACTGCCTGTCCCCAAACCTGTAGCTGTGATCCCAATGCTTCTGATTCTGGGGATACAGAGCAGGGGACAGCAGACCCAATGCATAGTCCCATGTTGTCGCTAGCTCCTGTTATGTTTCAGCCTGCAGCTCAAGCAGGAGCAGCCCCAACTGCTAATTGGAGTTCTTTTGGACGACAATTGATTAAAGAGATCTGTAAATCTCATAAAGAATATGGTCCACACAGTCCATATTTCTGTGGCCTTTTAAATTCTGAATTAAGTAGGACTGTTGTAATTCCACATGATTTAAAACAACTTTTTTCATGTCTCATGACATCCATGGAATTCAAATTATGGGAATCAGCATTGAAACAACTGCTAAAAGATGCTCTCCCAAGCTTACAGGCTGATCCAAACACAGCAAAAGACAACAATGGTAACCCTATTACCATGGAGCACCTCTGTGGTGAGGGTCAATGGTCTTCTCCCTCAGTCCAAGCTGCTGCAATTCCTGCAGAAACACTTGAGAAAGTAAAAGAAGCAGCTGAAAAAGCATTCTTTTCCCTCCAACCTGAGGGGCCTTTTGAGCCCTATAGTAAAATCAAACAACTACCATCAGAACCTTTTTTGAAATTTGTAGAAAGGCTAACTAGAGCCATTGAAATACAGGTTAAAAAGGAAAATGCTAGGGAAGCAATTTTAGAAGAAATAGTGTTTACAAATGCAAATGAACAGTGTCGAGCGGCAATCCTGAGCCTTCCTATGGAACCTTCCCCTACATTAAAAGATATGCTTCTAGTCTGTAACAGGAAAGTGCCTCTGATGAGTGTGGCTGAAGACTCCAGACCAAGGCTGCTGCCAAGACCATCTCAGTGTGTCGCTGTTGCCAGCCCTGCACCTTCTCCCTCAGCACAGCAGTACCCTGGGCAGCAGCGGAGACCAGCAATGGTTGAGCCCACTAAACCATGCCTGCTTTGTAATAAGCTAGGGCACTGGAGTAACCAGTGCCCCCTGAAAAGGGAATTTGATGAATTTAGAAATGGCAGGGGAGGAGAACTGCAAGCCCTCCCTGGGGGTCAACAACAAAAAAACTGAAAGTAAAGCGCCAGCCTGCCAGGCGTGCAGACATAAAAAGAGCAGGCCAAGAGAATAAGGGTAGCAAAATAAATCAAGCGCGCGATAATATTAACATTTGTGTAAGTGAAGCAGGTGCTTCAAAGACCAAGTCTGCTGGTCCACTGTTGAAAGTGAAACAAAATAACCTTTGTTATGATTTAAGTGATTCTGTATTAACCGTATCTTCTGTCAATGAGCCTTACAGGTTGCAGCTGACAGAGTCACTCCACCTGAAGGACACTGACTGGCATTTTGTCTCTGTAAATCCTGAACAGAAAGGTACTTGGAACCAAATTCGTTGTAAGTACATCATCACTGGGGACAAAAACACACCACAAGAGATCGAAATTGCTCCGGGACTGACAACATCAGATCCCAAGCAATTTGTTCTCAGCCTGCACTGTTTCCACCCACCCGTTTCTTCCCAAGGGACAAATTGTTGCTCAAGCTATCCCTGTGCCATCTTTACCTGAAAATGCCGATAAACAAGGGCCCACAGTCGCCCGGGTCCAAGTTATTGGGACAGATAAACCCAAATTGTGGTGCAATGTCAGTGGGGGTGGGGAGTCTAAACGCATTGAGATGCTTGTAGACACAGGTGCAGACTGCACAGTGATTCCAGTACAAGACTGGCCAGCTCACTGGCCTTTACAAAATGTTGCTGGTCACCTTCGAGGTGTAGGAGGTCTGCAATTGGCAAGGCAATCCAAAAGCATTATTCAATTCGAGGGTCCAAACGGACAATTGGCAAATATCCGTCCATTTGTGTTAGATTATTCAGAACCTTTGTTAGGGAGAGATTTAATGGCCCAGTGGGGTGTCACAATTAATATTCCAGACTCTCCACAGCATTTTTGTGCAGCAGTCATTAAACAACAGCGCCCCACCCAAAAACTTAAGTGGAAAACAGACGAACCAGTTGATGTGAAACAGTGGCCACTCAGTAAACAAAAAATAAAGGTGCTTGAGGAACTAGTACAAGAGCAACTAAGAAAGGGCCACATTGTGGAGACCATGTCCCCATGGAACTCTCCAGTGTTTGTCATCCAAAAAGCTGACAAAAAGAGGTGGCGACTTCTCTGTGACCTCCGACAAATTAATAATGTAATTGAAGATATGGGTTCTCCTCAACCTGGTATGCCATCCCCAACAATGCTTCCCCAAGATTGGAAATTAGCTGTTATTGATATTAAAGATTGTTTTTTCCAAATCCCATTGCACCCTGATGATGCACCGCGTTTGGCATTCTCTGTCCCTTCTATCAATTCAGAAGCTCCTATGAAAAGGTACCATTGGACCGTTCTTCCTCAGGGCCTAAAGGTATCTCCAGCTATCTGCCAGTGGTATGTCTCTTCCCTGCTTTCCCCAGTTCTTGCAGCCGCAGAGAAGGCCATCATTTATCATTATATGGATGATATCCTTGTGTGTGCCCCCAATGATGATTTACTAACACATGCGCTTGACCTAACGATCGATGCATTGATTGTTGCAGGGTTCGAGCTCCAGGAACAGAAAATTCAAAAGATGCCACCTTGGAAGTATTTGGGCTTAGAAATTGGAAATAGGACCATTGTTCCTCAAAAACTAGAAATCAATCCAAGGATCAAGACCCTTGCGGATGTCCACAAGTTGTGTGGGTCTTTGAATTGGGTAAGACCATGGCTTGGTCTGACTAATGAAGACCTTGCCCCTCTCTTCAATTTATTGAAAGGGGGAGAGGACCCAGGTGCTCCTAGGTCTATTACCCCAGAGGCACGGAAAGCTCTAGAAAAGGTTCAGATTGCAATGTCCACAAGACAGGCTCACCGATGCCGGCCTGATCTGCCATTCAAATTCATCATCCTAGGTAAGTTGCCACACCTCCATGGAATTATTTTCCAGTGGGAGGAAAAACAAACACCTAAAACAAAAGACACACCAAAAAAGGACCGGGACCAGAGGGACTCTCTCTTGATCATAGAATGGGTTTTCCTCAGTCACAAAAGGTCCAAGAGACTGACAAAGCCTCAGGAACTGGTAGCAGAACTGATCCGGAAAGCAAGGACCCGGATCAGGGAGTTAGCAGGATGTGATTTTAAGTGCATTCACATTCCAGTTGAGTTAAAATCAGGTCAAAATACTATGAAAATACTGGAACAATTGTTTCAAGAAAATGAAGTGTTGCAGTTTGCTCTGGATTCCTACTCAGGACAATTTTCGGTAGCACGGCCCGCTTGCAAATTGTTTGAACAAGATGTTCAATTTACTTTAAAATTAAGAACTGCTCTAAGTAGGAGACCTTTAAAAAGGGCTCTAACTGTCTTTACAGATGCATCCGGGAGGTCCCACAAGTCTGTTATGACTTGGAAAGATCCTCAAACCCAGCAGTGGGAGACGGACATTGCTGAGGTGGAAGGTTCACCTCAGGTTGCTGAATTGGCTGCGGTTGTTAGGGCTTTTGAAAGGTTCTCAGAACCATTTAATCTGATTACAGACTCTGCATACGTGGCAGGAGTAGTATCCAGAGCAGATCAAGCAATACTGCAAGATGTATCTAACATTGCACTTTTTGAATTGCTCTCAAAACTGGTAAAGTTAGTCACTCACCGAGAGCAACCCTTTTATGTGATGCATGTCAGGTCACACACTGACTTGCCAGGGTTTATCGCTGAAGGCAACAGAAGGGCAGATGCTCTTGCTGCGCCTGCAGTGATGGCCACTCTCCCAAATGTTTTTGAACAGGCAAAAATCAGCCACCAGCTTTTCCACCAAAATGCACCTGGCCTGGTTCGCCAGTTTAACATCACTCGAGAACAGGCCAAAGCGATTGTGGCCACGTGCCCAAATTGCCAACAACATGCACTCCCTACAGTGAGTACGGGAGCAAACCCAAGGGGACTGAACAGTTGTGAACTGTGGCAAACAGATGTAACACACATACAAGCTTTTGGACGGCAGAAATATGTTCATGTTAGTGTAGATACCTTTTCTGGAGCGCTCTATGCTTCTGCCCACACAGGAGAATCATCTATTGATGCTATTAAGCACCTCTTACAGGCTTTTTCTTTCATGGGCATCCCCAAGGAGCTGAAAACTGATAATGGGCCTGCTTATAAATCCAAGGAATTCGGGAGCTTCCTGCAGCAATGGGGAGTAGAGCACAAAACTGGCATCCCCTACTCCCCTACAGGTCAAGCCATTGTAGAAAGAACTCACCGTGATATTAAAAGGGTCCTGGACCAGCAACAACAGGTTCTGAAGGTAGAACCTCCCCACATCCGGTTATCCAGGGCACTATTCACAATCAATTTTCTGAATTGTTCTTTTGACAGCCTGAACCCACCCATCCTACGCCACTTTGGGGGGAGCAGTCACAGGTTGATGAAAGAAAAACCTCCGGTTTTAGTAAAGGATCCTGAGACTTGGAAAATGGTGGGACCTTACAAATTGGTTACTTGGGGACGTGGATACGCCTGTGTGTCCACCCCCTCTGGTTTAAGGTGGGTTCCTTCCAAATGGATAAAGCCCTATGTTCCCAAAGTCTCAGAGAAATCTGCAGAAGCACCCCAGGTTGCTCACGCTGCCTGGAGAAGAAAACGCCGCACGCGTTCTCTGGAGGAAATTCCATTTAAGCCTCCTATCTGGAATAGTTTGTAATATATGTTTGTCTCAAGTTTTTGTACCAGTTTAGATCCCACTGTTCGTGTGTAGCCTCGAGACGTCATGAGACTGAGCCTGGTTCTCGTCCTACTCGTGATCATCCCACCTGCAATCTCCTACATAGTACTGCAGCCCAAACCACATATGGACTACCTCGATAAAGGTTCTCAGACATCAACAGAGAAACTGACAACGAGCTGAATGGACTTTTCAATGGCTAGGGACTCTCGGGCTGGTTGGGATCTATTCTGAAAACTGTAATTTTAGTGCTGTTTATTTTAGTTGTAGTTATTGTAGTTTTTAGCATTGTTTTTGGAGTAATCAGACGCATGGTTCTCAAGTTAATCTCAAGCTCATCTCCCCCTCCTGAGGTCTACCATTTGGAAGCCCTCAGTGCTCCAGTGGATGACCTAGAAGCCTCAGTAGAATCATTCTGCACCATAAACACAGTCCTCTTCTTTTTAAACAAAACTAGGGAGAGATGTTGTGGTGTGTTGCAATATCCTGTTTTACCTTCTCCCTTCCCCCTCGCCCCTCGCTGAGTGTGCCCTGTCAATCAGGCTAACATACCAGCAAGGCGTCGTGTGATAGGTGACCCTAGTACCTGGAGACCCTGCCCCTTCACCTGGTTGGTGACTCACCTGTCCCCTCCCCTTCCCCTATCCTGAGCTTAAAATGTGAATGAGACCATGCGGCCACCATTCTGTTACCAGCAGTGGCCCAGTGCAGACATATCTGTGCTCATGGAATAAACATCTGGCTACCTTCTAGCAGAATCCGCTCCCTTCTTCTCTTCACCATCGCCAGAAGCTCTCCCCTGAGGTAAACGGAGTCCTGTCTTGTGCCCCGCTGCACTCTGCCGCCAGCAAAGGTATCTCTGGGGTAAAACACCGCAGTGCTGCCTGTGGCCCAGCAGCAAAGGTCAGAACTGGCCTGGGCACCATCTAACTGGTTATATTGGGATACATATTCCAATAGAAGAATGGCAGTCAAAATGTAATACTGCTAGATCAGCAATAAAGAAACCTAATGGAACTCAGAGACTAGTGCCACATTTCCAGGCAATGAATGGTTTATACCTTACTAGCTTACTAGCTAAACTTGGAGATGATTTTATTTGGTGCGAGGAATGTCCATGGGCAGGTGCTGTCGAGAGCCGTTCCCTCTTGGTCTGAGAGACCAGCTCCCCCAGCCCACCTTGCTCCCCGGCCCGGAGGTTGTAACGTGCGCTCGACCGGCAGCCGAAGGAGGGCTCTTGACACCGTGTCTGATGCAACAGGGCTCATTGAAGGTAGGTCAGAGGGTGCAGCTTGGGTGAGGGTGAGAAGAGGGACAGGAAGAGGCAGGAGCACAAGCACTGTAACATGACACATAAGGCACCTGCAAGCTGCTGGGGAAGCCTCAAGTCTGCTCAGTGAGCCACGTGTGCCCTCAGCATTGGGACAGCCACCTTTCCCTCGGTGAGCCTCACATGCCAGGGTCAGCAAATCAAGAGGCACCAGGCATGCTGTAGGTGACTCAGAGCGAGTGCAGTGGGTCATGGTGGCCAGGGACCAGAAGCAGGCAGAAAGGCAACGGGGCTGGGGAAAAGGCTCTGCTGTGCTCACAGCGTGGGCTGAGGGCTGGGAGAGCTCCATTTCCCCCTTGAGATGTTGGAGACGGGGCCTTTCACCCTCCTGATAGGGCTGCCCCTGGCTGCAGGCAGCCAAATGGGTACCACGACACAAGGCCGAGAGCAGCAAAGCAAAGAGCCAGCCGTGCACAGCACAGGGAGGTGGCCCAGTGCAAAGGCAGCGTGGCACCCTGAAGGTGCCCGCTGCATTCTCATGTGTCCCTGGCCTGGGCAGGACAGGAATGTCCGTGGTCCAAGAGGGCCTTTCTGTGGCCCTTGTGGGCTCAAAGCTGCTGCTCTTCTGGCTCCATGGGGCCTAAAGCCACAGAGCTCAGCCTGCCCCACAGCAAGAGGAACAAGACTTGGATATCAGGCAGTGGAGCTCAACGCCTAAGGCTGAGGGGCGGGGGGCTCCAGTCTGGAGCACTGGGAGGGCACCCACCCAGCCCCACAACAGCTGGCCTCACAGCCCTGAAAGGCCAGGACCAGGGTTCCACGCCTGATCCCAGGGCGTCCCTCCAACCGGCCAGCGACCTGGAAGCGCCAGAGCAGCCGGCTGTCGGGATCAAGGCGGCTGCCAGGGGGCTCCTTATGGCCTCTGCCAGCCAATTGCTCAGGGCTTAGCAGTGCCTCAGCCCCTCAGGGTCTCCCCCAGCCTGGCCAAGCTTGCCGGCAGCAGCGCCGCAGCCCCACAGCAGCTCCAGAGGAGCCCCATCCAGAGGCACCTGGGAGCCCTCAGCACTGCAGCCAGCAGCAGACGGGCACGAGGACACGGATGGCCCTTCCTGTCCGGCACAGAGCTGGTGGCCATCTCCAGGCACCGCTCTGGGAGGGTTCCCCGCAGCTCCGGCCCTTGCCCAGCCGCTCTGTGGGCAGCACAAAGGCTTCAGCAGAACCACCAAAGGCCAAAAGGCTTCTGGCCATTTTCCCTGCAACATTGCATGGCTAGACAGCTGGCTGAGCAGAAGCACCCTTGCGTCCCGCTCCCCCTATGCCCTACAGACCTTGCGAAGGAAAAGAAAGATCCTGGGACTCTGTGTATTGTAAGCTATTTTATATTTACACAATCAAAACCAACGAAAATACAAAGAGAAAAATCTGGAAGAAGACAAAGGAAATTGCTGCTGGCTCAAATGGCCCAAGCAGACTGAGTGCTGCAGATCACCTCTCCGGGGAGCTGCAGCAGAACAGTAAGGCAGTGCAGCAAAGACGAGGCCGTTTCCTCCATGCACTGCGGAATCGATCTCGCAGCTTCTGCCATGGGGAGTAGGGAGCTCTCTCAAGAGTCCGGAGAACTACACAAAATTCTACTGCAGCATCTCTGATTGCAGGACTGCTGTCATATGCCATTCCTTCAAGGGCTGCAAGCAAGAGGAACAGAGGCAAGGTCAGATCCCGCATATGCAGGGAGCCGAGGAGAGTCCCCTGCCAGTGCCATCCCCGTCGTCTCTTGCCATGGCCGGAAGGGAGCAGGGAGCAAGGGGATCAGCCCGAAGTTGCTGGCCACGAATGCCACACGTAGCCCTGATATCTCTGTATGCTCTGCCCACGGGTGCAGATCCCTCCGCAGCCGCGGCAGGGCTTGCAGCTGCCCCCTGCAGCCCCCGCGGTCAGCCCGCTGCCCTCACTCACTCACCCGTGCAGATCAGCTGGAGCTCTTGCTGCTGCCCCCTCAGGTGCCGCCCGGCCATGCCTGTGAACACAGAGCCTGTCACGGCCCCAGCGGCACAGCTCCCTGCCAGCGGCGCTGCCGGCGCTGTGGCCACACGGGCTGCCGGCCAGGCAGAGCTCAGCCCGGGCCCGTGCCGCATGCTGCCGCCCCAGGGCACGGCTGCCAGAGGGCGGCAGCAGCAATGCCCAGGCCAGGCGGGGCTCCACGGCGCCGGGCCGGGCTGGCGCTGCCGGGGCAGCAGGCGGGGCCGGGGCCGAGCTGCCGAGCAGGCGGGCCGGGGAGGAGCCCGGGCTCGGGACTCACCCATGAACCTGACGGCCGCCTCTCGCAGGGACTCCTGTGAGCTCTGCAGGTAGTGCAGCACCCGGCGCAGGTGCTCGGCCGCTCGGCTCCTGTCCTCTGCCAGCTGGAGAGAGCGGCAGGAGGGAAGGGTTGGCGCGGGCTCAGCTCCTGGGCCGGGCGCCGCCTGCGCCCATCGCCGGCCTCGCCTGCCCGCACAGCCCTGAGGCGCGGCCAGCAGCCGCTGGCCAAGGGCTCCCGAGGGGAGGGGCAGAGGGCCGGCTGCTGCCCGGGGAGCCGTGGTGCCGCCCCGCAGCCCCGCCGGGCCGGGGCTCCGTGGGCACCCGACTCAGGCCCACGGGAGCCTGGAGAAGAGCCCGCGCGGCCTCTGGCTGCAGCAGCGGGCACAGCTGTTAGCCCCGCACACTGAGCACCGCCCTCAGGGACCTTGGCCATGCTGAGGCTGGGCGATCTGTGCTGTACTTACCAGGCACTCCCCAAAGCTCTGATCCACGTGTAGCATTTGTTCTATATCCCTCCTCTTCAGGAATCTGGCTGAGGAATGCAGCGTTTCCCGGGAGGCCTGGAGAGGGACAGACGTGCACAGATGGCCCCACAGTCCAGGGCACAGGAGCATCCCAGTGGCACAGGCTGGAGGAGGCTGCAGCCCACAAGGTGCCAGGGCAGGAGGCAGCCCAAGGCCCTGCCAGGGGCACAGCAGCTGGCCACAAGTGCTGACCTCAGCAACAGTCTGATTCTCATCATGGCAGTGGAAGTAGAGAGGGAGCAGGCTCTGGCGCACGTGGGACTTGAAGGCCTTTCTTCCCTCTTCTGTTAATAAGTCCAGCATCTCTTGGAAGAGAGCCATGGAGCTCAGCTGCACCTGGATATCATCCTGGATGAAAGGAAAGGGCAAAAGACCTGAGCATCAGCTGCTTCAGGCCCCCCAGGGCACAGGCGTGCATCTGCACAGGGCACCAAGGCTCCGGCCACCAGCCAGTGGCTGTGGCTGTGGGCGCAGAGCCTTACACTGTCAAAGAGTGGCAGGAGCGCCTCAGCCAGCTGCAGGGCGATGGGGGTGGCTATTGGAGCACCATTCTCAAGGAGCAAATATCTGAGTAGAAGAATGCTCATCCTGATCATGTCGCTGTCATTTTCCTCCAGGAGCTCCACTAGACTTTCAGTCAGGCTCCGCATTTGTTCAGCCTGTGCGGAACAGGACTTTGTGAAAGGCCGCCCTGCTGCCGCAGGGCCCAGAGGCCAAAGGCCTGTCCCAAAGCACTGGGGCAGCTGAAGTGGGAAGCAGGAGAGATGGGAAGAGCTGCCCCAGCGGCCGAAGCCCAGGCAAGGCCAAGCCACTGCGTTGCCCAGCCCCACGCTGCTGCCTGCACGGCTTCAGCCAGTGCCCCCTTCTCACCATCAAGGGATTCTTGCCCAGCACTACGAGGCCTCGGAGTGCCAAGTAACGCCTGGCCATGTGCTCGCTCTGCAGGTTCTGTGCCAGGATCTCCAGAACACTGTCGCTGCATTCCCTCAAGTCCAGGCACTCGAGGACCTGAAAGGCACAGGGCAGTGACAGGGGAGCCGGCCGGCAGGAGCCCAGAAGCGCACAGGGCCGGGCCCAGGCAGCAGCGCAGGGCACGGGCACTGTCCTGGCAGCTGTGGCTGCCAGAGGCCAGAGGGCTGGGAGGCCGCTCAGCCAGGCAGCGCTGGCCTTGTGGCTCACCTCCACAAGGAATGCCAGGGCAGGGAAATCCCAGTATGGCATCTCTTTGCCGAGCAGGGCGAGCAGGTAGAATGCAACCGCGGAACAAAAGTGGATGGCTAAGCGGCGAATTTCTCTGAAGAGGGGAAAAAGGAAACAAGACCCTGATGCAGTGGGGCAAACCTCTGCCAGGTGTGACTCACCCAGTTCTCATCTTTCCCCAGTCCCCTTCCAGCAAGGGGACGTGGGCCATTTGGGAGTTGGTTGCTCATGGGCACCCTCCTGTGCCAGCCTTTTCCAGTCTGCTTGGCCGTCCCTCAGTGACAAGGCCCTCTGAGCCATGGCCACCACGGACACTTTGTGGGGCACCTGGGCACAGAGCAGCAATGTCAGAGGCAGTGGGGAGAAGGGGGTCTCACCTGGCAAGCAGAGCCACGGCAAAGTGGTGAGTGTCAAGAGAGAGCAGCGTGTCCCAGGCACACCTGCGCTCCATTGCCACCACCACATCCTCGCAGCGGAGAAGGCAGAGCAGGGACTTGAGGGTGCGCACAGCAAACCTGTGTGCACAGCAAAGGCCAGGTCACACTGGCAGCACTGGCTCCTCGGCAGGCCACGTGGCAGGGACAGGAGGAGTGGGATGGAGCACCTGTTGGGGCTGGTGGCAAGGCCGTGCTCTTCCTGGCATCCCTTCCAGAAGGTGTCGACCTCCTCTGGCATATCCAGAGTGCTGAAGAACACTTGGAATAGCAGATGCACAAATAGGCGGGGGAAATACACCTTCAAGATCCGTGGGAGACAGGGCACCTGGAGGATCTTCCACATCACCACAGTTGCCTGCAAAGGACAAAGCCCCCCGAGACAGCGCTCAGTGCCGAGGTGTGTGTGTGTGGCAGGGCGCGAGCGTGGCAGGGAGAGGCCGGGAGAGACCATGGCAGGGGGAGCACGACGGGGCCTGGTGGGCCTGAAGCTGCCCCTGGGCCAGGTTTCAGGCCAGCGCCTGAGGCAGGGAGATGCAGTGGGGGAAGGAGGATGGAGAGCTGCTGGAGAGGCAGCCTTGGGGCCTGCAAAGGCCAGTTGCAGAAACTCACAGCCAGGGCAAAGACAGCCGTTTGGTCCCCATTGGAGGTGCAGGTGCTGTACTCTGGCCAGCTCCCCAGCACATCGAGGAGGATCAGCTGCACCAGCTCCGCAGTCCTGGCTGAGCCCATGATGGTCTTCCACATGGCCATGGCAGCTCTGTGGGGTTAGAGCTGTGTCTCAGGGGGGTCTCAGACACAGCAGCGGGGGCAGCTGAGCCGGCTGCCATTTCTGCCTCTGCCTACTGCCCCCCTGCCAGCAGCAGCCAGACAGCCCAGCCCTGTGGGGACAGAGCCCTGAGAGGCGGCAAGGGAGCATGGCAGCAGGCTCAGGGGCTGACATGGCAGGGCTGGGAAAGGGAGCATCCAGAGGGCCCTGGAACTCTCTGTTGCTGCGACACCTGGGGCAGGCTGTGCAGGGTGATGGGCTGGGGAGGCCTGAGCCCTGTGGGCAGGTGGGCCCCATACCTGTCACAGGACGGGGCCACACGCAGGAGCGTCATCACTGCGTCATTTGGCTGTGCTTGGGTGAGATGCAGCAGGGTCTTGTCCAGCCTGTGCTCAGCAGAATCATTGGCCATGAGCCACTGGTGGATGTAGCTCACCATGGCAGGCACCTGGAGAAGGCACGGGGAGACTTGGAATGCTGCCAGAGGGAGCAATGTTCCCAGCTTCCCCAGAGGAGTGCTTCCCTTCCCACCCCGCTGCCATGTGGCCTGAAAGGCTCCCAGCAAGCAGCATGCGTGGACTGGGAGGCCAAGCAATTGCTGGGAGGATCAAAGCCTGGCCACAGGCTGCTTACTTGCTTTGGAGTGTAAAAATCTTCCTCTACAAGCATACACAGCAGGGCAGCACCGGTCTTGCTTAGGAAGATGGGCGAGTATGGTCTGAGGCTTACTCCCGCGGCGATGGTCTCTTCCTCTTCAATTCTCTTGAGGAAGTTGCAAACAAACTGTAGGAGAAGGGCAAGAAGCCGGGCATGTTGCATGCAGTGCTGCACACACGGTGCTGGGCTGAGCAGGGACAGCAGGCCCAGCCCAGGTGGGGGTGGCTGCAGGTACCTGCGCTGTCCTGCGGAAGCGGCCACGGCTGGACTCCTGCTCTTGTGTGCGCTCCAGGGCTGCATCTGGCAAAGAGCGAGCGCAGCCAGAGATGAGGGGCTGTGGGAGAGGCCGGACAACACGGCCCAGCCCTGCCATCCCCAGGCAGAGAGAGCCCCGGGATGCCCCAGGGGATGGAGCACGGCCACTGCGGGGTTTCTGCCCGGCCCCTCTTCCGTCCTGTCCGTGGGCATGTCCCCAGGGGATAGCATGGCACGGCACGGCACGGCATGGGGTCCAAGCTGGCAGCAGGCACCAGTCCTGTGGCCCAGCTCTGCCACTCACCCTCCTGCGGTGGCTGGAATGGCACCACCTCTTCAGTCTGCTGTGCCGGGGCAGCTGCAGGGCCTTCTTCCTCCTCCTCCACCCAGGCCAGCTCAGGCACTGCCAGGTGTCTCTGCTCCATGTCTCTGCCTGGATTTGTGGCTATTTGCAGGAGAGTTGCCTTGGAAAAGCTCCAAGTCAGCAAGTCCTGCAGTGGGGCCTGGAAGGCACCTTCAAGTAAGAAGCCTCAGGAAGGCTACAGGACAGCAAGTCCTGCCCTCGGTCTCAAGGGCCCCTGCCACAAGGACAGGGGACTCCTGACAAGGACTATGATATGGCCTCAAGGGCACCTGCAGAAGAGAAGCCTCAGGGAGACCACGGGTCAGCAAGTCCTGTGGTCTGGCCTGGAGCTCAGCTGCAGGAACAAGGCTTCAGAAAAGCTCCGGGTGGGACGCAAACAGGCGCGCTGTGCGGGGGCTCCTCACGGCACCGCTCTGTCCCGTCCTGTCCCGTCGCGTGCTCTGAGCACTGTGGCGTGCTCTTGTCACCTCCAGCTCCTATGTCACCCCGTGTCACAAAGGGCCCTTGGACACCCGTTCCATGTCACAGTGAGTGTGCGGCACCGTGTCACCAAGGGCCCTTGCACACACTGCCGCCTGCCCTGGGGCCACGCCCAGCCCACCCAAAGTGGCCCAGTTTGGAAGGAACGGCTGGCCCCAGGAGTCTAAGCAGGGCCGACAGGATCTTTAAGAAGGGCTCAGAGCATCAGCAAACGCTGCCATGCTCTGTGGGCTCAGGGCAGCAGAAGGAGCCCCCAGGGCTGCCGACGCAGCCGTTCTGGGAAGGGCACGAGGCCTTGCAGGGAAGCTGGCACGGCCTCCTTGGGACACGTCCCGGCTGCTGGCCGCCCTAAAGCTGCCGGTGTGACACGCACAAGGAACGTGTGGGCCCGGGCACCAATGCTGCTCTGAGGCCTGGGGCCCGGGCAGCGCTGACATCAGCAGGTGTGGCAGAGTCCCCGGCCAAGCAGACCTGCCAGCCCCCGAGCCCTGGCAGCGCTGGTGCCCGTCTCCTGCCCCAGAGACCTGTGGCCCCTGGGGGCTTTCTGTGCCAGAAGGAGCCAAAGGCCACGTGCCTTGGGGGCTGTGCCTCTTTCCTGCAGGGGCTGATGGCAGGAGCACCTGGAGCAACTGCTGGCACACTTGGTCTCCGTCAGATGATGTTGCTCCTTCCTCAAATGAATTTTCTCACGGAAGGCATTGGCAGTAGCACCAGAGCACCATCCATTGCTGAGTTACCCAGGGCAATTAGATTGCAAAGTTAACAGTTTGAAATTTCCTTGTGCTTTTCTCACTCTCCTTCCCACATTCTGGAAAAAACGGAATCTGCCCGGCCTCTGCATTTCTCAGCTTCACTTGCTGCATGTCTTGCTCTGGCAGCTGGTGTCCAAACAAAAGTGTGTCCCTGCTGAGCACAGCAATGAGCGGCTACAAAGTTGCAAGTTCCCCAGTGAACATCGAGGCAGAGACGTGGAAGTGCGGATGATAAGTACAACTCTGGGAGGAGAAGCTCTTCTGTGTCTCTGATGATGGTGCCCACACCCTGAAGCAGCAGCCAAGAGAAGCGCTGGAAGCAGACGGGCGCACTTTTGGGCAGTACAATATCAAAAGATATGAACCCATTAGCCAGAATGCAAAGGAGGACTGCAAGGATGGAGTGTGGCCTGGAGGGGAAGCCCTGGATGCAGCTGAAGCCACTTTGTTCAGCCTGGAGGAGAGTAAAGGGCGTCATTGTGGTCTTCAACATCCTCCTGAGAGGAATCAGAGGGGCTTCCGCAGCTCTCGTCACTGCTGGGACCAGTGATGGGACCGGAGAAAAGGGCAGGGAGCTGGCACAGGGCAAGTTTCATTTCCGTATCAGATCAAGGTTTTTCACCCAGAGCACAGTCAGGCACTGGGACGGGCTCCCCGTTGACGCAGCCCAGCGGAGCCCGGGCTGGCTCTTGGGAAAACTGCGGCGCTGCGCCAGGAGCGGGGAACGGCCAAGGCTTGGGTGCTGCCCGCGGCTGACCCTGGTGAGCCACCGCTCAGTGCTTCAGGATCCACTAACTGCAGCACGGAGCAGGCCAAAGAGAAGGAGGAGGCTCCTCGAGTGTGAGGTTCCACAGGCCAAGGCTTATTCCAAGGGAAGGATTGGGCAGCAAAGAGCCGCCAGCACTTCTGTGCACGGGATTTTATCAGAGTACAACTCAGGGGGTGGATCCAAATGATTTAGCAATAAGGAATCTGCAGGGGAGGAGCGAGGGGATTCCATCAGTTGCTTGGGACTAATTAGGACAGATGGGAGGAGAGGGTAGGTCACGTGGGCCAGTGGGGCTTCCAGCAATAGAGGAATTCCAAAGGGGTGCTGCAGACAGGGATTGGTCCAAGGCAAAAGTGACAGGGAAGGTTCAGGAATAAAGAGCTGGATTATCTTGAGAGGCAGGGAAGGAGCTGGAACAAAGAGTGGGGAATGGCATGAGGGACAGCTTTGAGGGAGGGCAGAACCTAGGGGTAAACCAAATTGGGGAAAATACGGGGTACATGAAAACAAACCATTCTACGGGAACTGATAAATAAACACAAACTGGAACACCCCAGGGAAATGGTCACAGCACCAAGCCCGTCTGAGTTTGAGAAGTGTTCGAAGAACATTGAGCAGTGACGCAAGCTTTTAGACACTACATCAAAAGTAGAAAGTGTACCAAAGTCAAGAGAGGGAAAAAGAAAAAGAGCTCCCTGCAGCCATGGTGGCAGCTCTGGATCAGCAGCAGGGAGAGGACGGATGTAGGCGTGGTTGAAGCAGAGGCAGGGGCGAAAATAGCAGAGGCAGAGGAGGTTCAAAGCAGCCAGAGAGCAAGCTGGACGCAAATCAATGTGCATCTTGTAAGAAATCAGGACACTGGAAATAGGGCCAGTGGCCAGAGTTAGCAGACAAAGTACACAAAACTCTTGCAGCCACTCTAGATGATAAGAAATGACCGAGACTGGCAATTCTTACCCTAGCAGGCCACTGTTTAAAATACAGCTAAAGAATGATGAAGAAGTTGAAATTTTAAGAAATAGTGGAGACACATTTTCACTCTTGAATCAAGCACTGATACCCAAAAGTGAAAACTATCTTCAAGCAATAGGAGCAACTATAGGGCAGCCAGAAAATGCATTCTTCCTGAAAGCACTTTGATGTAAAATCAAGAAGAAAATGGGAATACATCAGTTTCTTTCTACACCAAACTCACCCAAATCTGTCCTGTGCAGAGATTTGCTTGAAAATTTAGAAGCAACAGTTCCGTTTAGAAAAAGAAAACTTCAATGGAAGGTACCTGAAGACAAATGAGCGGTTTTAGCAGTAGGACTCACAATTGACACCAGACCAACAAACAAGAAGAACTAGTTAGAGCAAGTATTGAATCAGGTGTACCCAAGAGTATGGGATACTGATAGCCCAGGAAAATCAAAACCAGCAGACCCCATGAAAATTGAGCTACAGACAAGAGTTAGGGCTGTAGTCAGAAAGCAATACCCTTGAAGATTAGCAGCTAGGAAAGGAACAGAGCCAACAGTCAATAAAATCCCTGACATCAGGACTATTGGAAGAATGGCAGTCAAAATGTAATACTGCTAGATCAGCAATAAAGAAACCTAATGGAACTCAGAGACTAGTGCCACATTTCCAGGCAATGAATGGTTTATACCTTACTAGCTTACCAGCTAAACTTGGAGATGATTTTATTTGGTGCGAGGAATGTCCATGGGCAGGTGCTGTCGAGAGCCGTTCCCTCTTGGACTGAGAGACCAGCTCCCCCAGCCCACCTTGCTCCCAGGCCCGGAGGTTGTAACGTGCGCTCGACCGGCAGCCGAAGGAGGGCTCTTGACACCGTGTCTGATGCAACAGGGTTCATTGAAGGTAGGTCAGAGGGTGCAGCTTGGGTGAGGGTGAGAAGAGGGACAGGAAGAGGCAGGAGCACAAGCACTGTAACATGACACATAAGGCACCTGCAAGCTGCTGGGGAAGCCTCAAGTCTGCTCAGTGAGCCACGTGTGCCCTCAGCATTGGGACAGCCACCTTTCCCTCGGTGAGCCTCACATGCCAGGGTCAGCAAATCAAGAGGCACCAGGCATGCTGTAGGTGACTCAGAGCGAGTGCAGTGGGTCATGGTGGCCAGGGACCAGAAGCAGGCAGAAAGGCAACGGGGCTGGGGAAAAGGCTCTGCTGTGCTTACAGCGTGGGCTGAGGGCTGGGAGAGCTCCATTTCCCCCTTGAGACGTTGGAGACGGAGCCTTTCACCCTCCTGATAAGGCTGCCCCTGGCTGCAGGCAGCCAAATGGGTACCACGACACAAGGCCGAGAGCAGCAAAGCAAAGAGCCAGCCGTGCACAGCACAGGGAGGTGGCCCAGTGCAAAGGCAGCGTGGCACCCTGAAGGTGCCCGCTGCATTCTCATGTGTCCCTGGCCTGGGCAGGACAGGAATGTCCGTGGTCCAAGAGGGCCTTTCTGTGGCCCCTGTGGGCTCAAAGCTGCTGCTCTTCTGGCTCCATGGGGCCTAAAGCCACAGAGCTCGGCCTCCCCCACAGCAAGAGGAACAAGACTTGGATATCAGGCAGTGGAGCTCAACGCCTAAGGCTGAGGGGCGGGGGGCTCCAGTCTGGAGCACTGGGAGGGCACCCACCCAGCCCCACAACAGCTGGCCTCACAGCCCTGAAAGGCCAGGACCAGGGTTCCACGCCTGATCCCAGGGCGTCCCTCCAACCGGCCAGCGACCTGGAAGCGCCAGAGCAGCCGGCTGTCGGGATCAAGGCGGCTGCCAGGGGGCTCCTTATGGCCTCTGCCAGCCAATTGCTCAGGGCTTAGCAGTGCCTCAGCCCCTCAGGGTCTCCCCCAGCCTGGCCAAGCTTGCCGGCAGCAGCGCCGCAGCCCCACAGCAGCTCCAGAGGAGCCCCATCCAGAGGCACCTGGGAGCCCTCAGCACTGCAGCCAGCAGCAGACGGGCAGGAGGACACGGATGGCCCTTCCTGTCCGGCACAGAGCTGGTGGCCATCTCCAGGCACCGCTCTGGGAGGGTTCCCCGCAGCTCCGGCCCTTGCCCAGCCGCTCTGTGGGCAGCACAAAGGCTTCAGCAGAACCACCAAAGGCCAAAAGGCTTCTGGCCATTTTCCCTGCAACACTGCATGGCTAGACAGCTGGCTGAGCAGAAGCACCCTTGCGTCCCGCTCCCCCTATGCCCTACAGACCTTGCGCAGGAAAAGAAAGATCCTGGGACTCTGTGTATTGTAAGCTATTTTATATTTACACAATCAAAACCAACGAAAATACAAAGAGAAAAATCGGGAAGAAGACAAAGAAAATTGCTGCTGGCTCAAATGGCCCAAGCAGACTGAGTGCTGCAGATCACCTCTCCGGGGAGCTGCAGCAGAACAGTAAGGCAGTGCAGCAAAGACGAGGCCGTTTCCTCCATGCACTGCGGAATCGATCTCGCAGCTTCTGCCATGGGGAGTAGGGAGCTCTCTCAAGAGCCCGGAGAACTACACAAAATTCTACTGCAGCATCTCTGATTGCAGGACTGCTGTCATACGCCATTCCTTCAAGGGCTGCAAGCAAGAGGAACAGAGGCAAGGTCAGATCCCGCATATGCAGGGAGCCGAGGAGAGTCCCCTGCCAGTGCCATCCCCGTCGTCTCTTGCCATGGCCGGAAGGGAGCAGGGAGCAAGGGGATCAGCCCGAAGTTGCTGGCCACGAATGCCACACGTAGCCCTGATATCTCTGTATGCTCTGCCCACGGGTGCAGATCCCTCCGCAGCCGCGGCAGGGCTTGCAGCTGCCCCCTGCAGCCCCCGCGGTCAGCCCGCTGCCCTCACTCACTCACTCACTCACTCACTCACTCACTCACCCGTGCAGATCAGCTGGAGCTCTTGCTGCTGCCCCCTCAGGTGCCGTCCGGCCATGCCTGTGAACACAGAGCCTGTCACGGCCCCAGCGGCACAGCTCCCTGCCAGCGGCGCTGCCGGCGCTGTGGCCACACGGGCTGCCGGCCAGGCAGAGCTCAGCCCGGGCCCGTGCCGCATGCTGCCGCCCCAGGGCACGGCTGCCAGAGGGCGGCAGCAGCAATGCCCAGGCCAGGCGGGGCTCCACGGCGCCGGGCCGGGCTGGCGCTGCCGGGGCAGCAGGCGGGGCCGGGGCCGAGCTGCCGAGCAGGCGGGCCGGGGAGGAGCCCGGGCTCGGGACTCACCCATGAACCTGACGGCCGCCTCTCGCAGGGACTCCTGTGAGCTCTGCAGGTAGTGCAGCGCCCGGCGCAGGTGCTCGGCCGCTCGGCTCCTGTCCTCTGCCAGCTGGAGAGAGCGGCAGGAGGGAAGGGTTGGCGCGGGCTCAGCTCCTGGGCCGGGCGCCGCCTGCGCCCATCGCCGGCCTCGCCTGCCCGCACAGCCCTGAGGGGAGGGGCAGAGGGCCGGCTGCTGCCCGGGGAGCCGTGGTGCCGCCCCGCAGCCCCGCCGGGCCGGGGCTCCGTGGGCACCCGACTCAGGCCCACGGGAGCCTGGAGAAGAGCCCGCGCGGCCCGCGGCCTCTGGCTGCAGCAGCGGGCACAGCTGTTAGCCCCGCACACTGAGCACCGCCCTCAGGGACCTTGGCCATGCTGAGGCTGGGCGATCTGTGCTGTACTTACCAGGCACTCCCCAAAGCTCTGATCCACGTGTAGCATTTGTTCTATATCCCTCCTCTTCAGGAATCTGGCTGAGGAATGCAGCGTTTCCCGGGAGGCCTGGAGAGGGACAGACGTGCACAGATGGCCCCACAGTCCAGGGCACAGGAGCATCCCAGTGGCACAGGCTGGAGGAGGCTGCAGCCCACAAGGTGCCAGGGCAGGAGGCAGCCCAAGGCCCTGCCAGGGGCACAGCAGCTGGCCACAAGTGCTGACCTCAGCAACAGTCTGATTCTCATCATGGCAGTGGAAGTAGAGAGGGAGCAGGCTCTGGCGCACGTGGGACTTGAAGGCCTTTCTTCCCTCTTCTGTTAATAAGTCCAGCATCTCTTGGAAGAGAGCCATGGAGCTCAGCTGCACCTGGATATCATCCTGGATGAAAGGAAAGGGCAAAAGACCTGAGCATCAGCTGCTTCAGGCCCCCCAGGGCACAGGCGTGCATCTGCACAGGGCACCAAGGCTCCGGCCACCAGCCAGTGGCTGTGGCTGTGGGCGCAGAGCCTTACACTGTCAAAGAGTGGCAGGAGCGCCTCAGCCAGCTGCAGGGCGATGGGGGTGGCTATTGGAGCACCATTCTCAAGGAGCAAATATCTGAGTAGAAGAATGCTCATCCTGATCATGTCGCTGTCATTTTCCTCCAGGAGCTCCACTAGACTTTCAGTCAGGCTCCGCATTTGTTCAGCCTGTGCGGAACAGGACTTTGTGAAAGGCCGCCCTGCTGCCGCAGGGCCCAGAGGCCAAAGGCCTGTCCCCAAGCACTGGGGCAGCTGAAGTGGGAAGCAGGAGAGATGGGAAGAGCTGCCCCAGCGGCCGAAGCCCAGGCAAGGCCAAGCCACTGCGTTGCCCAGCCCCACGCTGCTGCCTGCACGGCTTCAGCCAGTGCCCCCTTCTCACCATCAAGGGATTCTTGCCCAGCACTACGAGGCCTCGGAGTGCCAAGTAACGCCTGGCCATGTGCTCGCTCTGCAGGTTCTGTGCCAGGATCTCCAGAACACTGTCACTGCATTCCCTCAAGTCCAGGCACTCGAGGACCTGAAAGGCACAGGGCAGTGACAGGGGAGCCGGCCGGCAGGAGCCCAGAAGCGCACAGGGCCGGGCCCAGGCAGCAGCGCAGGGCACGGGCACTGTCCTGGCAGCTGTGGCTGCCAGAGGCCAGAGGGCTGGGAGGCCGCTCAGCCAGGCAGCGCTGGCCTTGTGGCTCACCTCCACAAGGAATGCCAGGGCAGGGAAATCCCAGTATGGCATCTCTTTGCCGAGCAGGGCGAGCAGGTAGAACGCAACCGTGGAACAAAAGTGGATGGCTAAGCGGCGAATTTCTCTGAAGAGGGGAAAAAGGAAACAAGACCCTGATGCAGTGGGGCAAACCTCTGCCAGGTGTGACTCACCCAGTTCTCATCTTTCCCCAGTCCCCTTCCAGCAAGGGGACGTGGGCCATTTGGGAGTTGGTTGCTCATGGGCACCCTCCTCTGCCAGCCTTTTCCAGCCTGCTTGGCCGTCCCTGAGTGACAAGGCCCTCTGAGCCGTGGCCACCACGGACACTTTGTGGGGCACCTGGGCACAGAGCAGCAATGTCAGAGGCAGTGGGGAGAAGGGGGTCTCACCTGGCAAGCAGAGCCACGGCAAAGTGGTGAGTGTCAAGAGAGAGCAGCGTGTCCCAGGCACACCTGCGCTCCATTGCCACCACCACATCCTCGCAGCGGAGAAGGCAGAGCAGGGACTTGAGGGTGCGCACAGCAAACCTGTGTGCACAGCAAAGGCCAGGTCACACTGGCAGCACTGGCTCCTCGGCAGGCCACGTGGCAGGGACAGGAGGAGTGGGATGGAGCACCTGTTGGGGCTGGTGGCAAGGCCGTGCTCTTCCTGGCATCCCTTCCAGAAGGTGTCGACCTCCTCTGGCATATCCAGAGTGCTGAAGAACACTTGGAATAGCAGATGCACAAATAGGCGGGGGAAATACACCTTCAAGATCCGTGGGAGACAGGGCACCTGGAGGATCTTCCACATCACCACAGTTGCCTGCAAAGGACAAAGCCCCCCGAGACAGCGCTCAGTGCCGAGGTGTGTGTGTGGCAGGGCGCGAGCGTGGCAGGGAGAGGCCGGGAGAGACCATGGCAGGGGGAGCACGACGGGGCCTGGTGGGCCTGAAGCTGCCCCTGGGCCAGGTTTCAGGCCAGCGCCTGAGGCAGGGAGATGCAGTGGGGGAAGGAGGATGGAGAGCTGCTGGAGAGGCAGCCTTGGGGCCTGCAAAGGCCAGTTGCAGAAACTCACAGCCAGGGCAAAGACAGCCGTTTGGTCCCCATTGGAGGTGCAGGTGCTGTACTCTGGCCAGCTCCCCAGCACATCGAGGAGGATCAGCTGCACCAGCTCCGCAGTCCTGGCTGAGCCCATGATGGTCTTCCACATGGCCATGGCAGCTCTGTGGGGTTAGAGCTGTGTCTCAGGGGGGTCTCAGACACAGCAGCGGGGGCAGCTGAGCCGGCTGCCATTTCTGCCTCTGCCTACTGCCCCCCTGCCAGCAGCAGCCAGACAGCCCAGCCCTGTGGGGACAGAGCCCTGAGAGGCGGCAAGGGAGCATGGCAGCAGGCTCAGGGGCTGACATGGCAGGGCTGGGAAAGGGAGCATCCAGAGGGCCCTGGAACTCTCTGTTGCTGCGACACCTGGGGCAGGCTGTGCAGGGCGATGGGCTGGGGAGGCCTGAGCCCTGTGGGCAGGTGGGCCCCATACCTGTCACAGGATGGGGCCACACGCAGGAGCGTCATCACTGCGTCATTTGGCTGTGCTTGGGTGAGATGCAGCAGGGTCTTGTCCAGCCTGTGCTCAGCAGAATCATTGGCCATGAGCCACTGGTGGATGTAGCTCACCATGGCAGGCACCTGGAGAAGGCACGGGGAGACTTGGAATGCTGCCAGAGGGAGCAATGTTCCCAGCTTCCCCAGAGGAGTGCTTCCCTTCCCACCCCACTGCCATGTGGCCTGAAAGGCTCCCAGCAAGCAGCATGCGTGGATTGGGAGGCCAAGCAATTGCTGGGAGGATCAAAGCCTGGCCACAGGCTGCTTACTTGCTTTGGAGTGTAAAAATCTTCCTCTACAAGCATACACAGCAGGGCAGCACCGGTCTTGCTTAGGAAGATGGGCGAGTATGGTCTGAGGCCTACTCCCGCGGCGATGGTCTCTTCCTCCTCAATTCTCTTGAGGAAGTTGCAAACAAACTGTAGGAGAAGGGCAAGAAGCCGGGCATGTTGCATGCAGTGCTGCACACACGGTGCTGGGCTGAGCAGGGACAGCAGGCCCAGCCCAGGTGGGGGTGGCTGCAGGTACCTGCGCTGTCCTGCGGAAGCGGCCACGGCTGGACTCCTGCTCTTGTGTGCGCTCCAGGGCTGCATCTGGCAAAGAGCGAGCGCAGCCAGAGGTGAGGGGCTGCGGGAGAGGCCGGACAACACGGCCCAGCCCTGCCATCCCCAGGCAGAGAGAGCCCCGGGATGCCCCAGGGGATGGAGCACGGCCACTGCGGGGTTTCTGCCCGGCCCCTCTTCCGTCCTGTCCGTGGGCATGTCCCCAGGGGATAGCATGGCACGGCACGGCACGGCATGGGGTCCAAGCTGGCAGCAGGCACCAGTCCTGTGGCCCAGCTCTGCCACTCACCCTCCTGTGGTGGCTGGAACGGCACCACCTCTTCAGTCTGCTGTGCCGGGGCAGCTGCAGGGCCTTCTTCCTCCTCCTCCACCCAGGCCAGCTCAGGCACTGCCAGGTGTCTCTGCTCCATGTCTCTGCCTGGATTTGTGGCTATTTGCAGGAGAGTTGCCTTGGAAAAGCTCCAAGTCAGCAAGTCCTGCAGTGGGGCCTGGAAGGCACCTTCAAGGAAGAAGCCTCAGGAAGGCTACAGGACAGCAAGTCCTGCCCTCGGTCTCAAGGGCCCCTGCCACAAGGACAGGGGACTCCTGACAAGGAGTAGGATATGGCCTCAAGTGCGCCTGCAGAAGAGAAGCCTCAGGGAGACCACGGGTCAGCAAGTCCTGTGGTCTGGCCTGGAGCTCAGCTGCAGGAACAAGGCTTCAGAAAAGCTCCGGGTGGGACGCAAACAGGCGCGCTGTGCGGGGGCTCCTCACGGCACCGCTCTGTCCCGTCCTGTCCCGTCGCGTGCTCTGAGCACTGTGGCGTGCTCTTGTCACCTCCAGCTCCTATGTCACCCCGTGTCACAAAGGGCCCTTGGACACCCGTTCCATGTCACAGTGAGTGTGCGGCACCGTGTCACCAAGGGCCCTTGCACACACTGCCGCCTGCCCTGGGGCCACGCCCAGCCCACCCAAAGTGGCCCAGTTTGGAAGGAATGGCTGGCCCCAGGAGTCTAAGCAGGGCCGACAGGATCTTTAAGAAGGGCTCAGAGCATCAGCAAACGCTGCCATGCTCTGTGGGCTCAGGGCAGCAGAAGGAGCCCCCAGGGCTGCCGACGCAGCCGTTCTGGGAAGGGCACGGGGCCTTGCAGGGAAGCTGGCACGGCCTCCTTGGGACACGTCCCGGCTGCTGGCCGCCCTAAAGCTGCCGGTGTGACACGCACAAGGAACGTGTGGGCTCGGGCACCAATGCTGCTCTGAGGCCTGGGGCCCGGGCAGCGCTGACATCAGCAGGTGTGGCAGAGTCCCCGGCCAAGCAGACCTGCCAGCCCCCGAGCCCTGGCAGCGCTGGTGCCCGTCTCCTGCCCCAGAGACCTGTGGCCCCTGGGGGCTTTCTGTGCCAGAAGGAGCCAAAGGCCACGTGCCTTGGGGGCTGTGCCTCTTTCCTGCAGGGGCTGATGGCAGGAGCACCTGGAGCAACTGCTGGCACCCTTGGTCTCCGTCAGATGATGTTGCTCCTTCCTCAAATGAATTTTTCTCATGGAAGGCATTGGCAGTAGCACCAGAGCACCATCCATTGCTGAGTTACCCAGGGCAATTAGATTGCAAAGTTAACAGTCTGAAATTTCCTTGTGCTTTCCTCACTCTCCTTCCCACATTCTGGAAAAAATGGAATCTGCCTGGCCTCTGCATTTCTCAGCTTCACTTGCTGCATGTTTTGCTCTGGCAGCTGGTGTCCAAACAAAAGTGTGTCCCTGCTGAGCACAGCAATGAGCGGCCACAAAGTTGCAAGTTCCCCAGTGAACATCAAGGCAGAGACGTGGAAGTGCGGAGGATAAGGACAACTCTGGGAGGAGAAGCTCTTCTGTGTCACTGATGATGGTGCCCACACCCTGAAGCAGCAGCCAAGAGAAGCGCTGGAAGCAGACGGGCGCACTTTTGGGCAGTACAATATCAAAAGATATGAAACCATTAGCCAGAATGCAAAGGAGGACTGCAAGGATGGAGTGTGGCCTGGAGGGGAAGCCCTGGATTCAGCTGAAGCCACTTTGTTCAGCCTGGAGGAGAATAAAGGGCGTCATTGTGGTCTTCAACATCCTCCTGAGAGGAATCAGAGGGGCTTCTGCAGCTCTCGTCACTGCTGGGACCAGTGATCGGACCGGAGAAAAGGGCAGGGAGCTGGCACAGGGCAAGTTTCATTTCCGTATCAGATCAAGGTTTTTCACCCAGAGCACAGTCAGGCACTGGGACGGGCTCCCCGTTGACGCAGCCCAGCGGAGCCCGGGCTGGCTCTTGGGAAAACTGCGGCGCTGCGCCAGGAGCGGGGAACGGCCAAGGCTTGGGTGCTGCCCGCGGCTGACCCTGGTGAGCCACCGCTCAGTGCTTCAGGATCCACTAACTGCAGCACGGAGCAGGCCAAAGAGAAGGAGGAGGCTCCTCGAGTGTGAGGTTCCACAGGCCAAGGCTTATTCCAAGGGAAGGATTGGGCAGCAAAGAGCCGCCAGCACTTCTGTGCACGGGATTTTATCGGGGTACAACTCAGGGGGTGGATCCAAACGATTGAGCAATAAGGAATCTGCAGGGGAGGAGCGAGGGGATTCCATCAGTTGCTTGGGACTAATTAGGACAGATGGGAGGAGAGGGTAGGTCACGTGGGCCAGTGGGGCTTCCAGCAATAGAGGAATTCCAAAGGGGTGCTGCAGACAGGGATTGGTCCAAGGCAAAAGTGACAGGGAAGGTTCAGGAATAAAGAGCTGGATTATCTTGAGAGGCAGGGAAGGAGCTGCAACAAAGAGTGGGGAATGGCATGAGGGACAGCTTTGAGGGAGGGCAGAACCTAGGGGTAAACCAAATTGGGGAAAATACGGGGTACATGAAAACAAACCATTCTACGGGAACTGATAAATAAACACAAACTGGAACAGCCCAGGGAAATGGTCACAGCACCAAGCCCGTCTGAGTTTGAGAAGTGTTCGAAGAACATTGAGCAGTGACGCAAGCTTTTAGACACTACATCAAAAGTAGAAAGTGTACCAAAGTCAAGAGAGGGAAAAAGAAAAAGAGCTCCCTGCAGCCATGGTGGCAGCTCTGGATCAGCACCAGGGAGAGGACGGATGTCGGCGTGGTTGAAGCAGAGGCAGGGGCGAAAATAGCAGAGGCAGAGGAGGTTCAAAGCAGCCAGAGAGCAAGCTGGACGCAAATCAATGTGCATCTTGTAAGAAATCAGGACACTGGAAATAGGGCCAGTGCCCAGAGTAAGCAGAAAAAGTACACAAAACTCTTGCAGCCACTCTAGATGATAAGAAATGACCGAGACTGGCAATTCTTACCCTAGCAGGCCTCTGTTTAAAATACAGCTAAAGAATGATGAAGAAGTTGAAATTTTAAGAAATAGTGGAGACACATTTTCACTCTTGAATCAAGCACTGATACCCAAAAGTGAAAACTATCTTCAAGCAATAGGAGCAACTATAGGGCAGCCAGAAAATGCATTCTTCCTGAAACCACTTTGATGTAAAATCAAGAAGAAAATGGGAATACATCAGTTTCTTTCTACACCAAACTCACCCAAATCTGTCCTGTGCAGAGATTTGCTTGAAAATTTAGAAGCAACAGTTCCGTTTAGAAAAAGGAAGCTTCAGTGGAAGGTACCTGAAGGCAAATGAGCGGTTTTAGCAGTAGGACTGACAACTGACACCAGACCAACAAACAAGAAGAACTAGTTAGAGCAAGTGTTGAATCAGGTGTACCCAAGAGTATGGGATACTGATAGCCCAGGAAAATCAAAACGAGCAGACCCCATGAAAATTGAGCTACAGACAAGAGTTAGGGCTGTAGTCAGAAAGCAATACCCTTGAAGATTAGCAGCTAGGAAAGGAACAGAGCCAACAGTCAATAAAATCCCTGACATCAGGACTATTGGAAGAATGGCAGTCAAAATGTAATACTGCTAGATCAGCAATAAAGAAACCTAATGGAACTCAGAGACTAGTGCCACATTTCCAGGCAATGAATGGTTTATACCTTACTAGCTTACCAGCTAAACTTGGAGATGATTTTATTTGGTGCGGGGAATGTCCATGGGCAGGTGGTGTCGAGAGCCGTTCCCTCTTGGTCTGAGAGACCAGCTCCCCCAGCCCACCTTGCTCCCAGGCCCGGAGGTTGTAACGTGCGCTCGACCGGCAGCCGAAGGAGGGCTCTTGACACCGTGTCTGATGCAACAGGGTTCATTGAAGGTAGGTCAGAGGGTGCAGCTTGGGTGAGGGTGAGAAGAGGGACAGGAAGAGGCAGGAGCACAAGCACTGTAACATGACACATAAGGCACCTGCAAGCTGCTGGGGAAGCCTCAAGTCTGCTCAGTGAGCCACGTGTGCCCTCAGCATTGGGACAGCCACCTTTCCCTCGGTGAGCCTCACATGCCAGGGTCAGCAAATCAAGAGGCACCAGGCATGCTGTAGGTGACTCAGAGCGAGTGCAGTGGGTCATGGTGGCCAGGGACCAGAAGCAGGCAGAAAGCCAACGGGGCTGGGGAAGAGGCTCTGCTGTGCTTACAGCGTGGGCTGAGGGCTGGGAGAGCTCCATTTCCCCCTTGAGATGTTGGAGACGGGGCCTTTCACCCTCCTGATAGGGCTGCCCCTGGCTGCAGGCAGCCAAATGGGTACCACGACACAAGGCCGAGAGCAGCAAAGCAAAGAGCCAGCCGTGCACAGCACAGGGAGGTGGCCCAGTGCAAAGGCAGCGTGGCACCCTGAAGGTGCCCGCTGCATTCTCATGTGTCCCTGGCCTGGGCAGGACAGGAATGTCCGTGCTCCAAGAGGGCCTTTCTGTGGCCCCTGTGGGCTCAAAGCTGCTGCTCTTCTGGCTCCATGGGGCCTAAAGCCACAGAGCTCGGCCTCCCCCACAGCAAGAGGAACAAGACTTGGATATCAGGCAGTGGAGCTCAACGCCTAAGGCTGAGGGGCGGGGGGCTCCAGTCTGGAGCACTGGGAGGGCACCCTCCCAGCCCCACAACAGCTGGCCTCACAGCCCTGAAAGGCCAGGACCAGGGTTCCACGCCTGATCCCAGGGCGTCCCTCAAACCGGCCACCGACCTTGAAGCGCCAGAGCAGCCGGCTGTTGGGATCAAGGCGGCTGCCAGGGGGCTCCTTATGGCCTCTGCCAGCCAATTGCTCAGGGCTTAGCAGTGCCTCAGCCCCTCAGGGTCTCCCCCAGCCTGGCCAAGCTTGCCGGCAGCAGCGCCGCAGCCCCACAGCAGCTCCAGAGGAGCCCCATCCAGAGGCACCTGGGAGCCCTCAGCACTGCAGCCAGCAGCAGACGGGCACGAGGACACGGATGGCCCTTCCTGTCCGGCACAGAGCTGGTGGCCATCTCCAGGCACCGCTCTGGGAGGGTTCCCCGCAGCTCCGGCCCTTGCCCAGCCGCTCTGTGGGCAGCACAAAGGCTTCAGCAGAACCACCAAAGGCCAAAAGGCTTCTGGCCATTTTCCCTGCAACACTGCATGGCTAGACAGCTGGCTGAGCAGAAGCACCCTTGCGTCCCGCTCCCCCTATGCCCTACAGACTTTGCGCAGGAAAAGAAAGATCCTGGGACTCTGTGTATTGTAAACTATTTTATATTTACACAATCAAAACCAACGAAAATACAAAGAGAAAAATCTGGAAGAAGACAAAGGAAATTGCTGCTGGCTCAAATGGCCCAAGCAGACTGAGTGCTGCAGATCACCTCTCCGGGGAGCTGCAGCAGAACAGTAAGGCAGTGCAGCAAAGACGAGGCCGTTTCCTCCATGCACTGCGGAATCGATCTCGCAGCTTCTGCCATGGGGAGTAGGGAGCTCTCTCAAGAGCCCGGAGAACTACACAAAATTCTACTGCAGCATCTCTGATTGCAGGACTGCTGTCATACGCCATTCCTTCGAGGGCTGCAAGCAAGAGGAACAGAGGCAAGGTCAGATCCCGCATATGCAGGGAACCGAGGAGAGTCCCCTGCCAGTGTCATCCCCGTCGTCTCTTGCCATGGCCGGAAGGGAGCAGGGAGCAAGGGGATCAGCCCGAAGTTGCTGGCCACGAATGCCACACGTAGCCCTGATATCTCTGTATGCTCTGCCCACGGGTGCAGATCCCTCCGCAGCCGCGGCAGGGCTTGCAGCTGCCCCCTGCAGCCCCCGCGGTCAGCCCGCTGCCCTCACTCACTCACCCGTGCAGATCAGCTGGAGCTCTTGCTGCTGCCCCCTCAGGTGCCGCCCGGCCATGCCTGTGAACACAGAGCCTGTCACGGCCCCAGCGGCACAGCTCCCTGCCAGCGGCGCTGCCGGCGCTGTGGCCACACGGGCTGCCGGCCAGGCAGAGCTCAGCCCGGGCCCGTGCCGCATGCTGCCGCGCCAGGGCACGGCTGCCAGAGGGCGGCAGCAGCAATGCCCAGGCCAGGCGGGGCTCCACGGCGCCGGGCCGGGCTGGCGCTGCCGGGGCAGCAGGCGGGGCCGGGGCCGAGCTGCCGAGCAGGCGGGCCGGGGAGGAGCCCGGGCTCGGGACTCACCCATGAACCTGACGGCCGCCTCTCGCAGGGACTCCTGTGAGCTCTGCAGGTAGTGCAGCGCCCGGCGCAGGTGCTCGGCCGCTCGGCTCCTGTCCTCTGCCAGCTGGAGAGAGCGGCAGGAGGGAAGGGTTGGCGCGGGCTCAGCTCCTGGGCCGGGCGCCGCCTGCGCCCATCGCCGGCCTCGCCTGCCCGCACAGCCCTGAGGCGCGGCCAGCAGCCGCTGGCCAAGGGCTCCCGAGGGGAGGGGCAGAGGGCCGGCTGCTGCCCGGGGAGCCGTGGTGCCGCCCCGCAGCCCCGCCGGGCCGGGGCTCCGTGGGCACCCGACTCAGGCCCACGGGAGCCTGGAGAAGAGCCCGCGCGGCCTCTGGCGGCAGCAGCGGGCACAGCTGTTAGCCCCGCACACTGAGCACCGCCCTCAGGGACCTTCGCCATGCTGAGGATGGGCGATCTGTGCTGTACTTACCAGGCACTCCCCAAAGCTCTGATCCACGTGTAGCATTTGTTCTATATCCCTCCTCTTCAGGAATCTGACTGAGGAATGCAGCGTTTCCCGGGAGGCCTGGAGAGGGACAGACGTGCACAGATGGCCCCACAGTCCAGGGCACAGGAGCATCCCAGTGGCACAGGCTGGAGGAGGCTGCAGCCCACAAGGTGCCAGGGCAGGAGGCAGCCCAAGCCCCTGCCAGGGGCACAGCAGCTGGCCACAAGTGCTGACCTCAGCAACAGTCTGATTCTCATCATGGCAGTGGAAGTAGAGAGGGAGCAGGCTCTGGCGCACGTGGGACTTGAAGGCCTTTCTTCCCTCTTCTGTTAATAAGTCCAGCATCTCTTGGAAGAGAGCCATGGAGCTCAGCTGCACCTGGATATCATCCTGGATGAAAGGAAAGGGCAAAAGACCTGAGCATCAGCTGCTTCAGGCCCCCCAGGGCACAGGCGTGCATCTGCACAGGGCACCAAGGCTCCGGCCACCAGCCAGTGGCTGTGGCTGTGGGCGCAGAGCCTTACACTGTCAAAGAGTGGCAGGAGCGCCTCAGCCAGCTGCAGGGCGATGGGGGTGGCTATTGGAGCACCATTCTCAAGGAGCAAATATCTGAGTAGAAGAATGCTCATCCTGATCATGTCGCTGTCATTTTCCTCCAGGAGCTCCACTAGACTTTCAGTCAGGCTCCGCATTTGTTCAGCCTGTGCGGAACAGGACTTTGTGAAAGGCCGCCCTGCTGCCGCAGGGCCCAGAGGCCAAAGGCCTGTCCCCAAGCACTGGGGCAGCTGAAGTGGGAAGCAGGAGAGATGGGAAGAGCTGCCCCAGCGGCCGAAGCCCAGGCAAGGCCAAGCCACTGCGTTGCCCAGCCCCACGCTGCTGCCTGCACGGCTTCAGCCAGTGCCCCCTTCTCACCATCAAGGGATTCTTGCCCAGCACTACGAGGCCTCGGAGTGCCAAGTAACGCCTGGCCATGTGCTCGCTCTGCAGGTTCTGTGCCAGGATCTCCAGAACACTGTCACTGCATTCCCTCAAGTCCAGGCACTCGAGGACCTGAAAGGCACAGGGCAGTGACAGGGGAGCCGGCCGGCAGGAGCCCAGAAGCGCACAGGGCCGGGCCCAGGCAGCAGCGCAGGGCATGGGCACTGTCCTGGCAGCTGTGGCTGCCAGAGGCCAGAGGGCTGGGAGGCCGCTCAGCCAGGCAGCGCTGGCCTTGTGGCTCACCTCCACAAGGAATGCCAGGGCAGGGAAATCCCAGTATGGCATCTCTTTGCCGAGCAGGGCGAGCAGGTAGAATGCAACCGCGGAACAAAAGTGGATGGCTAAGCGGCGAATTTCTCTGAAGAGGGGAAAAAGGAAACAAGACCCTGATGCAGTGGGGCAAACCTCTGCCAGGTGGGACTCACCCAGTTCTCATCTTTCCCCAGTCCCCTTGCAGCAAGGGGACGTGGGCCATTTGGGAGTTGGTTGCTCATGGGCACCCTCCTCTGCCAGCCTTTTCCAGTCTGCTTGGCCGTCCCTGAGTGACAAGGCCCTCTGAGGCATGGCCACCACGGACACTTTGTGGGGCACCTGGGCACAGAGCAGCAATGTCAGAGGCAGTGGGGAGAAGGGGGTCTCACCTGGCAAGCAGAGCCACGGCAAAGTGGTGAGTGTCAAGAGAGAGCAGCGTGTCCCAGGCACACCTGCGCTCCATTGCCACCACCACATCCTCGCAGCGGAGAAGGCAGAGCAGGGACTTGAGGGTGCGCACAGCAAACCTGTGTGCACAGCAAAGGCCAGGTCACACTGGCAGCACTGGCTCCTCGGCAGGCCACGTGGCAGGGACAGGAGGAGTGGGATGGAGCACCTGTTGGGGCTGGTGGCAAGGCCGTGCTCTTGCTGGCATCCCTTCCAGAAGGTGTCGACCTCCTCTGGCATATCCAGAGTGCTGAAGAACACTTGGAATAGCAGATGCACAAATAGGCGGGGGAAATAGACCTTCAAGATCCGTGGGAGACAGGGCACCTGGAGGATCTTCCACATCACCACAGTTGCCTGCAAAGGACAAAGCCCCCCGAGACAGCGCTCAGTGCCGAGGTGTGTGTGTGGCAGGGCGCGAGCGTGGCAGGGAGAGGCCGGGAGAGACCATGGCAGGGGGAGCACGACGGGGCCTGGTGGGCCTGAAGCTGCCCCTGGCCAGGTTTCAGGCCAGCGCCTGAGGCAGGGAGATGCAGTGGGGGAAGGAGGATGGAGAGCTGCTGGAGAGGCAGCCTTGGGGCCTGCAAAGGCCAGTTGCAGAAACTCACAGCCAGGGCAAAGACAGCCGTTTGGTCCCCATTGGAGGTGCAGGTGCTGTACTCTGGCCAGCTCCCCAGCACATCGAGGAGGATCAGCTGCACCAGCTCCGCAGTCCTGGCTGAGCCCATGATGGTCTTCCACATGGCCATGGCAGCTCTGTGGGGTTAGAGCTGCGTCTCAGGGGGGTCTCAGACACAGCAGCGGGGGCAGCTGAGCCGGCTGCCATTTCTGCCTCTGCCTACTGCCCCCCTGCCAGCAGCAGCCAGACAGCCCAGCCCTGTGGGGACAGAGCCCTGAGAGGCGGCAAGGGAGCATGGCAGCAGGCTCAGGGGCTGACATGGCAGGGCTGGGAAAGGGAGCATCCAGAGGGCCCTGGAACTCTCTGTTGCTGCGACACCTGGGGCAGGCTGTGCAGGGTGATGGGCTGGGGAGGCCTGAGCCCTGTGGGCAGGTGGGCCCCATACCTGTCACAGGACGGGGCCACACGCAGGAGCATCATCACTGCGTCATTTGGCTGTGCTTGGGTGAGATGCAGCAGGGTCTTGTCCAGCCTGTGCTCAGCAGAATCATTGGCCATGAGCCACTGGTGGATGTAGCTCACCATGGCAGGCACCTGGAGAAGGCACGGGGAGACTTGGAATGCTGCCAGAGGGAGCAATGTTCCCAGCTTCCCCAGAGGAGTGCTTCCCTTCCCACCCCACTGCCATGTGGCCTGAAAGGCTCACAGGAAGCAGCATGCGTGGATTGGGAGGCCAAGCAATTGCTGGGAGGATCAAAGCCTGGCCACAGGCTGCTTACTTGCTTTGGAGTGTAAAAATCTTCCTCTACAAGCATACACAGCAGGGTAGCACCGGTCTTGCTTAGGAAGATGGGCGAGTATGGTCTGAGGCCTACTCCCGCGGCGATGGTCTCTTCCTCCTCAATTCTCTTGAGGAAGTTGCAAACAAACTGTAGGAGAAGGGCAAGAAGCCGGGCATGTTGCATGCAGTGCTGCACACACGGTGCTGGGCTGAGCAGGGACAGCAGGCCCAGCCCAGGTGGGGGTGGCTGCAGGTACCTGCGCTGTCCTGCGGAAGCGGCCACGGCTGGACTCCTGCTCTTGTGTGCGCTCCAGGGCTGCATCTGGCAAAGAGCGTGCGCAGCCAGAGATGAGGGGCTGCGGGAGAGGCCGGACAACACGGCCCAGCCCTGCCATCCCCAGGCAGAGAGAGCCCCGGGATGCCCCAGGGGATGGAGCACGGCCACTGCGGGGTTTCTGCCCGGCCCCTCTTCCGTCCGTGGGCATGTCCCCAGGGGATAGCATGGCACGGCACGGCACGGCACGGCATGGGGTCCAAGCTGGCAGCAGGCACCAGTCCTGTGGCCCAGCTCTGCCACTCACCCTCCTGCGGTGGCTGGAACGGCACCACCTCTTCAGTCTGCTGTGCCGGGGCAGCTGCAGGGCCTTCTTCCTCCTCCTCCACCCAGGCCAGCTCAGGCACTGCCAGGTGTCTCTGCTCCATGTCTCTGCCTGGATTTGTGGCTATTTGCAGGAGAGTTGCCTTGGAAAAGCGCCAAGTCAGCAAGTCCTGCAGTGGGGCCTGGAAGGCACCTTCAAGTAAGAAGCCTCAGGAAGGCTACAGGACAGCAGGTCCTGCCCTCGGTCTCAAGGGCCCCTGCCACAAGGACAGGGGACTCCTGACAAGGACTATGATATGGCCTCAAGGGCACCTGCAGAAGAGAAGCCTCAGGGAGACCACGGGTCAGCAAGTCCTGTGGTCTGGCCTGGAGCTCAGCTGCAGGAACAAGGCTTCAGAAAAGCTCCGGGTGGGACGCGAACAGGCGCGCTGTGCGGGGGCTCCTCACGGCACCGCTCTGTCCCGTCCTGTCCCGTCGCGTGCTCTGAGCACTGTGGCGTGCTCTTGTCACCTCCAGCTCCTATGTCACCCCGTGTCACAAAGGGCCCTTGGACACCCGTTCCATGTCACAGTGAGTGTGTGGCACCGTGTCACCAAGGGCCCTTGCACACACTGCCGCCTGCCCTGGGGCCACGCCCAGCCCACCCAAAGTGGCCCAGTTTGGAAGGAATGGCTGGCCCCAGGAGTCTAAGCAGGGCCGACAGGATCTTTAAGAAGGGCTCAGAGCATCAGCAAACGCTGCCATGCTCTGTGGCCTCAGGGCAGCAGAAGGAGCCCCCAGGGCTGCCGACGCAGCCGTTCTGGGAAGGGCACGGGGCCTTGCAGGGAAGCTGGCACGGCCTCCTTGGGACACGTCCCGGCTGCTGGCCGTCCTAAAGCTGCCGGTGTGACACGCACAAGGAACGTGTGGGCCCGGGCACCAATGCTGCTCTGAGGCCTGGGGCCCGGGCAGCGCTGACATCAGCAGGTGTGGCAGAGTCCCCGGCCCAACAGACCTGCCAGCCCCCGAGCCCTGGCAGCGCTGGTGCCCGTCTCCTGCCCCAGAGACCTGTGGCCCCTGGGGGCTTTCTGTGCCAGAAGGAGCCAAAGGCCACGTGCCTTGGGGGCTCTGCCTCTTTCCTGCAGGGGCTGATGGCAGGAGCACCTGGAGCAACTGCTGGCACACTTGGTCTCCGTCAGATGATGTTGCTCCTTCCTCAAATGAATTTTTCTCATGGAAGGCATTGGCAGTAGCACCAGAGCACCATCCATTGCTGAGTTACCCAGGGCAATTAGATTGCAAAGTTAACAGTTTGAAATTTCCTTGTGCTTTCCTCACTCTCTTTCCCACATTCTGGAAAAAACGGAATCTGCCCTGCCTCTGCATTTCTCAGCTTCACTTGCTGCATGTTTTGCTCTGGCAGCTGGTGTCCAAACAAAAGTGTGTCCCTGCTGAGCACAGCAATGAGCGGCCACAAAGTTGCAAGTGCCCCAGTGAACATCAAGGCAGAGACGTGGAAGTGCGGAGGATAAGGACAACTCTGGGAGGAGAAGCTCTTCTGTGTCACTGATGATGGTGCCCACACCCTGAAGCAGCAGCCAAGAGAAGCGCTGGAAGCAGACGGGCGCACTTTTGGGCAGTACAATATCAAAAGATATGAACCCATTAGCCAGAATGCAAAGGAGGACTGCAAGGATGGAGTGTGGCCTGGAGGGGAAGCCCTAGATGCAGCTGAAGCCACTTTGTTCAGCCTGGAGGAGAGTAAAGGGCGTCATTGTGGTCTTCAACATCCTCCTGAGAGGAATCAGAGGGGCTGCTGCAGCTCTCGTCACTGCTGGGACCAGTGATCAGACCGGAGAAAAGGGCAGGGAGCTGGCACAGGGCAAGTTTCATTTCCGTATCAGATCAAGGTTTTTCACCCAGAGCACAGTCAGGCACTGGGACGGGCTCCCCGTTGACGCAGCCCAGCGGAGCCCGGGCTGGCTCTTGGGAAAACTGCGGCGCTGCGCCAGGAGCGGGGAACGGCCAAGGCTTGGGTGCTGCCCGCGGCTGACCCTGGTGAGCCACCGCTCAGTGCTTCAGGATGCACTAACTGCAGCACGGAGCAGGCCAAAGAGAAGGAGGAGGCTCCTCGAGTGTGAGGTTCCACAGGCCAAGGCTTATTCCAAGGGAAGGATTGGGCAGCAAAGAGCCGCCAGCACTTCTGTGCACGGGATTTTATCGGGGTACAACTCAGGGGGTGGATCCAAACGATTGAGCAATAAGGAATCTGCAGGGGAGGAGCGAGGGCATTCCATCAGTTGCTTGGGACTAATTAGGACAGATGGGAGGAGAGGGTAGGTCACGTGGGCCAGTGGGGCTTCCAGCAATAGAGGAATTCCAGAGGGGTGCTGCAGACAGGGATTGGTCCAAGGCAAAAGTGACAGGGAAGGTTCAGGAATAAAGAGCTGGATTATCTTGAGAGGCAGGGAAGGAGCTGGAACAAAGAGTGGGGAATGGCATGAGGGACAGCTTTGAGGGAGGGCAGAACCTAGGGGTAAACCAAATTGGGGAAAATACGGGGTACATGAAAACAAACCATTCTACGGGAACTGATAAATAAACACAAACTGGAACACCCCAGGGAAATAAATGGTCACAGCACCAAGCCCGTCTGAGTTTGAGAAGTGTTCGAAGAACATTGAGCAGTGACGCAAGCTTTTAGACACTACATCAAAAGTAGAAAGTGTACCAAAGTCAAGAGAGGGAAAAAGAAAAAGAGCTCCCTGCAGCCATGGTGGCAGCTCTGGATCAGCAGCAGGGAGAGGACGGATGTAGGCGTGGTTGAAGCAGAGGCAGGGGCGAAAACAGCAGAGGCAGAGGAGGTTCAAAGCAGCCAGAGAGCAAGCTGGACGCAAATCAATGTGCATCTTGTAAGAAATCAGGACACTGGAAATAGGGCCAGTGCCCAGAGTTAGCAGACAAAGTACACAAAACTCTTGCAGCCACTCTAGATGATAAGAAATGACCGAGACTGGCAATTCTTACCCTAGCAGGCCACTGTTTAAAATACAGCTAAAGAATGATGAAGAAGTTGAAATTTTAAGAAATAGTGGAGACACATTTTCACTCTTGAATCAAGCACTGATACCCAAAAGTGAAAACTATCTTCAAGCAATAGGAGCAACTATAGGGCAGCCAGAAAATGCATTCTTCCTGAAACCACTTTGATGTAAAATCAAGAAGAAAATGGGAATACATCAGTTTCTTTCTACACCAAACTCACCCAAATCTGTCCTGTGCAGAGATTTGCTTGAAAATTTAGAAGCAACAGTTCCGTTTAGAAAAAGAAAACTTCAATGGAAGGTACCTGAAGACAAATGAGCGGTTTTAGCAGTAGGACTGACAATTGACACCAGACCAACAAACAAGAAGAACTAGTTAGAGCAAGTATTGAATCAGGTGTACCCAAGAGTATGGGATACTGATAGCCCAGGAAAATCAAAACCAGCAGACCCCATGAAAATTGAGCTACAGACAAGAGTTAGGGCTGTAGTCAGAAAGCAATACCCTTGAAGATTAGCAGCTAGGAAAGGAACAGAGCCAACAGTCAATAAAATCCCTGTCATCAGGACTATTGGAAGAATGGCAGTCAAAATGTAATACTGCTAGATCAGCAATAAAGAAACCTAATGGAACTCAGAGACTAGTTCCACATTTCCAGGCAATGAATGGTTTATACCTTACTAGCTTACCAGCTAAACTTGGAGATGATTTTATTTGGTGCGGGGAATGTCCATGGGCAGGTGCTGTCGAGAGCCGTTCCCTCTTGGTCTGAGAGACCAGCTCCCCCAGCCCACCTTGCTCCCCGGCCGGGAGGTTGTAACATGCGCTCGACCGGCAGCCGAAGGAGGGCTCTTGACACCGTGTCTGATGCAACAGGGTTCATTGAAGGTAGGTCAGAGGGTGCAGCTTGGGTGAGGGTGAGAAGAGGGACAGGAAGAGGCAGGAGCACAAGCACTGTAACATGACACATAAGGCACCTGCAAGCTGCTGGGGAAGCCTCAAGTCTGCTCAGTGAGCCACGTGTGCCCTCAGCATTGGGACAGCCACCTTTCCCTCGGTGAGCCTCACATGCCAGGGTCAGCAAATCAAGAGGCACCAGGCATGCTGTAGGTGACTCAGAGCGAGTGCAGTGGGTCATGGTGGTCAGGGATCAGAAGCAGGCAGAAAGGCAACGGGGCTGGGGAAAAGGCTCTGCTGTGCTTACAGCGTGGGCTGAGGGCTGGGAGAGCTCCATTTCCCCCTTAAGATGTTGGAGACGGGGCCTTTCACCCTCCTGATAGGGCTGCCCCTGGCTGCAGGCAGCCAAATGGGTACCACGACACAAGGCCGAGAGCAGCAAAGCAAAGAGCCAGCCGTGCACAGCACAGGGAGGTGGCCCAGTGCAAAGGCAGCGTGGCACCCTGAAGGTGCCCGCTGCATTCTCATGTGTCCCTGGCCTGGGCAGGACAGGAATGTCCGTGGTCCAAGAGGGCCTTTCTGTGGCCCCTGTGGGCTCAAAGCTGCTGCTCTTCTGGCTCCATGGGGCCTAAAGCCACAGAGCTCGGCCTCCCCCTCAGCAAGAGGAACAAGACTTGGATATCAGGCAGTGGAGCTCAACGCCTAAGGCTGAGGGGCGGGGGGCTCCAGTCTGGAGCACTGGGAGGGCACCCACCCAGCCCCACAACAGCTGGCCTCACAGCCCTGAAAGGCCAGGACCAGGGTTCCACGCCTGATCCCAGGGCGTCCCTCCAACCGGCCAGCGACCTGGAAGCGCCAGAGCAGCCGGCTGTCGGGATCAAGGCGGCTGCCAGGGGGCTCCTTATGGCCTCTGCCAGCCAATTGCTCAGGGCTTAGCAGTGCCTCAGCCCCTCAGGGTCTCCCCCAGCCTGGCCAAGCTTGCCGGCAGCAGCGCCGCAGCCCCACAGCAGCTCCAGAGGAGCCCCATCCAGAGGCACCTGGGAGCCCTCAGCACTGCAGCCAGCAGCACACGGGCACGAGGACACGGATGGCCCTTCCTGTCCGGCACAGAGCTGGTGGCCATCTCCAGGCACCGCTCTGGGAGGGTTCCCCGCAGCTCCGGCCCTTGCCCAGCCGCTCTGTGGGCAGCACAAAGGCTTCAGCAGAACCACCAAAGGCCAAAAGGCTTCTGGCCATTTTCCCTGCAACACTGCATGGCTAGACAGCTGGCTGAGCAGAAGCACCCTTGCGTCCCGCTCCCCCTATGCCCTACAGACCTTGCGCAGGAAAAGAAAGATCCTGGGACTCTGTGTATTGTAAGCTATTTTATATTTACACAATCAAAGCCAACGAAAATACAAAGAGAAAAATCTGGAACAAGACAAAGAAAATTCCTGCTGGCTCAAATGGCCCAAGCAGACTGAGTGCTGCAGATCACCTCTCCGGGGAGCTGCAGCAGAACAGTAAGGCAGTGCAGCAAAGACGAGGCCGTTTCCTCCATGCACTGCGGAATCGATCTCGCAGCTTCTGCCATGGGGAGTAGGGAGCTCTCTCAAGAGCCCGGAGAACTACACAAAATTCTACTGCAGCATCTCTGATTGCAGGACTGCTGTCATACGCCATTCCTTCGAGGGCTGCAAGCAAGAGGAACAGAGGCAAGGTCAGATCCCGCATATGCAGGGAGCCGAGGAGAGTCCCCTGCCAGTGCCATCCCCGTCGTCTCTTGCCATGGCCGGAAGGGAGCAGGGAGCAAGGGGATCAGCCCGAAGTTGCTGGCCACGAATGCCACACGTAGCCCTGATATCTCTGTATGCTCTGCCCACGGGTGTAGATCCCTCCGCATCCGCGGCAGGGCTTGCAGCTGCCCCCTGCAGCCCCCGCGGTCAGCCCACTGCCCTCACTCACTCACCCGTGCAGATCAGCTGGAGCTCTTGCTGCTGCCCCCTCAGGTGCCGCCCGGCCATGCCTGTGAACACAGAGCCTGTCACGGCCCCAGCGGCACAGCTCCCTGCCAGCGGCGCTGCCGGCGCTGTGGCCACACGGGCTGCCGGCCAGGCAGAGCTCAGCCCGGGCCCGTGCCGCACGCTGCCGCCCCAGGGCACGGCTGCCAGAGGGCGGCAGCAGCAATGCCCAGGCCAGGCGGGGCTCCACGGCGCCGGGCCGGGCTGGCGCTGCCGGGGCAGCAGGCGGGGCCGGGGCCGAGCTGCCGAGCAGGCGGGCCGGGGAGGAGCCCGGGCTCGGGACTCACCCATGAACCTGACGGCCGCCTCTCGCAGGGACTCCTGTGAGCTCTGCAGGTAGTGCAGCGCCCGGCGCAGGTGCTCGGCCGCTCGGCTCCTGTCCTCTGCCAGCTGGAGAGAGCGGCAGGAGGGGAGGGTTGGCGCGGGCTCAGCTCCTGGGCCGGGCGCCGCCTGCGCCCATCGCCGGCCTCGCCTGCCCGCACAGCCCTGAGGCGCGGCCAGCAGCCGCTGGCCAAGGGCTCCCGAGGGGAGGGGCAGAGGGCCGGCTGCTGCCCGGGGAGCCGTGGTGCCGCCCCGCAGCCCCGCCGGGCCGGGGCTCCGTGGGCACCCGACTCAGGCCCACGGGAGCCTGGAGAAGAGCCCGCGCGGCCTCTGGCTGCAGCAGCGGGCACAGCTGTTAGCCCCGCACACTGAGCACCGCCCTCAGGGACCTTGGCCATGCTGAGGCTGGGCGATCTGTGCTGTACTTACCAGGCACTCCCCAAAGCTCTGATCCACGTGTAGCATTTGTTCTATATCCCTCCTCTTCAGGAATCTGGCTGAGGAATGCAGCGTTTCCCGGGAGGCCTGGAGAGGGACAGACGTGCACAGATGGCCCCACAGTCCAGGGCACAGGAGCATCCCAGTGGCACAGGCTGGAGGAGGCTGCAGCCCACAAGGTGCCAGGGCAGGAGGCAGCCCAAGGCCCTGCCAGGGGCACAGCAGCTGGCCACAAGTGCTGACCTCAGCAACAGTCTGATTCTCATCATGGCAGTGGAAGTAGAGAGGGAGCAGGCTCTGGCGCACGTGGGACTTGAAGGCCTTTCTTCCCTCTTCTGTTAATAAGTGCAGCATCTCTTGGAAGAGAGCCATGGAGCTCAGCTGCACCTGGATATCATCCTGGATGAAAGGAAAGGGCAAAAGACCTGAGCATCAGCTGCTTCAGGCCCCCCAGGGCACAGGCGTGCATCTGCACAGGGCACCAAGGCTGCGGCCACCAGCCAGTGGCTGTGGCTGTGGGCGCAGAGCCTTACACTGTCAAAGAGTGGCAGGAGCGCCTCAGCCAGCTGCAGGGCGATGGGGGTGGCTATTGGAGCACCATTCTCAAGGAGCAAATATCTGAGTAGAAGAATGCTCATCCTGATCATGTCGCTGTCATTTTCCTCCAGGAGCTCCACTAGACTTTCAGTCAGGCTCCGCATTTGTTCAGCCTGTGCGGAACAGGACTTTGTGAAAGGCCGCCCTGCTGCCGCGGGGCCCAGAGGCCAAAGGCCTGTCCCCAAGCACTGGGGCAGCTGAAGTGGGAAGCAGGAGAGATGGGAAGAGCTGCCCCAGCGGCCGAAGCCCAGGCAAGGCCAAGCCACTGCGTTGCCCAGCCCCACGCTGCTGCCTGCACGGCTTCAGCCAGTGCCCCCTTCTCACCATCAAGGGATTCTTGCCCAGCACTACGAGGCCTCGGAGTGCCAAGTAACGCCTGGCCATGTGCTCGCTCTGCAGGTTCTGTGCCAGGATCTCCAGAACACTGTCACTGCATTCCCTCAAGTCCAGGCACTCGAGGACCTGAAAGGCACAGGGCAGTGACAGGGGAGCCGGCCGGCAGGAGCCCAGAAGCGCACAGGGCCGGGCCCAGGCAGCAGCGCAGGGCACGGGCACTGTCCTGGCAGCTGTGGCTGCCAGAGGCCAGAGGGCTGGGAGGCCGCTCAGCCAGGCAGCGCTGGCCTTGTGGCTCACCTCCACAAGGAATGCCAGGGCAGGGAAATCCCAGTATGGCATCTCTTTGCCGAGCAGGGCGAGCAGGTAGAATGCAACCGCGGAACAAAAGTGGATGGCTAAGCGGCGAATTTCTCTGAAGAGGGGAAAAAGGAAACAAGACCCTGATGCAGTGGGGCAAACCTCTGCCAGGTGGGACTCACCCAGTTCTCATCTTTCCCCAGTCCCCTTGCAGCAAGGGGACGTGGGCCATTTGGGAGTTGGTTGCTCATGGGCACCCTCCTCTGCCAGCCTTTTCCAGTCTGCTTGGCCGTCCCTGAGTGACAAGGCCCTCTGAGCCATGGCCACCACGGACACTTTGTGGGGCACCTGGGCACAGAGCAGCAATGTCAGAGGCAGTGGGGAGAAGGGGGTCTCACCTGGCAAGCAGAGCCACGGCAAAGTGGTGAGTGTCAAGAGAGAGCAGCGTGTCCCAGGCACACCTGCGCTCCATTGCCACCACCACATCCTCGCAGCGGAGAAGGCAGAGCAGGGACTTGAGGGTGCGCACAGCAAACCTGTGTGCACAGCAAAGGCCAGGTCACACTGGCAGCACTGGCTCCTTGGCAGGCCACGTGGCAGGGACAGGAGGAGTGGGATGGAGCACCTGTTGGGGCTGGTGGCAAGGCCGTGCTCTTCCTGGCATCCCTTCCAGAAGGTGTCGACCTCCTCTGGCATATCCAGAGTGCTGAAGAACACTTGGAATAGCAGATGCACAAATAGGCGGGGGAAATACACCTTCAAGATCCGTGGGAGACAGGGCACCTGGAGGATCTTCCACATCACCACAGTTGCCTGCAAAGGACAAAGCCCCCCGAGACAGCGCTCAGTGCCGAGGTGTGTGTGTGGCAGGGCGCGAGCGTGGCAGGGAGAGGCCGGGAGAGACCATGGCAGGGGGAGCACGACGGGGCCTGGTGGGCCTGAAGCTGCCCCTGGGCCAGGTTTCAGGCCAGCGCCTGAGGCAGGGAGATGCAGTGGGGGAAGGAGGATGGAGAGCTGCTGGAGAGGCAGCCTTGGGGCCTGCAAAGGCCAGTTGCAGAAACTCACAGCCAGGGCAAAGACAGCCGTTTCGTCCCCATTGGAGGTGCAGGTGCTGTACTCTGGCCAGCTCCCCAGCACATCGAGGAGGATCAGCTGCACCAGCTCCGCAGTCCTGGCTGAGCCCATGATGGTCTTCCACATGGCCATGGCAGCTCTGTGGGGTTAGAGCTGTGTCTCAGGGGGGTCTCAGACACAGCAGCGGGGGCAGCTGAGCCGGCTGCCATTTCTGCCTCTGCCTACTGCCCCCCTGCCAGCAGCAGCCAGACAGCCCAGCCCTGTGGGGACAGAGCCCTGAGAGGCGGCAAGGGAGCATGGCAGCAGGCTCAGGGGCTGACATGGCAGGGCTGGGAAAGGGAGCATCCAGAGGGCCCTGGAACTCTCTGTTGCTGCGACACCTGGGGCAGGCTGTGCAGGGTGATGGGCTGGGGAGGCCTGAGCCCTGTGGGCAGGTGGGCCCCATACCTGTCACAGGACGGGGCCACACGCAGGAGCGTCATCACTGCGTCATTTGGCTGTGCTTGGGTGAGATGCAGCAGGGTCTTGTCCAGCCTGTGCTCAGCAGAATCATTGGCCATGAGCCACTGGTGGATGTAGCTCACCATGGCAGGCACCTGGAGAAGGCACGGGGAGACTTGGAATGCTGCCAGAGGGAGCAATGTTCCCAGCTTCCCCAGAGGAGTGCTTCCCTTCCCACCCCGCTGCCATGTGGCCTGAAAGGCTCCCAGCAAGCAGCATGCGTGGACTGGGAGGCCAAGCAATTGCTGGGAGGATCAAAGCCTGGCCACAGGCTGCTTACTTGCTTTGGAGTGTAAAAGTCTTCCTCTACAAGCATACACAGCAGGGCAGCACCGGTCTTGCTTAGGAAGATGGGCGAGTATGGTCTGAGGCCTACTCCCGCGGCGATGGTCTCTTCCTCCTCAATTCTCTTGAGGAAGTTGCAAACAAACTGTAGGAGAAGGGCAAGAAGCCGGGCATGTTGCATGCAGTGCTGCACACACGGTGCTGGGCTGAGCAGGGACAGCAGGCCCAGCCCAGGTGGGGGTGGCTGCAGGTACCTGCGCTGTCCTGCGGAAGCGGCCACGGCCGGACTCCTGCTCTTGTGTGCGCTCCAGGGCTGCATCTGGCAAAGAGCGAGCGCAGCCAGAGGTGAGGGGCTGCGGGAGAGGCCGGACAACACGGCCCAGCCCTGCCATCCCCAGGCAGAGAGAGCCTCGGGATGCCCCAGGGGATGGAGCACGGCCACTGCGGGGTTTCTGCCCGGCCCCTCTTCCGTCCTGTCCGTGGCCATGTCCCCAGGGGATAGCACGGCACGGCACGGCACGGCATGGGGTCCAAGCTGGCAGCAGGCACCAGTCCTGTGGCCCAGCTCTGCCACTCACCCTCCTGCGGTGGCTGGAACGGCACCACCTCTTCAGTCTGCTGTGCCGGGGCAGCTGCAGGGCCTTCTTCCTCCTCCTCCACCCAGGCCAGCTCAGGCACTGCCAGGTGTCTCTGCTCCATGTCTCTGCCTGGATTTGTGGCTATTTGCAGGAGAGTTGCCTTGGAAAAGCGCCAAGTCAGCAAGTCCTGCAGTGGGGCCTGGAAGGCACCTTCAAGTAAGAAGCCTCAGGAAGGCTACAGGACAGCAAGTCCTGCCCTCGGTCTCAAGGGCCCCTGCCACAAGGACAGGGGACTCCTGACAAGGACTATGATATGGCCTCAAGGGCACCTGCAGAAGAGAAGCCTCAGGGAGACCACGGGTCAGCAAGTCCTGTGGTGTGGCCTGGAGCTCAGCTGCAGGAACAAGGCTTCAGAAAAGCTCCGGGTGGGACGCAAACAGGCGCGCTGCGCGGGGGCTCCTCACGGCACCGCTCTGTCCCGTCCTGTCCCGTCGCGTGCTCTGAGCACTGTGGCGTGCTCTTGTCACCTCCAGCTCCTATGTCACCCCGTGTCACAAAGGGCCCTTGGACACCCGTTCCATGTCACAGTGAGTGTGCGGCACCGTGTCACCAAGGGCCCTTGCACACACTGCCGCCTGCCCTGGGGCCACGCCCAGCCCACCCAAAGTGGCCCAGTTTGGAAGGAATGGCTGGCCCCAGGAGTCTAAGCAGGGCCGACAGGATCTTTAAGAAGGGCTCAGAGCATCAGCAAATGCTGCCATGCTCTGTGGCCTCAGGGCAGCAGAAGGAGCCCCCAGGGCTGCCGACGCAGCCGTTCTGGGAAGGGCACGGGGCCTTGCAGGGAAGCTGGCACGGCCTCCTTGGGACACGTCCCGGCTGCTGGCCGCCCTAAAGCTGCCGGTGTGACACGCACAAGGAACGTGTGGGCTCGGGCACCAATGCTGCTCTGAGGCCTGGGGCCCGGGCAGCGCTGACATCAGCAGGTGTGGCAGAGTCCCCGGCCAAGCAGACCTGCCAGCCCCCGAGCCCTGGCAGCGCTGGTGCCCGTCTCCTGCCCCAGAGACCTGTGGCCCCTGGGGGCTTTCTGTGCCAGAAGGAGCCAAAGGCCACGTGCCTTGGGGGCTGTGCCTCTTTCCTGCAGGGGCTGATGGCAGGAGCACCTGGAGCAACTGCTGGCACACTTGGTCTCCGTCAGATGATGTTGCTCCTTCCTCAAATGAATTTTTCTCACGGAAGGCATTGGCAGTAGCACCAGAGCACCATCCATTGCTGAGTTACCCAGGGCAATTAGATTGCAAAGTTAACAGTCTGAAATTTCCTTGTGCTTTCCTTACTCTCCTTCCCACATTCTGGAAAAAACGGAATCTGCCCGGCCTCTGCATTTCTCAGCTTCACTTGCTGCATGTTTTGCTCTGGCAGCTGGTGTCCAAACAAAAGTGTGTCCCTGCTGAGCACAGCAATGAGCGGCCACAAAGTTGCAAGTGCCCCAGTGAACGTCGTCGAGGCAGAGACGTGGAAGTGCGGAGGATAAGGACAACTCTGGGAGGAGAAGCTCTTCTGTGTCACTGATGATGGTGCCCACACCCTGAAGCAGCAGCCAAGAGAAGCGCTGGAAGCAGACGGGCGCACTTTTGGGCAGTACAATATCAAAAGATATGAAACCATTAGCCAGAATGCAAAGGAGGACTGCAAGGATGGAGTGTGGCCTGGAGGGGAAGCCCTGGATGCAGCTGAAGCCACTTTGTTCAGCCTGGAGGAGAGTAAAGGGCGTCATTGTGGTCTTCAACATCCTCCTGAGAGGAATCAGAGGGGCTGCCGCAGCTCTCGTCACTGCTGGGACCAGTGATCAGACCGGAGAAAAGGGCAGGGAGCTGGCACAGGGCAAGTTTCATTTCAGTATCAGATCAAGGTTTTTCACCCAGAGCACAGTCAGGCACTGGGACGGGCTCCCCGTTGACGCAGCCCAGCGGAGCCCGGGCTGGCTCTTGGGAAAACTGCGGCGCTGCGCCAGGAGCGGGGAACGGCCAAGGCTTGGGTCCTGCCCGCGGCTGACCCTGGTGAGCCACCGCTCAGTGCTTCAGGATCCACTAACTGCAGCACGGAGCAGGCCAAAGAGAAGGAGGAGGCTCCTCGAGTGTGAGGTTCCACAGGCCAAGGCTTATTCCAAGGGAAGGATTGGGCAGCAAAGAGCCGCCAGCACTTCTGTGCACAGGATTTTATCGGGGTACAACTCAGGGGGTGGATCCAAACGATTGAGCAATAAGGAATCTGCAGGGGAGGAGCGAGGGGATTCCATCAGTTGCTTGGGACTAATTAGGACAGATGGGAGGAGAGGGTAGGTCACGTGGGCCAGTGGGGCTTCCAGCAATAGAGGAATTCCAAAGGGGTGCTGCAGACAGGGATTGGTCCAAGGCAAAAGTGACAGGGAAGGTTCAGGAATAAAGAGCTGGATTATCTTGAGAGGCAGGGAAGGAGCTGGAACAAAGAGTGGGGAATGGCATGAGGGACAGCTTTGAGGGAGGGCAGAACCTAGGGGTAAACCAAATTGGGGAAAATACGGGGTACATGAAAACAAACCATTCTACGGGAACTGATAAATAAACACAAACTGGAACACCCCAGGGAAATGGTCACAGCACCAAGCCCGTCTGAGTTTGAGAAGTGTTCGAAGAACATTGAGCAGTGATGCAAGCTTTTAGACACTACATCAAAAGTAGAAAGTGTACCAAAGTCAAGAGAGGGAAAAAGAAAAAGAGCTCCCTGCAGCCATGGTGGCAGCTCTGGATCAGCACCAGGGAGAGGACGGATGTAGGCGTGGTTGAAGCAGAGGCAGGGGCGAAAATAGCAGAGGCAGAGGAGGTTCAAAGCAGCCAGAGAGCAAGCTGGACGCAAATCAATGTGCATCTTGTAAGAAATCAGGACACTGGAAATAGGGCCAGTGCCCAGAGTTAGCAGACAAAGTACACAAAACTCTTGCAGCCACTCTAGATGATAAGAAATGACCGAGACTGGCAATTCTTACCCTAGCAGGCCACTGTTTAAAATACAGCTAAAGAATGATGAAGAAGTTGAAATTTTAAGAAATAGTGGAGACACATTTTCACTCTTGAATCAAGCACTGATACCCAAAAGTGAAAACTATCTTCAAGCAATAGGACCAACTATAGGGCAGCCAGAAAATGCATTCTTCCTGAAACCACTTTGATGTAAAATCAAGAAGAAAATGGGAATACATCAGTTTCTTTCTACACCAAACTCACCCAAATCTGTCCTGTGCAGAGATTTGCTTTAAAATTTAGAAGCAACAGTTCCGTTTAGAAAAAGAAAACTTCAGTGGAAGGTACCTGAAGACAAATGAGCGGTTTTAGCAGTAGGACTGACAATTGACACCAGACCAACAAACAAGAAGAACTAGTTAGAGCAAGTGTTGAATCAGGTGTACCCAAGAGTATGGGATACTGATAGCCCAGGAAAATCAAAACCAGCAGACCCCATGAAAATTGAGCTACAGACAAGAGTTAGGGCTGTAGTCAGAAAGCAATACCCTTGAAGATTAGCAGCTAGGAAAGGAACAGAGGCAACAGTCAATAAAATCCCTGACATCAGGACTATTGGAAGAATGGCAGTCAAAATGTAATACTGCTAGATCAGCAATAAAGAAACCTAATGGAACTCAGAGACTAGTGCCACATTTCCAGGCAATGAATGGTTTATTCCTTACTAGCTTACCAGCTAAACTTGGAGATGATTTTATTTGGTGCGAGGAATGTCCATGGGCAGGTGGTGTCGAGAGCCGTTCCCTCTTGGTCTGAGAGACCAGCTCCCCCAGCCCACCTTGCTCCCAGGCCCGGAGGTTGTAACGTGCGCTCGACTGGCAGCCGAAGGAGGGCTCTTGACACCGTGTCTGATGCAACAGGGTTCATTGAAGGTAGGTCAGAGGGTGCAGCTTGGGTGAGGGTGAGAAGAGGGACAGGAAGAGGCAGGAGCACAAGCACTGTAACATGACACATAAGGCACCTGCAAGCTGCTGGGGAAGCCTCAAGTCTGCTCAGTGAGCCACGTGTGCCCTCAGCATTGGGACAGCCACCTTTCCCTCGGTGAGCCTCACATGCCACGGTCAGCAAATCAAGAGGCACCAGGCATGCTGTAGGTGACTCAGAGCGAGTGCAGTGGGTCATGGTGGCCAGGGACCAGAAGCCGGCAGAAAGCCAACGGGGCTGGGGAAAAGGCTCTGCTGTGCTTACAGCGTGGGCTGAGGGCTGGGAGAGCTCCATTTCCCTCTTGAGATGTTGGAGACGGGGCCTTTCACCCTCCTGATAGGGCTGCCCCTGGCTGCAGGCAGCCAAATGGGTACCACGACACAAGGCCGAGAGCAGCAAAGCAAAGAGCCAGCCGTGCACAGCACAGGGAGGTGGCCCAGTGCAAAGGCAGCGTGGCACCCTGAAGGTGCCCGCTGCATTCTCATGTGTCCCTGGCCTGGGCAGGACAGGAATGTCCGTGGTCCAAGAGGGCCTTTCTGTGGCCCCTGTGGGCTCAAAGCTGCTGCTCTTCTGGCTCCATGGGGCCTAAAGCCACAGAGCTCGGCCTTCCCCGCAGCAAGAGGAACAAGACTTGGATATCAGGCAGTGGAGCTCAACGCCTAGGGCTGAGGGGCGGGAGGCTCCAGTCTGGAGCACTGGGAGGGCACCCACCCAGCCCCACAACAGCTGGCCTCACAGCCCTGAAAGGCCAGGACCAGGGTTCCACGCCTGATCCCAGGGCGTCCCTCCAACCGGCCAGCGACCTGGAAGCGCCAGAGCAGCCGGCTGTCGGGATCAAGGCGGCTGCCAGGGGGCTCCTTATGGCCTCTGCCAGCCAATTGCTCAGGGCTTAGCAGTGCCTCAGCCCCTCAGGGTCTCCCCCAGCCTGGCCAAGCTTGCCGGCAGCAGCGCCGCAGCCCCACAGCAGCTCCAGAGGAGCCCCATCCAGAGGCACCTGGGAGCCCTCAGCACTGCAGCCAGCAGCAGACGGGCAGGAGGACACGGATGGCCCTTCCTGTCCGGCACAGAGCTGGTGGCCATCTCCAGGCACCGCTCTGGGAGGGTTCCCCGCAGCTGCGGCCCTTGCCCAGCCGCTCTGTGGGCAGCACAAAGGCTTCAGCAGAACCACCAAAGGCCAAAAGGCTTCTGGCCATTTTCCCTGCAACACTGCATGGCTAGACAGCTGGCTGAGCAGAAGCACCCTTGCGTCCCGCTCCCCCTATGCCCTACAGACCTTGCGCAGGAAATGAAAGATCCTGGGACTCTGTGTATTGTAAGCTATTCTATATTTACACAATCAAAACCAACGAAAATGCAAAGAGAAAAATCTGGAAGAAGACAAAGGAAATTGCTGCTGGCTCAAATGGCCCAAGCAGACTGAGTGCTGCAGATCACCTCTCCGGGGAGCTGCAGCAGAACAGTAAGGCAGTGCAGCAAAGACGAGGCCGTTTCCTCCATGCACTGCGGAATCGATCTCGCAGCTTCTGCCATGGGGAGTAGGGAGCTCTCTCAAGAGCCCGGAGAACTACACAAAATTCTACTGCAGCATCTCTGATTGCAGGACTGCTGTCATACGCCATTCCTTCAAGGGCTGCAAGCAAGAGGAACAGAGGCAAGGTCAGATCCCGCATATGCAGGGAGCCGAGGAGAGTCCCCTGCCAGTGCCATCCCCGTCGTCTCTTGCCATGGCCGGAAGGGAGCAGGGAGCAAGGGGATCAGCCCGAAGTTGCTGGCCACGAATGCCACACGTAGCCCTGATATCTCTGTATGCTCTGCCCACGGGTGCAGATCCCTCCGCAGCCGCGGCAGGGCTTGCAGCTGCCCCCTGCAGCCCCCGCGGTCAGCCCGCTGCCCTCACTCACTCACCCGTGCAGATCAGCTGGAGCTCTTGCTGCTGCCCCCTCAGGTGCCGCCCGGCCATGCCTGTGAACACAGAGCCTGTCACGGCCCCAGCGGCACGGCTCCCTGCCAGCGGCGCTGCCGGCGCTGTGGCCACACGGGCTGCCGGCCAGGCAGAGCTCAGCCCGGGCCCTTGCCGCATGCTGCCGCCCCAGGGCACGGCTGCCAGAGGGCGGCAGCAGCAATGCCCAGGCCAGGCGGGGCTCCACGGCGCCGGGCCGGGCTGGCGCTGCCGGGGCAGCAGGCGGGGCCGGGGCCGAGCTGCCGAGCAGGCGGGCCGGGGAGGAGCCCGGGCTCGGGACTCACCCATGAACCTGACGGCCGCCTCTCGCAGGGACTCCTGTGAGCTCTGCAGGTAGTGCAGCGCCCGGCGCAGGTGCTCGGCCGCTCGGCTCCTGTCCTCTGCCAGCTGGAGAGAGCGGCAGGAGGGAAGGGTTGGCGCGGGCTCAGCTCCTGGGCCGGGCGCCGCCTGCGCCCATCGCCGGCCTCGCCTGCCCGCACAGCCCTGAGGCGCGGCCAGCAGCCGCTGGCCAAGGGCTCCCGAGGGGAGGGGCAGAGGGCCGGCTGCTGCCCGGGGAGCCGTGGTGCCGCCCCGCAGCCCCGCCGGGCCGGGGCTCCGTGGGCACCCGACTCAGGCCCACGGGAGCCTGGAGAAGAGCCCACGCGGCCTCTGGCTGCAGCAGCGGGCACAGCTGTTAGCCCCGCACACTGAGCACCGCCCTCAGGGACCTTGGCCATGCTGAGGCTGGGCGATCTGTGCTGTACTTACCAGGCACTCCCCAAAGCTCTGATCCACGTGTAGCATTTGTTCTATATCCCTCCTCTTCAGGAATCTGGCTGAGGAATGCAGCGTTTCCCGGGAGGCCTGGAGAGGGACAGACGTGCACAGATGGCCCCACAGTCCAGGGCACAGGAGCATCCCAGTGGCACAGGCTGGAGGAGGCTGCAGCCCACAAGGTGCCAGGGCAGGAGGCAGCCCAAGGCCCTGCCAGGGGCACAGCAGCTGGCCACAAGTGCTGACCTCAGCAACAGTCTGATTCTCATCATGGCAGTGGAAGTAGAGAGGGAGCAGGCTCTGGCGCACGTGGGACTTGAAGGCCTTTCTTCCCTCTTCTGTTAATAAGTCCAGCATCTCTTGGAAGAGAGCCATGGAGCTCAGCTGCACCTGGATATCATCCTGGATGAAAGGAAAGGGCAAAAGACCTGAGCATCAGCTGCTTCAGGCCCCCCAGGGCACAGGCGTGCATCTGCACAGGGCACCAAGGCTCCGGCCACCAGCCAGTGGCTGTGGCTGTGGGCGCAGAGCCTTACACTGTCAAAGAGTGGCAGGAGCGCCTCAGCCAGCTGCAGGGCGATGGGGGTGGCTATTGGAGCACCATTCTCAAGGAGCAAATATCTGAGTAGAAGAATGCTCATCCTGATCATGTCGCTGTCATTTTCCTCCAGGAGCTCCACTAGACTTTCTGTCAGGCTCCGCATTTGTTCAGCCTGTGCGGAACAGGACTTTGTGAAAGGCCGCCCTGCTGCCGCGGGGCCCAGAGGCCAAAGGCCTGTCCCGAAGCACTGGGGCAGCTGAAGTGGGAAGCAGGAGAGATGGGAAGAGCTGCCGCAGCGGCCGAAGCCCAGGCAAGGCCAAGCCACTGCGATGCCCAGCCCCACGCTGCTGCCTGCACGGCTTCAGCCACTGCCCCCTTCTCACCATCAAGGGATTCTTGCCCAGCACTACGAGGCCTCGGAGTGCCAAGTAACGCCTGGCCATGTGCTCGCTCTGCAGGTTCTGTGCCAGGATCTCCAGAACACTGTCACTGCATTCCCTCAAGTCCAGGCACTCGAGGACCTGAAAGGCACAGGGCAGTGACAGGGGAGCCGGCCGGCAGGAGCCCAGAAGCGCACAGGGCCGGGCCCAGGCAGCAGCGCAGGGCACGGGCACTGTCCTGGCAGCTGTGGCTGCCAGAGGCCAGAGGGCTGGGAGGCCGCTCAGCCAGGCAGCGCTGGCCTTGTGGCTCACCTCCACAAGGAATGCCAGGGCAGGGAAATCCCAGTATGGCATCTCTTTGCCGAGCAGGGCGAGCAGGTAGAATGCAACCGCGGAACAAAAGTGGATGGCTAAGCGGCGAATTTCTCTGAAGAGGGGAAAAAGGAAACAAGACCCTGATGCAGTGGGGCAAACCTCTGCCAGGTGTGACTCACCCAGTTCTCATCTTTCCCCAGTCCCCTTCCAGCAAGGGGACGTGGGCCATTTGGGAGTTGGTTGCTCATGGGCACCCTCCTCTGCCAGCCTTTTCCAGTCTGCTTGGCCATCCCTGAGTGACAAGGCCCTCTGAGCCATGGCCACCACGGACACTTTGTGGGGCACCTGGGCACAGAGCAGCAATGTCAGAGGCAGTGGGGAGAAGGGGGTCTCACCTGGCAAGCAGAGCCACGGCAAAGTGGTGAGTGTCAAGAGAGAGCAGCGTGTCCCAGGCACACCTGCGCTCCATTGCCACCACCACATCCTCGCAGCGGAGAAGGCAGAGCAGGGACTTGAGGGTGCGCACAGCAAACCTGTGTGCACAGCAAAGGCCAGGTCACACTGGCAGCACTGGCTCCTCGGCAGGCCACGTGGCAGGGACAGGAGGAGTGGGATGGAGCACCTGTTGGGGCTGGTGGCAAGGCCGTGCTCTTCCTGGCATCCCTTCCAGAAGGTGTCGACCTCCTCTGGCATATCCAGAGTGCTGAAGAACACTTGGAATAGCAGATGCACAAATAGGCGGGGGAAATACACCTTCAAGATGCGTGGGAGACAGGGCACCTGGAGGATCTTCCACATCACCACAGTTGCCTGCAAAGGACAAAGCCCCCCGAGACAGCGCTCAGTGCCGAGGTGTGTGTGTGGCAGGGCGCGAGCGTGGCAGGGAGAGGCCAGGAGAGACCATGGCAGGGGGAGCACGACGGGGCCTGGTGGGCCTGAAGCTGCCCCTGGCCAGGTTTCAGGCCAGCGCCTGAGGCAGGGAGATGCAGTGGGGGAAGGAGGATGGAGAGCTGCTGGAGAGGCAGCCTTGGGGCCTGCAAAGGCCAGTTGCAGAAACTCACAGCCAGGGCAAAGACAGCCGTTTGGTCCCCATTGGAGGTGCAGGTGCTGTACTCTGGCCAGCTCCCCAGCACATCGAGGAGGATCAGCTGCACCAGCTCCGCAGTCCTGGCTGAGCCCATGATGGTCTTCCACATGGCCATGGCAGCTCTGTGGGGTTAGAGCTGTGTCTCAGGGGGGTCTCAGACACAGCAGCGGGGGCAGCTGAGCCGGCTGCCATTTCTGCCTCTGCCTACTGCCCCCCTGCCAGCAGCAGCCAGACAGCCCAGCCCTGTGGGGACAGAGCCCTGAGAGGCGGCAAGGGAGCATGGCAGCAGGCTCAGGGGCTGACATGGCAGGGCTGGGAAAGGGAGCATCCAGAGGGCCCTGGAACTCTCTGTTGCTGCGACACCTGGGGCAGGCTGTGCAGGGTGATGGGCTGGGGAGGCCTGAGCCCTGTGGGCAGGTGGGCCCCATACCTGTCACAGGACGGGGCCACACGCAGGAGCGTCATCACTGCGTCATTTGGCTGTGCTTGGGTGAGATGCAGCAGGGTCTTGTCCAGCCTGTGCTCAGCAGAATCATTGGCCATGAGCCACTGGTGGATGTAGCTCACCATGGCAGGCACCTGGAGAAGGCACGGGGAGACTTGGAATGCTGCCAGAGGGAGCAATGTTCCCAGCTTCCCCAGAGGAGTGCTTCCCTTCCCACCCCACTGCCATGTGGCCTGAAAGGCTCCCAGCAAGCAGCATGCGTGGACTGGGAGGCCAAGCAATTGCTGGGAGGATCAAAGCCTGGCCACAGGCTGCTTACTTGCTTTGGAGTGTAAAAATCTTCCTCTACAAGCATACACAGCAGGGCAGCACCGGTCTTGCTTAGGAAGATGGGCGAGTATGGTCTGAGGCCTACTCCCGCGGCGATGGTCTCTTCCTCCTCAATTCTCTTGAGGAAGTTGCAAACAAACTGTAGGAGAAGGGCAAGAAGCCGGGCATGTTGCATGCAGTGCTGCACACACGGTGCTAGGCTGAGCAGGGACAGCAGGCCCAGCCCAGGTGGGGGTAGCTGCAGGTACCTGCGCTGTCCTGCGGAAGCGGCCACGGCTGGACTCCTGCTCTTGTGTGCGCTCCAGGGCTGCATCTGGCAAAGAGCGAGCGCAGCCAGAGATGAGGGGCTGCGGGAGAGGCCGGACAACACGGCCCAGCCCTGCCATCCCCAGGCAGAGAGAGCCCCGGGATGCCCCAGGGGATGGAGCACGGCCACTGCGGGGTTTCTGCCCGGCCCCTCTTCCGTCCTGTCCGTGGGCATGTCCCCAGGGGATAGCATGGCACGGCACGGCACGGCACGGGGTCCAAGCTGGCAGCAGGCACCAGTCCTGTGGCCCAGCTCTGCCACTCACCCTCCTGCGGTGGCTGGAACGGCACCACCTCTTCAGTCTGCTGTGCCGGGGCAGCTGCAGGGCCTTCTTCCTCCTCCTCCACCCAGGCCAGCTCAGGCACTGCCAGGTGTCTCTGCTCCATGTCTCTGCCTGGATTTGTGGCTATTTGCAGGAGAGTTGCCTTGGAAAAGCTCCAAGTCAGCAAGTCCTGCAGTGGGGCCTGGAAGGCACCTTCAAGTAAGAAGCCTCAGGAAGGCTACAGGACATCAAGTCCTGCCCTCGGTCTCAAGGGCCCCTGCCACAAGGACAGGGGACTCCTGACAAGGACTATGATATGGCCTCAAGGGCACCTGCAGAAGAGAAGCCTCAGGGAGACCACGGGTCAGCAAGTCCTGTGGTCTGGCCTGGAGCTCAGCTGCAGGAACAAGGCTTCAGAAAAGCTCCGGGTGGGACGCAAACAGGCGCGCTGTGCGGGGGCTCCTCACGGCACCGCTCTGTCCCGTCCTGTCCCGTCGCGTGCTCTGAGCACTGTGGCGTGCTCTTGTCACCTCCAGCTCCTATGTCACCCCGTGTCACAAAGGGCCCTTGGACACCCGTTCCATGTCACAGTGAGTGTGCGGCACCGTGTCACCAAGGGCCCTTGCACACACTGCCGCCTGCCCTGGGGCCACGCCCAGCCCACCCAAAGTGGCCCAGTTTGCAAGGAATGGCTGGCCCCAGGAGTCTAAGCAGGGCCGACAGGATCTTTAAGAAGGGCTCAGAGCATCAGCAAACGCTGCCATGCTCTGTGGCCTCAGGGCAGCAGAAGGAGCCCCCAGGGCTGCCGACGCAGCCGTTCTGGGAAGGGCACGGGGCCTTGCAGGGAAGCTGGCACGGCCTCCTTGGGACACGTCCCGGCTGCTGGCCGTCCTAAAGCTGCCGGTGTGACACGCACAAGGAACGTGTGGGCCCGGGCACCAATGCTGCTCTGAGGCCTGGGGCCCGGGCAGCACTGACATCAGCAGGTGTGGCAGAGTCCCCGGCCAAGCAGACCTGCCAGCCCCCGAGCCCTGGCAGCGCTGGTGCCCGTCTCCTGCCCCAGAGACCTGTGGCCCCTGGGGGCTTTCTGTGCCAGAAGGAGCCAAAGGCCACGTGCCTTGGGGGCTGTGCCTCTTTCCTGCAGGGACTGATGGCAGGAGCACCTGGAGCAACTGCTGGCACACTTGGTCTCCGTCAGATGATGTTGCTCCTTCCTCAAATGAATTTTTCTCACGGAAGGCATTGGCAGTAGCACCAGAGCACCATCCATTGCTGAGTTACCCAGGGCAATTAGATTGCAAAGTTAACAGTTTGAAATTTCCTTGTGCTTTTCTCACTCTCCTTCCCACATTCTGGAAAAAACAGAATCTGCCCGGCGTCTGCATTTCTCAGCTTCAGTTGCTGCATGTTTTCTCTGGCAGCTGGTGTCCAAACAAAAGTGTGTCCCTGCTGAGCACAGCAATGAGCGGCCACAAAGTTGCAAGTTCCCCAGTGAACATCAAGGCAGAGACGTGGAAGTGCGGAGGATAAGGACAACTCTGGGAGGAGAAGCTCTTCTGTGTCACTGATGATGGTGCCCACACCCTGAAGCAGCAGCCAAGAGAAGCGCTGGAAGCAGACGGGCGCACTTTTGGGCAGTACAATATCAAAAGATATGAAACCATTAGCCAGAATGCAAAGGAGGACTGCAAGGATGGAGTGTGGCCTGGAGGGGAAGCCCTAGATGCAGCTGAAGCCACTTTGTTCAGCCTGGAGGAGAGTAAAGGGCGTCATTGTGGTCTTCAACATCCTCCTGAGAGGAATCAGAGGGGCTGCCGCAGCTCTCGTCACTGCTGGGACCAGTGATCGGACCGGAGAAAAGGGCAGGGAGCTGGCACAGGGCAAGTTTCATTTCCGTATCAGATCAAGGTTTTTCACCCAGAGCACAGTCAGGCACTGGGACGGGCTCCCCGTTGACGCAGCCCAGCGGAGCCCGGGCCGGCTCTTGGGAAAACTGCGGCGCTGCGCCAGGAGCGGGGAACGGCCAAGGCTTGGGTCCTGCCCGCGGCTGACCCTGGTGAGCCACCGCTCAGTGCTTCAGGATCCACTAACTGCAGCACGGAGCAGGCCAAAGAGAAGGAGGAGGCTCCTCGATTGTGAGGTTCCACAGGCCAAAGCTTATTCTAAGGGAAGGATTGGGCAGCAAAGAGCCGCCAGCACTTCTGTGCACGGGATTTTATCGGGGTACAACTCAGGGGGTGGATCCAAACGATTGAGCAATAAGGAATCTGCAGGGGAGGAGCGAGGGGATTCCATCAGTTGCTTGGGACTAATTAGGACAGATGGGAGGAGAGGGTAGGTCACGTGGGCCAGTGGGGCTTCCAGCAATAGAGGAATTCCAGAGGGGTGCTGCAGACAGGGATTGGTCCAAGGCAAAAGTGACAGGGAAGGTTCAGGAATAAAGAGCTGGATTATCTTGAGAGGCAGGGAAGGAGCTGGAACAAAGAGTGGGGAATGGCATGAGGGACAGCTTTGAGGGAGGGCAGAACCTAGGGGTAAACCAAATTGGGGAAAATACGGGGTACATGAAAACAAACCATTCTACGGGAACTGATAAATAAACACAAACTGGAACACCCCAGGGAAATGGTCACAGCACCAAGCCCGTCTGAGTTTGAGAAGTGTTCGAAGAACATTGAGCAGTGACGCAAGCTTTTAGACACTACATCAAAAGTAGAAAGTGTACCAAAGTCAAGAGAGGGAAAAAGAAAAAGAGCTCCCTGCAGCCATGGTGGCAGCTCTGGATCAGCAGCAGGGAGAGGACGGATGTAGGCGTGGTTGAAGCAGAGGCAGGGGCGAAAATAGCAGAGGCAGAGGAGGTTCAAAGCAGCCAGAGAGCAAGCTGGACGCAAATCAATGTGCATCTTGTAAGAAATCAGGACACTGGAAATAGGGCCAGTGCCCAGAGTTAGCAGACAAAGTACACAAAACTCTTGCAGCCACTCTAGATGATAAGAAATGACCGAGACTGGCAATTCTTACCCTAGCAGGCCACTGTTTAAAATACAGCTAAAGAATGATGAAGAAGTTGAAATTTTAAGAAATAGTGGAGACACATTTTCACTCTTGAATCAAGCACTGATACCCAAAAGTGAAAACTATCTTCAAGCAATAGGACCAACTATAGGGCAGCCAGAAAATGCATTCTTCCTGAAAGCACTTTGATGTAAAATCAAGAAGAAAATGGGAATACATCAGTTTCTTTCTACACCAAACTCACCCAAATCTGTCCTGTGCAGAGATTTGCTTTAAAATTTAGAAGCAACAGTTCCGTTTAGAAAAAGAAAACTTCAGTGGAAGGTACCTGAAGACAAATGAGCGGTTTTAGCAGTAGGACTGACAATTGACACCAGACCAACAAACAAGAAGAACTAGTTAGAGCAAGTATTGAATCAGGTGTACCCAAGAGTATGGGATACTGATAGCCCAGGAAAATCAAAACCAGCAGACCCCATGAAAATTGAGCTACAGACAAGAGTTAGGGCTGTAGTCAGAAAGCAATACCCTTGAAGATTAGCAGCTAGGAAAGGAACAGAGCCAACAGTCAATAAAATCCCTGTCATCAGGACTATTGGAAGAATGGCAGTCAAAATGTAATACTGCTAGATCAGCAATAAAGAAACCTAATGGAACTCAGAGACTAGTGCCACATTTCCAGGCAATGAATGGTTTATTCCTTACTAGCTTACCAGCTAAACTTGGAGATGATTTTATTTGGTGCGAGGAATGTCCATGGGCAGGTGGTGTCGAGAGCCGTTCCCTCTTGGTCTGAGAGACCAGCTCCCCCAGCCCACCTTGCTCCCAGGCCCGGAGGTTGTAACGTGCGCTCGACCGGCAGCCGAAGGAGGGCTCTTGACACCGTGTCTGATGCAACAGGGTTCATTGAAGGTAGGTCAGAGGGTGCAGCTTGGGTGAGGGTGAGAAGAGGGACAGGAAGAGGCAGGAGCACAAGCACTGTAACATGACACATAAGGCACCTGCAAGCTGCTGGGGAAGCCTCAAGTCTGCTCAGTGAGCCACGTGTGCCCTCAGCATTGGGACAGCCACCTTTCCCTCGGTGAGCCTCACATCCCAGGGTCAGCAAATCAAGAGGCACCAGGCATGCTGTAGGTGACTCAGAGCGAGTGCAGTGGGTCATGGTGGCCAGGGACCAGAAGCAGGCAGAAAGGCAACGGGGCTGGGGAAAAGGCTGTGCTGTGCTTACAGCGTGGGCTGAGGGCTGGGAGAGCTCCATTTCCCCCTTGAGATGTTGGAGACGGGGCCTTTCACCCTCCTGATAGGGCTGCCCCTGGCTGCAGGCAGCCAAATGGGTACCACGACACAAGGCCGAGAGCAGCAAAGCAAAGAGCCAGCCGTGCACAGCACAGGGAGGTGGCCCAGTGCAAAGGCAGCGTGGCACCCTGAAGGTGCCCGCTGCATTCTCATGTGTCCCTGGCCGGGGCAGGACAGGAATGTCCGTGGTCCAAGAGGGCCTTTCTGTGGCCCCTGTGGGCTCAAAGCTGCTGCTCTTCTGGCTCCATGGGGCCTAAAGCCACAGAGCTCGGCCTTCCCCACAGCAAGAGGAACAAGACTTGGATATCAGGCAGTGGAGCTCAACGCCTAAGGCTGAGGGGCGGGGGGCTCCAGTCTGGAGCACTGGGAGGGCACCCACCCAGCCCCACAACAGCTGGCCTCACAGCCCTGAAAGGCCAGGACCAGGGTTCCACGCCTGATTCCAGGGCGTCCCTCCAACCGGCCAGCGACCTGGAAGCGCCAGAGCAGCCGGCTGTCGGGATCAAGGCGGCTGCCAGGGGGCTCCTTATGGCCTCTGCCAGCCAATTGCTCAGGGCTTAGCAGTGCCTCAGCCCCTCAGGGTCTCCCCCAGCCTGGCCAAGCTTGCCGGCAGCAGCGCCGCAGCCCCACAGCAGCTCCAGAGGAGCCCCATCCAGAGGCACCTGGGAGCCCTCAGCACTGCAGCCAGCAGCAGACGGGCAGGAGGACACGGATGGCCCTTCCTGTCCGGCACAGAGCTGGTGGCCATCTCCAGGCACCGCTCTGGGAGGGTTCCCCGCAGCTGCGGCCCTTGCCCAGCCGCTCTGTGGGCAGCACAAAGGCTTCAGCAGAACCACCAAAGGCCAAAAGGCTTCTGGCCATTTTCCCTGCAACACTGCATGGCTAGACAGCTGGCTGAGCAGAAGCACCCTTGCGTCCCGCTCCCCCTATGCCCTACAGACCTTGCGCAGGAAAAGAAAGATCCTGGGACTCTGTGTATTGTAAGCTATTCTATATTTACACAATCAAAACCAACGAAAATGCAAAGAGAAAAATCTGGAAGAAGACAAAGGAAATTGCTGCTGGCTCAAATGGCCCAAGCAGACTGAGTGCTGCAGATCACCTCTCCGGGGAGCTGCAGCAGAACAGTAAGGCAGTGCAGCAAAGACGAGGCCGTTTCCTCCATGCACTGCGGAATCGATCTCGCAGCTTCTGCCATGGGGAGTAGGGAGCTCTCTCAAGAGCCCGGAGAACTACACAAAATTCTACTGCAGCATCTCTGATTGCAGGACTGCTGTCATACGCCATTCCTTCAAGGGCTGCAAGCAAGAGGAACAGAGGCAAGGTCAGATCCCGCATATGCAGGGAGCCGAGGAGAGTCCCCTGCCAGTGCCATCCCCGTCGTCTCTTGCCATGGCCGGAAGGGAGCAGGGAGCAAGGGGATCAGCCCGAAGTTGCTGGCCACGAATGCCGCACGTAGCCCTGATATCTCTGTATGCTCTGCCCACGGGTGCAGATCCCTCCGCAGCCGCGGCAGGGCTTGCAGCTGCCCCCTGCAGCCCCCGCGGTCAGCCCGCTGCCCTCACTCACTCACCCGTGCAGATCAGCTGGAGCTCTTGCTGCTGCCCCCTCAGGTGCCGCCCGGCCATGCCTGTGAACACAGAGCCTGTCACGGCCCCAGCGGCACAGCTCCCTGCCAGCGGCGCTGCCGGCGCTGTGGCCACACGGGCTGCCGGCCAGGCAGAGCTCAGCCCGGGCCCGTGCCGCACGCTGCCGCCCCAGGGCACGGCTGCCAGAGGGCGGCAGCAGCAATGCCCAGGCCAGGCGGGGCTCCACGGCGCCGGGCCGGGCTGGCGCTGCCGGGGCAGCAGGCGGGGCCGGGGCCGAGCTGCCGAGCAGGCGGGCCGGGGAGGAGCCCGGGCTCGGGACTCACCCATGAACCTGACGGCCGCCTCTCGCAGGGACTCCTGTGAGCTCTGCAGGTAGTGCAGCGCCCGGCGCAGGTGCTCGGCCGCTCGGCTCCTGTCCTCTGCCAGCTGGAGAGAGCGGCAGGAGGGGAGGGTTGGCGCGGGCTCAGCTCCTGGGCCGGGCGCCGCCTGCGCCCATCGCCGGCCTCGCCTGCCCGCACAGCCCTGAGGCGCGGCCAGCAGCCGCTGGCCAAGGGCTCCCGAGGGGAGGGGCAGAGGGCCGGCTGCTGCCCGGGGAGCCGTGGTGCCGGCCCGCAGCCCCGCCGGGCCGGGGCTCCGTGGGCACCCGACTCAGGCCCACGGGAGCCTGGAGAAGAGCCCGCGCGGCCTCTGGCTGCAGCAGCGGGCACAGCTGTTAGCCCCGCACACTGAGCACCGACCTCAGGGACCTTGGCCATGCTGAGGCTGGGCGATCTGTGCTGTACTTACCAGGCACTCCCCAAAGCTCTGATCCACGTGTAGCATTTGTTCTATATCCCTCCTCTTCAGGAATCTGGCTGAGGAATGCAGCGTTTCCCGGGAGGCCTGGAGAGGGACAGACGTGCACAGATGGCCCCACAGTCCAGGGCACAGGAGCATCCCAGTGGCACAGGCTGGAGGAGGCTGCAGCCCACAAGGTGCCAGGGCAGGAGGCAGCCCAAGGCCCTGCCAGGGGCACAGCAGCTGGCCACAAGTGCTGACCTCAGCAACAGTCTGATTCTCATCATGGCAGTGAAAGTAGAGAGGGAGCAGGCTCTGGCGCACGTGGGACTTGAAGGCCTTTCTTCCCTCTTCTGTTAATAAGTCCAGCATCTCTTGGAAGAGAGCCATGGAGCTCAGCTGCACCTGGATATCATCCTGGATGAAAGGAAAGGGCAAAAGACCTGAGCATCAGCTGCTTCAGGCCCCCCAGGGCACAGGCGTGCATCTGCACAGGGCACCAAGGCTGCGGCCACCAGCCAGTGGCTGTGGCTGTGGGCGCAGAGCCTTACACTGTCAAAGAGTGGCAGGAGCGCCTCAGCCAGCTGCAGGGCGATGGGGGTGGCTATTGGAGCACCATTCTCAAGGAGCAAATATCTGAGTAGAAGAATGCTCATCCTGATCATGTCGCTGTCATTTTCCTCCAGGAGCTCCACTAGACTTTCAGTCAGGCTCCGCATTTGTTCAGCCTGTGCGGAACAGGACTTTGTGAAAGGCCGCCCTGCTGCCGCGGGGCCCAGAGGCCAAAGGCCTGTCCCCAAGCACTGGGGCAGCTGAAGTGGGAAGCAGGAGAGATGGGAAGAGCTGCCCCAGCGGCCGAAGCCCAGGCAAGGCCAAGCCACTGCGTTGCCCAGCCCCACGCTGCTGCCTGCACGGCTTCAGCCAGTGCCCCCTTCTCACCATCAAGGGATTCTTGCCCAGCACTACGAGGCCTCGGAGTGCCAAGTAACGCCTGGCCATGTGCTCGCTCTGCAGGTTCTGTGCCAGGATCTCCAGAACACTGTCACTGCATTCCCTCAAGTCCAGGCACTCGAGGACCTGAAAGGCACAGGGCAGTGACAGGGGAGCCGGCCGGCAGGAGCCCAGAAGCGCACAGGGCCGGGCCCAGGCAGCAGCGCAGGGCACGGGCACTGTCCTGGCAGCTGTGGCTGCCAGAGGCCAGAGGGCTGGGAGGCCGCTCAGCCAGGCAGCGCTGGCCTTGTGGCTCACCTCCACAAGGAATGCCAGGGCAGGGAAATCCCAGTATGGCATCTCTTTGCCGAGCAGGGCGAGCAGGTAGAATGCAACCGCGGAACAAAAGTGGATGGCTAAGCGGCGAATTTCTCTGAAGAGGGGAAAAAGGAAACAAGACCCTGATGCAGTGGGGCAAACCTCTGCCAGGTGGGACTCACCCAGTTCTCATCTTTCCCCAGTCCCCTTCCAGCAAGGGGACGTGGGCCATTTGGGAGTTGGTTGCTCATGGGCACCCTCCTCTGCCAGCCTTTTCCAGTCTGCTTGGCCGTCCCTGAGTGACAAGGCCCTCTGAGCCGTGGCCACCACGGACACTTTGTGGGGCACCTGGGCACAGAGCAGCAATGTCAGAGGCAGTGGGGAGAAGGGGGTCTCACCTGGCAAGCAGAGCCACGGCAAAGTGGTGAGTGTCAAGAGAGAGCAGCGTGTCCCAGGCACACCTGCGCTCCATTGCCACCACCACATCCTCGCAGCGGAGAAGGCAGAGCAGGGACTTGAGGGTGCGCACAGCAAACCTGTGTGCACAGCAAAGGCCAGGTCACACTGGCAGCACTGGCTCCTCGGCAGGCCACGTGGCAGGGACAGGAGGAGTGGGATGGAGCACCTGTTGGGGCTGGTGGCAAGGCCGTGCTCTTCCTGGCATCCCTTCCAGAAGGTGTCGACCTCCTCTGGCATATCCAGAGTGCTGAAGAACACTTGGAATAGCAGATGCACAAATAGGCGGGGGAAATACACCTTCAAGATCCGTGGGAGACAGGGCACCTGGAGGATCTTCCACATCACCACAGTTGCCTGCAAAGGACAAAGCCCCCCGAGACAGCGCTCAGTGCCGAGGTGTGTGTGTGGCAGGGCGCGAGCGTGGCAGGGAGAGGCCGGGAGAGACCATGGCAGGGGGAGCACGACGGGGCCTGGTGGGCCTGAAGCTGCCCCTGGGCCAGGTTTCAGGCCAGCGCCTGAGGCAGGGAGATGCAGTGGGGGAAGGAGGATGGAGAGCTGCTGGAGAGGCAGCCTTGGGGCCTGCAAAGGCCAGTTGCAGAAACTCACAGCCAGGGCAAAGACAGCCGTTTGGTCCCCATTGGAGGTGCAGGTGCTGTACTCTGGCCAGCTCCCCAGCACATCGAGGAGGATCAGCTGCACCAGCTCCGCAGTCCTGGCTGAGCCCATGATGGTCTTCCACATGGCCATGGCAGCTCTGTGGGGTTAGAGCTGTGTCTCAGGGGGGTCTCAGACACAGCAGCGGGGGCAGCTGAGCCGGCTGCCATTTCTGCCTCTGCCTACTGCCCCCCTGCCAGCAGCAGCCAGACAGCCCAGCCCTGTGGGGACAGAGCCCTGAGAGGCGGCAAGGGAGCATGGCAGCAGGCTCAGGGGCTGACATGGCAGGGCTGGGAAAGGGAGCATCCAGAGGGCCCTGGAACTCTCTGTTGCTGCGACACCTGGGGCAGGCTGTGCAGGGTGATGGGCTGGGGAGGCCTGAGCCCTGTGGGCAGGTGGGCCCCATACCTGTCACAGGACGGGGCCACACGCAGGAGCGTCATCACTGCGTCATTTGGCTGTGCTTGGGTGAGATGCAGCAGGGTCTTGTCCAGCCTGTGCTCAGCAGAATCATTGGCCATGAGCCACTGGTGGATGTAGCTCACCATGGCAGGCACCTGGAGAAGGCACGGGGAGACTTGGAATGCTGCCAGAGGGAGCAATGTTCCCAGCTTCCCCAGAGGAGTGCTTCCCTTCCCACCCCACTGCCATGTGGCCTGAAAGGCTCCCAGCAAGCAGCATGCGTGGATTGGGAGGCCAAGCAATTGCTGGGAGGATCAAAGCCTGGCCACAGGCTGCTTACTTGCTTTGGAGTGTAAAAATCTTCCTCTACAAGCATACACAGCAGGGCAGCACCGGTCTTGCTTAGGAAGATGGGCGAGTATGGTCTGAGGCCTACTCCCGCGGCGATGGTCTCTTCCTCCTCAATTCTCTTCAGGAAGTTGCAGACAAACTGTAGGAGAAGGGCAAGAAGCCGGGCATGTTGCATGCAGTGCTGCACACACGGTGCTGGGCTGAGCAGGGACAGCAGGCCCAGCCCAGGTGGGGGTGGCTGCAGGTACCTGCGCTGTCCTGCGGAAGCGGCCACAACCGGACTCCTGCTCTTGTGTGCGCTCCAGGGCTGCATCTGGCAAAGAGCAAGCGCAGCCAGAGGTGAGGGGCTGCGGGAGAGGCCGGACAACACGGCCCAGCCCTGCCATCCCCAGGCAGAGAGAGCCCCGGGATGCCCCAGGGGATGGAGCACGGCCACTGCGGGGTTTCTGCCCGGCCCCTCTTCCGTCCTGTCCGTGGCCATGTCCCCAGGGGATAGCATGGCACGGCACGGCACGGCACGGCACGGCATGGGGTCCAAGCTGGCAGCAGGCACCAGTCCTGTGGCCCAGCTCTGCCACTCACCCTCCTGCGGTGGCTGGAACGGCACCACCTCTTCAGTCTGCTGTGCCGGGGCAGCTGCAGGGCCTTCTTCCTCCTCCTCCACCCAGGCCAGCTCAGGCACTGCCAGGTGTCTCTGCTCCATGTCTCTGCCTGGATTTGTGGCTATTTGCAGGAGAGTTGCCTTGGAAAAGCGCCAAGTCAGCAAGTCCTGCAGTGGGGCCTGGAAGGCACCTTCAAGTAAGAAGCCTCAGGAAGGCTAGAGGACAGCAAGTCCTGCCCTCGGTCTTAAGGGCCCCTGCCACAAGGACAGGGGACTCCTGACAAGGACTATGATATGGCCTCAAGGGCACCTGCAGAAGAGAAGCCTCAGGGAGACCACGGGTCAGCAAGTCCTGTGGTCTGGCCTGGAGCTCAGCTGCAGGAACAAGGCTTCAGAAAAGCTCCGGGTGGGACGCAAACAGGCGCGCTGTGCGGGGGCTCCTCACGGCACTGCTCTGTCCCGTCCTGTCCCGTCGCGTGCTCTGAGCACTGTGGCGTGCTCTTGTCACCTCCAGCTCCTATGTCACCCCGTGTCACAAAGGGCCCTTGGACACCCGTTCCATGTCACAGTGAGTGTGCGGCACCGTGTCACCAAGGGCCCTTGCACACACTGCCGCCTGCCCTGGGGCCACGCCCAGCCCACCCAAAGTGGCCCAGTTTGGAAGGAATGGCTGGCCCCAGGAGTCTAAGCAGGGCCGACAGGATCTTTAAGAAGGGCTCAGAGCATCAGCAAACGCTGCCATGCTCTGTGGCCTCAGGGCAGCAGAAGGAGCCCCCAGGGCTGCCGACGCAGCCGTTCTGGGAAGGGCACGGGGCCTTGCAGGGAAGCTGGCACGGCCTCCTTGGGACACGTCCCGGCTGCTGGCCGCCCTAAAGCTGCCGGTGTGACACGCACAAGGAACGTGTGGGCTCGGGCACCAATGCTGCTCTGAGGCCTGGGGCCCGGGCAGCGCTGACATCAGCAGGTGTGGCAGAGTCCCCGGCCAAGCAGACCTGCCAGCCCCCGAGCCCTGGCAGCGCTGGTGCCCGTCTCCTGCCCCAGAGACCTGTGGCCCCTGGGGGCTTTCTGTGCCAGAAGGAGCCAAAGGCCACGTGCCTTGGGGGCTGTGCCTCTTTCCTGCAGGGGCTGATGGCAGGAGCACCTGGAGCAACTGCTGGCACACTTGGTCTCCATCAGATGACGTTGCTCCTTCCTCAAATGAATTTTTCTCACGGAAGGCATTGGCAGTAGCACCAGAGCACCATCCATTGCTGAGTTACCCAGGGCAATTAGATTGCAAAGTTAACAGTCTGAAATTTCCTTGTGCTTTCCTCACTCTCCTTCCCACATTCTGGAAAAAACGGAATCTGCCCGGCCTCTGCATTTCTCAGCTTCACTTGCTGCATGTTTTGCTCTGGCAGCTGGTGTCCAAACAAAAGTGTGTCCCTGCTGAGCACAGCAATGAGCGGCCACAAAGTTGCAAGTTCCCCAGTGAACGTCACGGCAGAGACGTGGAAGTGCGGAGGATAAGGACAACTCTGGGAGGAGAAGCTCTTCTGTGTCACTGATGATGGTGCCCACACCCTGAAGCAGCAGCCAAGAGAAGCGCTGGAAGCAGACGGGCGCACTTTTGGGCAGTACAATATCAAAAGATATGAACCCATTAGCCAGAATGCAAAGGAGGACTGCAAGGATGGAGTGTGGCCTGGAGGGGAAGCCCTGGATGCAGCTGAAGCCACTTTGTTCAGCCTGGAGGAGAGTAAAGGGCGTCATTGTGGTCTTCAACATCCTCCTGAGAGGAATCAGAGGGGCTGCTGCAGCTCTCGTCACTGCTGGGACCAGTGATCGGACCGGAGAAAAGGGCAGGGAGCTGGCACAGGGCAAGTTTCATTTCCGTATCAGATCAAGGTTTTTCACCCAGAGCACAGTCAGGCACTGGGACGGGCTCCCCGTTGACGCAGCCCAGCGGAGCCCGGGCTGGCTCTTGGGAAAACTGCGGCGCTGCGCCAGGAGCGGGGAACGGCCAAGGCTTGGGTCCTGCCCGCGGCTGACCCTGGTGAGCCACCGCTCAGTGCTTCAGGATCCACTAACTGCAGCACGGAGCAGGCCAAAGAGAAGGAGGAGGCTCCTCGAGTGTGAGGTTCCACAGGCCAAGGCTTATTCCAAGGGAAGGATTGGGCAGCAAAGAGCCGCCAGCACTTCTGTGCACGGGATTTTATCGGGGTACAACTCAGGGGGTGGATCCAAACGATTGAGCAATAAGGAATCTGCAGGGGAGGAGCGAGGGCATTCCATCAGTTGCTTGGGACTAATTAGGACAGATGGGAGGAGAGGGTAGGTCACGTGGGCCAGTGGGGCTTCCAGCAATAGAGGAATTCCAGAGGGGTGCTGCAGACAGGGATTGGTCCAAGGCAAAAGTGACAGGGAAGGTTCAGGAATAAAGAGCTGGATTATCTTGAGAGGCAGGGAAGGAGCTGGAACAAAGAGTGGGGAATGGCATGAGGGACAGCTTTGAGGGAGGGCAGAACCTAGGGGTAAACCAAATTGGGGAAAATACGGGGTACATGAAAACAAACCATTCTACGGGAACTGATAAATAAACACAAACTGGAACACCCCAGGGAAATGGTCACAGCACCAAGCCCGTCTGAGTTTGAGAAGTGTTCGAAGAACATTGAGCAGTGACGCAAGCTTTTAGACACTACATCAAAAGTAGAAAGTGTACCAAAGTCAAGAGAGGGAAAAAGAAAAAGAGCTCCCTGCAGCCATGGTGGCAGCTCTGGATCAGCAGCAGGGAGAGGACGGATGTAGGCGTGGTTGAAGCAGAGGCAGGGGCGAAAATAGCAGAGGCAGAGGAGGTTCAAAGCAGCCAGAGAGCAAGCTGGACGCAAATCAATGTGCATCTTGTAAGAAATCAGGACACTGGAAATAGGGCCAGTGCCCAGAGTTAGCAGACAAAGTACACAAAACTCTTGCAGCCACTCTAGATGATAAGAAATGACCGAGACTGGCAATTCTTACCCTAGCAGGCCACTGTTTAAAATACAGCTAAAGAATGATGAAGAAGTTGAAATTTTAAGAAATAGTGGAGACACATTTTCACTCTTGAATCAAGCACTGATACCCAAAAGTGAAAACTATCTTCAAGCAATAGGAGCAACTATAGGGCAGCCAGAAAATGCATTCTTCCTGAAAGCACTTTGATGTAAAATCAAGAAGAAAATGGGAATACATCAGTTTCTTTCTACACCAAACTCACCCAAATCTGTCCTGTGCAGAGATTTGCTTTAAAATTTAGAAGCAACAGTTCCGTTTAGAAAAAGAAAACTTCAATGGAAGGTACCTGAAGACAAATGAGCGGTTTTAGCAGTAGGACTCACAATTGACACCAGACCAACAAACAAGAAGAACTAGTTAGAGCAAGTGTTGAATCAGGTGTACCCAAGAGTATGGGATACTGATAGCCCAGGAAAATCAAAACCAGCAGACCCCATGAAAATTGAGCTACAGACAAGAGTTAGGGCTGTAGTCAGAAAGCAATACCCTTGAAGATTAGCAGCTAGGAAAGGAACAGAGCCAACAGTCAATAAAATCCCTGTCATCAGGACTATTGGAAGAATGGCAGTCAAAATGTAATACTGCTAGATCAGCAATAAAGAAACCTAATGGAACTCAGAGACTAGTTCCACATTTCCAGGCAATGAATGGTTTATACCTTACTAGCTAAACGTGGAGATGATTTTATTTGGTGCGAGGAATGTCCATGGGCAGGTGCTGTCGAGAGCCGTTCCCTCTTGGTCTGAGAGACCAGCTCCCCCAGCCCACCTTGCTCCCAGGCCCGGAGGTTGTAACGTGCGCTCGACCGGCAGCCGAAGGAGGGCTCTTGACACCGTGTCTGATGCAACAGGGTTCATTGAAGGTAGGTCAGAGGGTGCAGCCTGGGTGAGAGTGAGAAGAGGGACAGGAAGAGGCAGGAGCACAAGCACTGTAACATGACACATAGGGCATCTGCAAGCTGCTGGGGAAACCTCAAGTCTGCTCAGTGAGCCACGTGTGCCCTCAGCATTGGGACAGCCACCTTTCCCTCGGTGAGCCTCACATCCCAGGGTCAGCAAATCAAGAGGCACCAGGCATGCTGTAGGTGACTCAGAGCAAGTGCAGTGGGTCATGGTGGCCAGGGACCAGAAGCAGGCAGAAAGCCAACGGGGCTGGGGAAAAGGCTGTGCTGTGCTTACAGCATGGGCTGAGGGCTGGGAGAGCTCCATTTCCCCCTTGAGATGTTGGAGACGGGGCCTTTCACCCTCCTGATAGGGCTGCCCCTGGCTGCAGGCAGCCAAATGGGTACCACGACACAAGGCCGAGAGCAGCAAAGCAAAGAGCCAGCCGTGCACAGCACAGGGAGGTGGCCCAGTGCAAAGGCAGCGTGGCACCCTGAAGGTGCCCGCTGCATTCTCATGTGTCCCTGGCCTGGGCAGGACAGGAATGTCCGTGGTCCAAGAGGGCCTTTCTGTGGCCCCTGTGGGCTCAAAGCTGCTGCTCTTCTGGCTCCATGGGGCCTAAAGTCACAGAGCTCAGCCTCCCCCACAGCAAGAGGAACAAGACTTGGATATCAGGCAGTAGAACTCAACGCCTAAGGCTGAGGGGCGGGGGGCTCCAGTCTGGAGCACTGGGAGGGCACCCACCCAGCCCCACAACAGCTGGCCTCACAGCCCTGAAAGGCCAGGACCAGGGTTCCACGCCTGATTCCAGGGCGTACCTCCAACCGGCCAGCGACCTGGAAGCGCCAGAGCAGCCGGCTGTCGGGATCAAGGCGGCTGCCAGGGGGCTCCTTATGGCCTCTGCCAGCCAATTGCTCAGGGCTTAGCAGTGCCTCAGCCCCTCAGGGTCTCCCCCAGCCTGGCCAAGCTTGCCGGCAGCAGCGCCGCAGCCCCACAGCAGCTCCAGAGGAGCCCCATCCAGAGGCACCTGGGAGCCCTCAGCACTGCAGCCAGCAGCAGACGGGCAGGAGGACACGGATGGCCCTTCCTGTCCGGCACAGAGCTGGTGGCCATCTCCAGGCACCGCTCTGGGAGGGTTCCCCGCAGCTGCGGCCCTTGCCCAGCCGCTCTGTGGGCAGCACAAAGGCTTCAGCAGAACCACCAAAGGCCAAAAGGCTTCTGGCCATTTTCCCTGCAACACTGCATGGCTAGACAGCTGGCTGAGCAGAAGCACCCTTGCGTCCCGCTCCCCCTATGCCCTACAGACCTTGCGCAGGAAAAGAAAGATCCTGGGACTCTGTGTATTGTAAGCTATTTTATATTTACACAATCAAAACCAACGAAAATACAAAGAGAAAAATCGGGAAGAAGACAAAGAAAATTGCTGCTGGCTCAAATGGCCCAAGCAGACTGAGTGCTGCAGATCACCTCTCCGGGGAGCTGCAGCAGAACAGTAAGGCAGTGCAGCAAAGACGAGGCCGTTTCCTCCATGCACTGCGGAATCGATCTCGCAGCTTCTGCCATGGGGAGTAGGGAGCTCTCTCAAGAGCCCGGAGAACTACACAAAATTCTACTGCAGCATCTCTGATTGCAGGACTGCTGTCATACGCCATTCCTTCAAGGGCTGCAAGCAAGAGGAACAGAGGCAAGGTCAGATCCCGCATATGCAGGGAGCCGAGGAGAGTCCCCTGCCAGTGCCATCCCCGTCGTCTCTTGCCATGGCCGGAAGGGAGCAGGGAGCAAGGGGATCAGCCCGAAGTTGCTGGCCACGAATGCCGCACGTAGCCCTGATATCTCTGTATGCTCTGCCCACGGGTGCAGATCCCTCCGCAGCCGCGGCAGGGCTTGCAGCTGCCCCCTGCAGCCCCCGCGGTCAGCCCGCTGCCCTCACTCACTCACCCGTGCAGATCAGCTGGAGCTCTTGCTGCTGCCCCCTCAGGTGCCGCCCGGCCATGCCTGTGAACACAGAGCCTGTCACGGCCCCAGCGGCACAGCTCCCTGCCAGCGGCGCTGCCGGCGCTGTGGCCACACGGGCTGCCGGCCAGGCAGAGCTCAGCCCGGGCCCGTGCCGCATGCTGCCGCCCCAGGGCACGGCTGCCAGAGGGCGGCAGCAGCAATGCCCAGGCCAGGCGGGGCTCCACGGCGCCGGGCCGGGCTGGCGCTGCCGGGGCAGCAGGCGGGGCCGGGGCCGAGCTGCCGAGCAGGCGGGCCGGGGAGGAGCCCGGGCTCGGGACTCACCCATGAACCTGACGGCCGCCTCTCGCAGGGACTCCTGTGAGCTCTGCAGGTAGTGCAGCGCCCGGCGCAGGTGCTCGGCCGCTCGGCTCCTGTCCTCTGCCAGCTGGAGAGAGCGGCAGGAGGGAAGGGTTGGCGCGGGCTCAGCTCCTGGGCCGGGCGCCGCCTGCGCCCATCGCCGGCCTCGCCTGCCCGCACAGCCCTGAGGCGCGGCCAGCAGCCGCTGGCCAAGGGCTCCCGAGGGGAGGGGCAGAGGGCCGGCTGCTGCCCGGGGAGCCGTGGTGCCGGCCCGCAGCCCCGCCGGGCCGGGGCTCCGTGGGCACCCGACTCAGGCCCACGGGAGCCTGGAGAAGAGCCCGCGCGGCCTCTGGCTGCAGCAGCGGGCACAGCTGTTAGCCCCGCACACTGAGCACCGCCCTCAGGGACCTTGGCCATGCTGAGGCTGGGCGATCTGTGCTGTACTTACCAGGCACTCCCCAAAGCTCTGATCCACGTGTAGCATTTGTTCTATATCCCTCCTCTTCAGGAATCTGGCTGAGGAATGCAGCGTTTCCCGGGAGGCCTGGAGAGGGACAGACGTGCACAGATGGCCCCACAGTCCAGGGCACAGGAGCATCCCAGTGGCACAGGCTGGAGGAGGCTGCAGCCCACAAGGTGCCAGGGCAGGAGGCAGCCCAAGCCCCTGCCAGGGGCACCGCAGCTGGCCACAAGTGCTGACCTCAGCAACAGTCTGATTCTCATCATGGCAGTGGAAGTAGAGAGGGAGCAGGCTCTGGCGCACGTGGGACTTGAAGGCCTTTCTTCCCTCTTCTGTTAATAAGTCCAGCATCTCTTGGAAGAGAGCCATGGAGCTCAGCTGCACCTGGATATCATCCTGGATGAAAGGAAAGGGCAAAAGACCTGAGCATCAGCTGCTTCAGGCCCCCCAGGGCACAGGCGTGCATCTGCACAGGGCACCAAGGCTGCGGCCACCAGCCAGTGGCTGTGGCTGTGGGCGCAGAGCCTTACACTGTCAAAGAGTGGCAGGAGCGCCTCAGCCAGCTGCAGGGCGATGGGGGTGGCTATTGGAGCACCATTCTCAAGGAGCAAATATCTGAGTAGAAGAATGCTCATCCTGATCATGTCGCTGTCATTTTCCTCCAGGAGCTCCACTAGACTTTCTGTCAGGCTCCGCATTTGTTCAGCCTGTGCGGAACAGGACTTTGTGAAAGGCCGCCCTGCTGCCGCGGGGCCCAGAGGCCAAAGGCCTGTCCCCAAGCACTGGGGCAGCTGAAGTGGGAAGCAGGAGAGATGGGAAGAGCTGCCCCAGCGGCCGAAGCCCAGGCAAGGCCAAGCCACTGCGTTGCCCAGCCCCACGCTGCTGCCTGCACGGCTTCAGCCAGTGCCCCCTTCTCACCATCAAGGGATTCTTGCCCAGCACTACGAGGCCTCGGAGTGCCAAGTAACGCCTGGCCATGTGCTCGCTCTGCAGGTTCTGTGCCAGGATCTCCAGAACACTGTCATTGCATTCCCTCAAGTCCAGGCACTCGAGGACCTGAAAGGCACAGGGCAGTGACAAGGGAGCCGGCCGGCAGGAGCCCAGAAGCGCACAGGGCCGGGCCCAGGCAGCAGCGCAGGGCACGGGCACTGTCCTGGCAGCTGTGGCTGCCAGAGGCCAGAGGGCTGGGAGGCCGCTCAGCCAGGCAGCGCTGGCCTTGTGGCTCACCTCCACAAGGAATGCCAGGGCAGGGAAATCCCAGTATGGCATCTCTTTGCCGAGCAGGGCGAGCAGGTAGAATGCAACCGCGGAACAAAAGTGGATGGCTAAGCGGCGAATTTCTCTGAAGAGGGGAAAAAGGAAACAAGACCCTGATGCAGTGGGGCAAACCTCTGCCAGGTGGGACTCACCCAGTTCTCATCTTTCCCCAGTCCCCTTGCAGCAAGGGGACGTGGGCCATTTGGGAGTTGGTTGCTCATGGGCACCCTCCTCTGCCAGCCTTTTCCAGTCTGCTTGGCCGTCCCTGAGTGACAAGGCCCTCTGAGCCGTGGTCACCACGGACACTTTGTGGGGCACCTGGGCACAGAGCAGCAATGTCAGAGGCAGTGGGGAGAAGGGGGTCTCACCTGGCAAGCAGAGCCACGGCAAAGTGGTGAGTGTCAAGAGAGAGCAGCGTGTCCCAGGCACACCTGCGCTCCATTGCCACCACCACATCCTCGCAGCGGAGAAGGCAGAGCAGGGACTTGAGGGTGCGCACAGCAAACCTGTGTGCACAGCAAAGGCCAGGTCACACTGGCAGCACTGGCTCCTCGGCAGGCCACGTGGCAGGGACAGGAGGAGTGGGATGGAGCACCTGTTGGGGCTGGTGGCAAGGCCGTGCTCTTCCTGGCATCCCTTCCAGAAGGTGTCGACCTCCTCTGGCATATCCAGAGTGCTGAAGAACACTTGGAATAGCAGATGCACAAATAGGCGGGGGAAATACACCTTCAAGATGCGTGGGAGACAGGGCACCTGGAGGATCTTCCACATCACCACAGTTGCCTGCAAAGGACAAAGCCCCCCGAGACAGCGCTCAGTGCCGAGGTGTGTGTGTGGCAGGGCGCGAGCGTGGCAGGGAGAGGCCGGGAGAGACCATGGCAGGGGGAGCACGACGGGGCCTGGTGGGCCTGAAGCTGCCCCTGGGCCAGGTTTCAGGCCAGCGCCTGAGGCAGGGAGATGCAGTGGGGGAAGGAGGATGGAGAGCTGCTGGAGAGGCAGCCTTGGGGCCTGCAAAGGCCAGTTGCAGAAACTCACAGCCAGGGCAAAGACAGCCGTTTGGTCCCCATTGGAGGTGCAGGTGCTGTACTCTGGCCAGCTCCCCAGCACATCGAGGAGGATCAGCTGCACCAGCTCCGCAGTCCTGGCTGAGCCCATGATGGTCTTCCACATGGCCATGGCAGCTCTGTGGGGTTAGAGCTGTGTCTCAGGGGGGTCTCAGACACAGCAGCGGGGGCAGCTGAGCCGGCTGCCATTTCTGCCTCTGCCTACTGCCCCCCTGCCAGCAGCAGCCAGACAGCCCAGCCCTGTGGGGACAGAGCCCTGAGAGGCGGCAAGGGAGCATGGCAGCAGGCTCAGGGGCTGACATGGCAGGGCTGGGAAAGGGAGCATCCAGAGGGCCCTGGAACTCTCTGTTGCTGCGACACCTGGGGCAGGCTGTGCAGGGTGATGGGCTGGGGAGGCCTGAGCCCTGTGGGCAGGTGGGCCCCATACCTGTCACAGGACGGGGCCACACGCAGGAGCGTCATCACTGCGTCATTTGGCTGTGCTTGGGTGAGATGCAGCAGGGTCTTGTCCAGCCTGTGCTCAGCAGAATCATTGGCCATGAGCCACTGGTGGATGTAGCTCACCATGGCAGGCACCTGGAGAAGGCACAGGGAGACTTGGAATGCTGCCAGAGGGAGCAATGTTCCCAGCTTCCCCAGAGGAGTGCTTCCCTTCCCACCCCACTGCCATGTGGCCTGAAAGGCTCCCAGCAAGCAGCATGCGTGGATTGGGAGGCCAAGCAATTGCTGGGAGGATCAAAGCCTGGCCACAGGCTGCTTACTTGCTTTGGAGTGTAAAAGTCTTCCTCTACAAGCATACACAGCAGGGCAGCACCGGTCTTGCTTAGGAAGATAGGCGAGTATGGTCTGAGGCCTACTCCCGCGGCGATGGTCTCTTCCTCCTCAATTCTCTTGAGGAAGTTGCAAACAAACTGTAGGAGAAGGGCAAGAAGCCGGGCATGTTGCATGCAGTGCTGCACACACGGTGCTGGGCTGAGCAGGGACAGCAGGCCCAGCCCAGGTGGGGGTGGCTGCAGGTACCTGCGCTGTCCTGCGGAAGCGGCCACGGCTGGACTCCTGCTCTTGTGTGCGCTCCAGGGCTGCATCTGGCAAAGAGCGAGCGCAGCCAGAGATGAGGGGCTGCGGGAGAGGCCGGACAACACGGCCCAGCCCTGCCATCCCCAGGCAGAGAGAGCCCCGGGATGCCCCAGGGGATGGAGCACGGCCACTGCGGGGTTTCTGCCCGGCCCCTCTTCCGTCCGTGGGCATGTCCCCAGGGGATAGCACGGCACGGCACGGCACGGCATGGGGTCCAAGCTGGCAGCAGGCACCAGTCCTGTGGCCCAGCTCTGCCACTCACCCTCCTGCGGTGGCTGGAACGGCACCACCTCTTCAGTCTGCTGTGCCGGGGCAGCTGCAGGGCCTTCTTCCTCCTCCTCCACCCAGGCCAGCTCAGGCACTGCCAGGTGTCTCTGCTCCATGTCTCTGCCTGGATTTGTGGCTATTTGCAGGAGAGTTGCCTTGGAAAAGCGCCAAGTCAGCAAGTCCTGCAGTGGGGCCTGGAAGGCACCTTCAAGTAAGAAGCCTCAGGAAGGCTACAGGACAGCAAGTCCTGCCCTCGGTCTCAAGGGCCCCTGCCACAAGGACAGGGGACTCCTGACAAGGACTATGATATGGCCTCAAGGGCACCTGCAGAAGAGATGTCTCAGGGAGACCACGGGTCAGCAAGTCCTGTGGTCTGGCCTGGAGCTCAGCTGCAGGAACAAGGCTTCAGAAAAGCTCCGGGTGGGACGCAAACAGGCGCGCTGTGCGGGGGCTCCTCACGGCACCGCTCTGTCCCGTCCTGTCCCGTCGCGTGCTCTGAGCACTGTGGCGTGCTCTTGTCACCTCCAGCTCCTATGTCACCCCGTGTCACAAAGGGCCCTTGGACACCCGTTCCATGTCACAGTGAGTGTGCGGCACCGTGTCACCAAGGGCCCTTGCACACACTGCCGCCTGCCCTGGGGCCACGCCCAGCCCACCCAAAGTGGCCCAGTTTGGAAGGAACGGCTGGCCCCAGGAGTCTAAGCAGGGCCGACAGGATCTTTAAGAAGGGCTCAGAGCATCAGCAAACTCTGCCATGCTCTGTGGCCTCAGGGCAGCAGAAGGAGCCCCCAGGGCTGCCGACGCAGCCGTTCTGGGAAGGGCACGGGGCCTTGCAGGGAAGCTGGCACGGCCTCCTTGGGACACGTCCCGGCTGCTGGCCGTCCTAAAGCTGCCGGTGTGACACGCACAAGGAACGTGTGGGCCCGGGCACCAATGCTGCTCTGAGGCCTGGGGCCCGGGCAGCGCTGACATCAGCAGGTGTGGCAGAGTCCCCGGCCAAGCAGACCTGCCAGCCCCCGAGCCCTGGCAGCGCTGGTGCCCGTCTCCTGCCCCAGAGACCTGTGGCCCCTGGGGGCTTTCTGTGCCAGAAGGAGCCAAAGGCCACGTGCCTTGGGGGCTCTGCCTCTTTCCTGCAGGGGCTGATGGCAGGAGCACTTGGAGCAACTGCTGGCACACTTGGTCTCCGTCAAATGATGTTGCTCCTTCCTCAAATGAATTTTTCTCACGGAAGGCATTGGCAGTAGCACCAGAGCACCATCCATTGCTGAGTTACCCAGGGCAATTAGATTGCAAAGTTAACAGTCTGAAATCTCCTTGTGCTTTCCTCACTCTCCTTCCCACATTCTGGAAAAAACGGAATCTGCCCGGCCTCTGCATTTCTCAGCTTCACTTGCTGCATGTCTTGCTCTGGCAGCTGGTGTCCAAAAAAAAGTGTGTCCCTGCTGAGCACAGCAATGAGCGGCCACAAAGTTGCAAGTGCCCCAGTGAACATCAAGGCAGGGACATGGAAGTGCGGAGGATAAGGACAACTCTGGGAGGAGAAGCTCTTCTGTGTCACTGATGATGGTGCCCACACCCTGAAGCAGCAGCCAAGAGAAGCGCTGGAAGCAGACGGGCACACTTTTGGGCAGTACAATATCAAAAGATATGAACCCATTAGCCAGAATGCAAAGGAGGACTGCAAGGATGGAGTGTGGCCTGGAGGGGAAGCCCTAGATGCAGCTGAAGCCACTTTGTTCAGCCTGGAGGAGAGTAAAGGGCGTCATTGTGGTCTTCAACATCCTCCTGAGAGGAATCAGAGGGGCTGCTGCAGCTCTCGTCACTGCTGGGACCAGTGATCGGACCGGAGAAAAGGGCAGGGAGCTGGCACAGGGCAAGTTTCATTTCCGTATCAGATCAAGGTTTTTCACCCAGAGCACAGTCAGGCACTGGGACGGGCTCCCCGTTGACGCAGCCCAGCGGAGCCCGGGCCGGCTCTTGGGAAAACTGCGGCGCTGCGCCAGGAGCGGGGAACGGCCAAGGCTTGGGTCCTGCCCGCGGCTGACCCTGGTGAGCCACCGCTCAGTGCTTCAGGATCCACTAACTGCAGCACGGAGCAGGCCAAAGAGAAGGAGGAGGCTCCTCGAGTGTGAGGTTCCACAGGCCAAGGCTTATTCCAAGGGAAGGATTGGGCAGCAAAGAGCCGCCAGCACTTCTGTGCACGGGATTTTATCGGGGTACAACTCAGGGGGTGGATCCAAACGATTGAGCAATAAGGAATCTGCAGGGGAGGAGCGAGGGGATTCCATCAGTTGCTTGGGACTAATTAGGACAGATGGGAGGAGAGGGTAGGTCACGTGGGCCAGTGGGGCTTCCAGCAATAGAGGAATTCCAGAGGGGTGCTGCAGACAGGGATTGGTCCAAGGCAAAAGTGACAGGGAAGGTTCAGGAATAAAGAGCTGGATTATCTTGAGAGGCAGGGAAGGAGCTGGAACAAAGAGTGGGGAATGGCATGAGGGACAGCTTTGAGGGAGGGCAGAACCTAGGGGTAAACCAAATTGGGGAAAATACGGGGTACATGAAAACAAACCATTCTACGGGAACTGATAAATAAACACAAACTGGAACACCCCAGGGAAATGGTCACAGCACCAAGCCCGTCTGAGTTTGAGAAGTGTTCGAAGAACATTGAGCAGTGACGCAAGCTTTTAGACACTACATCAAAAGTAGAAAGTGTACCAAAGTCAAGAGAGGGAAAAAGAAAAAGAGCTCCCTGCAGCCATGGTGGCAGCTCTGGATCAGCAGCAGGGAGAGGACGGATGTAGGCGTGGTTGAAGCAGAGGCAGGGGCGAAAATAGCAGAGGCAGAGGAGGTTCAAAGCAGCCAGAGAGCAAGCTGGACGCAAATCAATGTGCATCTTGTAAGAAATCAGGACACTGGAAATAGGGCCAGTGCCCAGAGTTAGCAGACAAAGTACACAAAACTCTTGCAGCCACTCTAGATGATAAGAAATGACCGAGACTGGCAATTCTTACCCTAGCAGGCCACTGTTTAAAATACAGCTAAAGAATGATGAAGAAGTTGAAATTTTAAGAAATAGTGGAGACACATTTTCACTCTTGAATCAAGCACTGATACCCAAAAGTGAAAACTATCTTCAAGCAATAGGAGCAACTATAGGGCAGCCAGAAAATGCATTCTTCCTGAAAGCACTTTGATGTAAAATCAAGAAGAAAATGGGAATACATCAGTTTCTTTCTACACCAAACTCACCCAAATCTGTCCTGTGCAGAGATTTGCTTGAAAATTTAGAAGCAACAGTTCCGTTTAGAAAAAGAAAACTTCAATGGAAGGTACCTGAAGACAAATGAGCGGTTTTAGCAGTAGGACTCACAATTGACACCAGACCAACAAACAAGAAGAACTAGTTAGAGCAAGTGTTGAATCAGGTGTACCCAAGAGTATGGGATACTGATAGCCCAGGAAAATCAAAACCAGCAGACCCCATGAAAATTGAGCTACAGACAAGAGTTAGGGCTGTAGTCAGAAAGCAATACCCTTGAAGATTAGCAGCTAGGAAAGGAACAGAGCCAACAGTCAATAAAATCCCTGTCATCAGGACTATTGGAAGAATGGCAGTCAAAATGTAATACTGCTAGATCAGCAATAAAGAAACCTAATGGAACTCAGAGACTAGTGCCACATTTCCAGGCAATGAATGGTTTATACCTTACTAGCTTACTAGCTAAACTTGGAGATGATTTTATTTGGTGCGAGGAATGTCCATGGGCAGGTGGTGTCGAGAGCCGTTCCCTCTTGGTCTGAGAGACCAGCTCCCCCAGCCCACCTTGCTCCCAGGCCCGGAGGTTGTAACGTGCGCTCGACCGGCAGCCGAAGGAGGGCTCTTGACACCGTGTCTGATGCAAGAGGGTTCATTGAAGGTAGGTCAGAGGGTGCAGCTTGGGTGAGGGTGAGAAGAGGGACAGGAAGAGGCAGGAGCACAAGCACTGTAACATGACACATAAGGCACCTGCAAGCTGCTGGGGAAGCCTCAAGTCTGCTCAGTGAGCCACGTGTGCCCTCAGCATTGGGACAGCCACCTTTCCCTCGGTGAGCCTCACATCCCAGGGTCAGCAAATCAAGAGGCACCAGGCATGCTGTAGGTGACTCAGAGCGAGTGCAGTGGGTCATGGTGGCCAGGGACCAGAAGCAGGCAGAAAGCCAACGGGGCTGGGGAAGAGGCTCTGCTGTGCTTACAGCGTGGGCTGAGGGCTGGGAGAGCTCCATTTCCCCCTTGAGATGTTGGAGACGGGGCCTTTCACCCTCCTGATAGGGCTGCCCCTGGCTGCAGGCAGCCAAATGGGTACCACGACACAAGGCCGAGAGCAGCAAAGCAAAGAGCCAGCCGTGCACAGCACAGGGAGGTGGCCCAGGGCAAAGGCAGCGTGGCACCCTGAAGGTGCCCGCTGCATTCTCATGTGTCCCTGGCCTGGGCAGGACAGGAATGTCCGTGGTCCAAGAGGGCCTTTCTGTGGCCCCTGTGGGCTCAAAGCTGCTGCTCTTCTGGCTCCATGGGGCCTAAAGTCACAGAGCTCAGCCTCCCCCACAGCAAGAGGAACAAGACTTGGATATCAGGCAGTGGAGCTCAACGCCTAAGGCTGAGGGGCGGGGGGCTCCAGTCTGGAGCACTGGGAGGGCACCCACCCAGCCCCACAACAGCTGGCCTCACAGCCCTGAAAGGCCAGGACCAGGGTTCCACGCCTGATCCCAGGGCGTCCCTCCAACCGGCCAGCGACCTGGAAGCGCCAGAGCAGCCGGCTGTCGGGATCAAGGCGGCTGCCAGGGGGCTCCTTATGGCCTCTGCCAGCCAATTGCTCAGGGCTTAGCAGTGCCTCAGCCCCTCAGGGTCTCCCCCAGCCTGGCCAAGCTTGCCGGCAGCAGCGCCGCAGCCCCACAGCAGCTCCAGAGGAGCCCCATCCAGAGGCACCTGGGAGCCCTCAGCACTGCAGCCAGCAGCAGACGGGCACGAGGACACGGATGGCCCTTCCTGTCCGGCACAGAGCTGGTGGCCATCTCCAGGCACCGCTCTGGGAGGGTTCCCCGCAGCTCCGGCCCTTGCCCAGCCGCTCTGTGGGCAGCACAAAGGCTTCAGCAGAACCACCAAAGGCCAAAAGGCTTCTGGCCATTTTCCCTGCAACACTGCATGGCTAGACAGCTGGCTGAGCAGAAGCACCCTTGCGTCCCGCTCCCCCTATGCCCTACAGACCTTGCGCAGGAAAAGAAAGATCCTGGGACTCTGTGTATTGTAAGCTATTTTGTATTTACACAATCAAAACCAACGAAAATACAAAGAGAAAAATCGGGAAGAAGACAAAGAAAATTGCTGCTGGCTCAAATGGCCCAAGCAGACTGAGTGCTGCAGATCACCTCTCCGGGGAGCTGCAGCAGAACAGTAAGGCAGTGCAGCAAAGACGAGGCCGTTTCCTCCATGCACTGCGGAATCGATCTCGCAGCTTCTGCCATGGGGAGTAGGGAGCTCTCTCAAGAGCCCGGAGAACTACACAAAATTCTACTGCAGCATCTCTGATTGCAGGACTGCTGTCATACGCCATTCCTTCAAGGGCTGCAAGCAAGAGGAACAGAGGCAAGGTCAGATCCCGCATATGCAGGGAGCCGAGGAGAGTCCCCTGCCAGTGCCATCCCCGTCGTCTCTTGCCATGGCCGGAAGGCAGCAGGGAGCAAGGGGATCAGCCCGAAGTTGCTGGCCACGAATGCCACACGTAGCCCTGATATCTCTGTATGCTCTGCCCACGGGTGCAGATCCCTCCGCAGCCGCGGCAGGGCTTGCAGCTGCCCCCTGCAGCCCCCGCGGTCAGCCCGCTGCCCTCACTCACTCACTCACCCGTGCAGATCAGCTGGAGCTCTTGCTGCTGCCCCCTCAGGTGCCGCCCGGCCATGCCTGTGAACACAGAGCCTGTCACGGCCCCAGCGGCACAGCTCCCTGCCAGCGGCGCTGCCGGCGCTGTGGCCACACGGGCTGCCGGCCAGGCAGAGCTCAGCCCGGGCCCGTGCCGCATGCTGCCGCCCCAGGGCACGGCTGCCAGAGGGCGGCAGCAGCAATGCCCAGGCCAGGCGGGGCTCCACGGCGCCGGGCCGGGCTGGCGCTGCCGGGGCAGCAGGCGGGGCCGGGGCCGAGCTGCCGAGCAGGCGGGCCGGGGAGGAGCCCGGGCTCGGGACTCACCCATGAACCTGACGGCCGCCTCTCGCAGGGACTCCTGTGAGCTCTGCAGGTAGTGCAGCGCCCGGCGCAGGTGCTCGGCCCCTCGGCTCCTGTCCTCTGCCAGCTGGAGAGAGCGGCAGGAGGGAAGGGTTGGCGCGGGCTCAGCTCCTGGGCCGGGCGCCGCCTGCGCCCATCGCCGGCCTCGCCTGCCCGCACAGCCCTGAGGCGCGGCCAGCAGCCGCTGGCCAAGGGCTCCCGAGGGGAGGGGCAGAGGGCCGGCTGCTGCCCGGGGAGCCGTGGTGCCGCCCCGCAGCCCCGCCGGGCCGGGGCTCCGTGGGCACCCGACTCAGGCCCACGGGAGCCTGGAGAAGAGCCCGCGCGGCCCGCGGCCTCTGGCTGCAGCAGCGGGCACAGCTGTTAGCCCCGCACACTGAGCACCGCCCTCAGGGACCTTGGCCATGCTGAGGCTGGGCGATCTGTGCTGTACTTACCAGGCACTCCCCAAAGCTCTGATCCACGTGTAGCATTTGTTCTATATCCCTCCTCTTCAGGAATCTGGCTGAGGAATGCAGCGTTTCCCGGGAGGCCTGGAGAGGGACAGACGTGCACAGATGGCCCCACAGTCCAGGGCACAGGAGCATCCCAGTGGCACAGGCTGGAGGAGGCTGCAGCCCACAAGGTGCCAGGGCAGGAGGCAGCCCAAGGCCCTGCCAGGGGCACAGCAGCTGGCCACAAGTGCTGACCTCAGCAACAGTCTGATTCTCATCATGGCAGTGGAAGTAGAGAGGGAGCAGGCTCTGGCGCACGTGGGACTTGAAGGCCTTTCTTCCCTCTTCTGTTAATAAGTCCAGCATCTCTTGGAAGAGAGCCATGGAGCTCAGCTGCACCTGGATATCATCCTGGATGAAAGGAAAGGGCAAAAGACCTGAGCATCAGCTGCTTCAGGCCCCCCAGGGCACAGGCGTGCATCTGCACAGGGCACCAAGGCTCCGGCCACCAGCCAGTGGCTGTGGCTGTGGGCGCAGAGCCTTACACTGTCAAAGAGTGGCAGGAGCGCCTCAGCCAGCTGCAGGGCGATGGGGGTGGCTATTGGAGCACCATTCTCAAGGAGCAAATATCTGAGTAGAAGAATGCTCATCCTGATCATGTCGCTGTCATTTTCCTCCAGGAGCTCCACTAGACTTTCAGTCAGGCTCCGCATTTGTTCAGCCTGTGCGGAACAGGACTTTGTGAAAGGCCGCCCTGCTGCCGCGGGGCCCAGAGGCCAAAGGCCTGTCCCGAAGCACTGGGGCAGCTGAAGTGGGAAGCAGGAGAGATGGGAAGAGCTGCCCCAGCGGCCGAAGCCCAGGCAAGGCCAAGCCACTGCGTTGCCCAGCCCCACGCTGCTGCCTGCACGGCTTCAGCCACTGCCCCCTTCTCACCATCAAGGGATTCTTGCCCAGCACTACGAGGCCTCGGAGTGCCAAGTAACGCCTGGCCATGTGCTCGCTCTGCAGGTTCTGTGCCAGGATCTCCAGAACACTGTCACTGCATTCCCTCAAGTCCAGGCACTCGAGGACCTGAAAGGCACAGGGCAGTGACAGGGGAGCCGGCCAGCAGGAGCCCAGAAGCGCACAGGGCCGGGCCCAGGCAGCAGCGCAGGGCACGGGCACTGTCCTGGCAGCTGTGGCTGCCAGAGGCCAGAGGGCTGGGAGGCCGCTCAGCCAGGCAGCGCTGGCCTTGTGGCTCACCTCCACAAGGAATGCCAGGGCAGGGAAATCCCAGTATGGCATCTCTTTGCTGAGCAGGGCGAGCAGGTAGAATGCAACCGCGGAACAAAAGTGGATGGCTAAGCGGCGAATTTCTCTGAAGAGGGGAAAAAGGAAACAAGACCCTGATGCAGTGGGGCAAACCTCTGCCAGGTGTGACTCACCCAGTTCTCATCTTTCCCCAGTCCCCTTCCAGCAAGGGGACGTGGGCCATTTGGGAGTTGGTTGCTCATGGGCACCCTCCTGTGCCAGCCTTTTCCAGTCTGCTTGGCCGTCCCTCAGTGACAAGGCCCTCTGAGCCATGGCCACCACGGACACTTTGTGGGGCACCTGGGCACAGAGCAGCAATGTCAGAGGCAGTGGGGAGAAGGGGGTCTCACCTGGCAAGCAGAGCCACGGCAAAGTGGTGAGTGTCAAGAGAGAGCAGCGTGTCCCAGGCACACCTGCGCTCCATTGCCACCACCACATCCTCGCAGCGGAGAAGGCAGAGCAGGGACTTGAGGGTGCGCACAGCAAACCTGTGTGCACAGCAAAGCCCAGGTCACACTGGCAGCACTGGCTCCTCGGCAGGCCACGTGGCAGGGACAGGAGGAGTGGGATGGAGCACCTGTTGGGGCTGGTGGCAAGGCCGTGCTCTTCCTGGCATCCCTTCCAGAAGGTGTCGACCTCCTCTGGCATATCCAGAGTGCTGAAGAACACTTGGAATAGCAGATGCACAAATAGGCGGGGGAAATACACCTTCAAGATCCGTGGGAGACAGGGCACCTGGAGGATCTTCCACATCACCACAGTTGCCTGCAAAGGACAAAGCCCCCCGAGACAGCGCTCAGTGCCGAGGTGTGTGTGTGGCAGGGCGCGAGCGTGGCAGGGAGAGGCCGGGAGAGACCATGGCAGGGGGAGCACGACGGGGCCTGGTGGGCCTGAAGCTGCCCCTGGGCCAGGTTTCAGGCCAGCGCCTGAGGCAGGGAGATGCATTGGAGGAAGGAGGATGGAGAGCTGCTGGAGAGGCAGCCTTGGGGCCTGCAAAGGCCAGTTGCAGAAACTCACAGCCAGGGCAAAGACAGCCGTTTCGTCCCCATTGGAGGTGCAGGTGCTGTACTCTGGCCAGCTCCCCAGCACATCGAGGAGGATCAGCTGCACCAGCTCCGCAGTCCTGGCTGAGCCCATGATGGTCTTCCACATGGCCATGGCAGCTCTGTGGGGTTAGAGCTGTGTCTCAGGGGGGTCTCAGACACAGCAGCGGGGACAGCTGAGCCGGCTGCCATTTCTGCCTCTGCCTACTGCCCCCCTGCCAGCAGCAGCCAGACAGCCCAGCCCTGTGGGGACAGAGCCCTGAGAGGCGGCAAGGGAGCATGGCAGCAGGCTCAGGGGCTGACATGGCAGGGCTGGGAAAGGGAGCAACTCTCTGTTGCTGCGACACCTGGGGCAGGCTGTGCAGGGTGATGGGCTGGGGAGGCCTGAGCCCTGTGGGCAGGTGGGCCCCATACCTGTCACAGGACGGGGCCACACGCAGGAGCGTCATCACTGCGTCATTTGGCTGTGCTTGGGTGAGATGCAGCAGGGTCTTGTCCAGCCTGTGCTCAGCAGAATCATTGGCCATGAGCCACTGGTGGATGTAGCTCACCATGGCAGGCACCTGGAGAAGGCACGGGGAGACTTGGAATGCTGCCAGAGGGAGCAATGTTCCCAGCTTCCCCAGAGGAGTGCTTCCCTTCCCACCCCACTGCCATGTGGCCTGAAAGGCTCCCAGCAAGCAGCATGCGTGGACTGGGAGGCCAAGCAATTGCTGGGAGGATCAAAGCCTGGCCACAGGCTGCTTACTTGCTTTGGAGTGTAAAAATCTTCCTCTACAAGCATACACAGCAGGGCAGCACCGGTCTTGCTTAGGAAGATGGGCGAGTATGGTCTGAGGCCTACTCCCGCGGCGATGGTCTCTTCCTCCTCAATTCTCTTGAGGAAGTTGCAAACAAACTGTAGGAGAAGGGCAAGAAGCCGGGCATGTTGCATGCAGTGCTGCACACACGGTGCTGGGCTGAGCAGGGACAGCAGGCCCAGTCCAGGTGGGGGTGGCTGCAGGTACCTGCGCTGTCCTGCGGAAGCGGCCACGGCTGGACTCCTGCTCTTGTGTGCGCTCCAGGGCTGCATCTGGCAAAGAGCGAGTGCAGCCAGAGATGAGGGGCTGCGGGAGAGGCCGGACAACACGGCCCAGCCCTGCCATCCCCAGGCAGAGAGAGCCCCGGGATGCCCCAGGGGATGGAGCACGGCCACTGCGGGGTTTCTGCCCGGCCCCTCTTCCGTCCGTGGGCATGTCCCCAGGGGATAGCATGGCACGGCACGGCACGGCATGGGGTCCAAGCTGGCAGCAGGCACCAGTCCTGTGGCCCAGCTCTGCCACTCACCCTCCTGCGGTGGCTGGAACGGCACCACCTCTTCAGTCTGCTGTGCCGGGGCAGCTGCAGGGCCTTCTTCCTCCTCCTCCACCCAGGCCAGCTCAGGCACTGCCAGGTGTCTCTGCTCCATGTCTCTGCCTGGGTTTGTGGCTATTTGCAGGAGAGTTGCCTTGGAAAAGCGCCAAGTCAGCAAGTCCTGCAGTGGGGCCTGGAAGGCACCTTCAAGTAAGAAGCCTCAGGAAGGCTACAGGACAGCAAGTCCTGCCCTCGGTCTCAAGGGCCCCTGCCACAAGGACAAGGAGCTCCTGACAAGGACTATGATATGGCCTCAAGGGCACCTGCAGAAGAGAAGCCTCAGGGAGACCACGGGTCAGCAAGTTCTGTGGTCTGGCCTGGAGCTCAGCTGCAGGAACAAGGCTTCAGAAAAGCTCCGGGTGGGACGCAAACAGGCGCGCTGTGCGGGGGCTCCTCACGGCACCGCTCTGTCCCGTCCTGTCCCGTCGCGTGCTCTGAGCACTGTGGCGTGCTCTTGTCACCTCCAGCTCCTATGTCACCCCGTGTCACAAAGGGCCCTTGGACACCCGTTCCATGTCACAGTGAGTGTGCGGCACCGTGTCACCAAGGGCCCTTGCACACACTGCCGCCTGCCCTGGGGCCACGCCCAGCCCACCCAAAGTGGCCCAGTTTGGAAGGAACGGCTGGCCCCAGGAGTCTAAGCAGGGCCGACAGGATCTTTAAGAAGGGCTCAGAGCATCAGCAAATGCTGCCATGCTCTGTGGCCTCAGGGCAGCAGAAGGAGCCCCCAGGGCTGCCGACGCAGCCGTTCTGGGAAGGGCACGGGGCCTTGCAGGGAAGCTGGCACGGCCTCCTTGGGACACGTCCCGGCTGCTGGCCGTCCTAAAGCTGCCGGTGTGACACGCACAAGGAACGTGTGGGCCCGGGCACCAATGCTGCTCTGAGGCCTGGGGCCCGGGCAGCGCTGACATCAGCAGGTGTGGCAGAGTCCCCGGCCAAGCAGACCTGCCAGCCCCCGAGCCCTGGCAGCGCTGGTGCCCGTCTCCTGCCCCAGAGACCTGTGGCCCCTGGGGGCTTTCTGTGCCAGAAGGAGCCAAAGGCCACGTGCCTTGGGGGCTCTGCCTCTTTCCTGCAGGGGCTGATGGCAGGAGCACTTGGAGCAACTGCTGGCACACTTGGTCTCCGTCAGATGATGTTGCTCCTTCCTCAAATGAATTTTTCTCATGGAAGGCATTGGCAGTAGCACCAGAGCACCATCCATTGCTGAGTTACCCAGGGCAATTAGATTGCAAAGTTAACAGTCTGAAATCTCCTTGTGCTTTCCTCACTCTCCTTCCCACATTCTGGAAAAAACGGAATCTGCCCGGCCTCTGCATTTCTCAGCTTCACTTGCTGCATGTCTTGCTCTGGCAGCTGGTGTCCAAACAAAAGTGTGTCCCTGCTGAGCACAGCAATGAGCGGCCACAAAGTTGCAAGTGCCCCAGTGAACATCAAGGCAGGGACATGGAAGTGCGGAGGATAAGGACAACTCTGGGAGGAGAAGCTCTTCTGTGTCACTGATGATGGTGCCCACACCCTGAAGCAGCAGCCAAGAGAAGCGCTGGAAGCAGACGGGCGCACTTTTGGGCAGTACAATATCAAAAGATATGAACCCATTAGCCAGAATGCAAAGGAGGACTGCAAGGATGGAGTGTGGCCTGGAGGGGAAGCCCTGGATGCAGCTGAAGCCACTTTGTTCAGCCTGGAGGAGAGTAAAGGGCGTCATTGTGGTCTTCAACATCCTCCTGAGAGGAATCAGAGGGGCTGCTGCAGCTCTCGTCACTGCTGGCACCAGTGATCGGACCGGAGAAAAGGGCAGGGAGCTGGCACAGGGCAAGTTTCATTTCCGTATCAGATCAAGGTTTTTCACCCAGAGCACAGTCAGGCACTGGGACGGGCTCCCCGTTGACGCAGCCCAGCGGAGCCCGGGCTGGCTCTTGGGAAAACTGCGGCGCTGCGCCAGGAGCGGGGAACGGCCAAGGCTTGGGTCCTGCCCGCGGCTGACCCTGGTGAGCCACCGCTCAGTGCTTCAGGATCCACTAACTGCAGCACGGAGCAGGCCAAAGAGAAGGAGGAGGCTCCTCGAGTGTGAGGTTCCACAGGCCAAGGCTTATTCCAAGGGAAGGATTGGGCAGCAAAGAGCCGCCAGCACTTCTGTGCACGGGATTTTATCGGGGTACAACTCAGGGGGTGGATCCAAACGATTGAGCAATAAGGAATCTGCAGGGGAGGAGCGAGGGGATTCCATCAGTTGCTTGGGACTAATTAGGACAGATGGGAGGAGAGGGTAGGTCACGTGGGCCAGTGGGGCTTCCAGCAATAGAGGAATTCCAGAGGGGTGCTGCAGACAGGGATTGGTCCAAGGCAAAAGTGACAGGGAAGGTTCAGGAATAAAGAGCTGGATTATCTTGAGAGGCAGGGAAGGAGCTGGAACAAAGAGTGGGGAATGGCATGAGGGACAGCTTTGAGGGAGGGCAGAACCTAGGGGTAAACCAAATTGGGGAAAATACGGGGTACATGAAAACAAACCATTCTACGGGAACTGATAAATAAACACAAACTGGAACACCCCAGGGAAATGGTCACAGCACCAAGCCCGTCTGAGTTTGAGAAGTGTTCGAAGAACATTGAGCAGTGACGCAAGCTTTTAGACACTACATCAAAAGTAGAAAGTGTACCAAAGTCAAGAGAGGGAAAAAGAAAAAGAGCTCCCTGCAGCCATGGTGGCAGCTCTGGATCAGCAGCAGGGAGAGGACGGATGTAGGCGTGGTTGAAGCAGAGGCAGGGGCGAAAATAGCAGAGGCAGAGGAGGTTCAAAGCAGCCAGAGAGCAAGCTGGACGCAAATCAATGTGCATCTTGTAAGAAATCAGGACACTGGAAATAGGGCCAGTGCCCAGAGTTAGCAGACAAAGTACACAAAACTCTTGCAGCCACTCTAGATGATAAGAAATGACCGAGACTGGCAATTCTTACCCTAGCAGGCCACTGGTTAAAATACAGCTAAAGAATGATGAAGAAGTTGAAATTTTAAGAAATAGTGGAGACACATTTTCACTCTTGAATCAAGCACTGATACCCAAAAGTGAAAACTATCTTCAAGCAATAGGAGCAACTATAGGGCAGCCAGAAAATGCATTCTTCCTGAAACCACTTTGATGTAAAATCAAGAAGAAAATGGGAATACATCAGTTTCTTTCTACACCAAACTCACCCAAATCTGTCCTGTGCAGAGATTTGCTTGAAAATTTAGAAGCAACAGTTCCGTTTAGAAAAAGAAAACTTCAATGGAAGGTACCTGAAGACAAATGAGCGGTTTTAGCAGTAGGACTGACAACTGACACCAGACCAACAAACAAGAAGAACTAGTTAGAGCAAGTGTTGAATCAGGTGTACCCAAGAGTATGGGATACTGATAGCCCAGGAAAATCAAAACCAGCAGACCCCATGAAAATTGAGCTACAGACAAGAGTTAGGGCTGTAGTCAGAAAGCAATACCCTTGAAGATTAGCAGCTAGGAAAGGAATAGAGCCAACAGTCAATAAAATCCCTGTCATCAGGACTATTGGAAGAATGGCAGTCAAAATGTAATACTGCTAGATCAGCAATAAAGAAACCTAATGGAACTCAGAGACTAGTGCCACATTTCCAGGCAATGAATGGTTTATACCTTACTAGCTTACTGGCTAAACTTGGAGATGATTTTATTTGGTGCGAGGAATGTCCATGGGCAGGTGCTGTCGAGAGCCGTTCCCTCTTGGTCTGAGAGACCAGCTCCCCCAGCCCACCTTGCTCCCAGGCCCGGAGGTTGTAACGTGCGCTCGACCGGCAGCCGAAGGAGGGCTCTTGACACCGTGTCTGATGCAACAGGGTTCATTGAAGGTAGGTCAGAGGGTGCAGCTTGGGTGAGGGTGAGAAGAGGGACAGGAAGAGGCAGGAGCACAAGCACTGTAACATGACACATAGGGCACCTGCAAGCTGCTGGGGAAGCCTCAAGTCTTCTCAGTGAGCCACGTGTGCCCTCAGCATTGGGACAGCCACCTTTCCCTCGGTGAGCCTCACATGCCAGGGTCAGCAAATCAAGAGGCACCAGGCATGCTGTAGGTGACTCAGAGCGAGTGCAGTGGGTCATGGTGGCCAGGGACCAGAAGCAGGCAGAAAGCCAACGGGGCTGGGGAAGAGGCTCTGCTGTGCTTACAGCGTGGGCTGAGGGCTGGGAGAGCTCCATTTCCCCCTTGAGATGTTGGAGACGGGGCCTTTCACCCTCCTGATAGGGCTGCCCCTGGCTGCAGGCAGCCAAATGGGTACCACGACACAAGGCCGAGAGCAGCAAAGCAAAGAGCCAGCCGTGCACAGCACAGGGAGGTGGCCCAGGGCAAAGGCAGCGTGGCACCCTGAAGGTGCCCGCTGCATTCTCATGTGTCCCTGGCCTGGGCAGGACAGGAATGTCCGTGGTCCAAGAGGGCCTTTCTGTGGCCCCTGTGGGCTCAAAGCTGCTGCTCTTCTGGCTCCATGGGGCCTAAAGTCACAGAGCTCAGCCTCCCCCACAGCAAGAGGAACAAGACTTGGATATCAGGCAGTGGAGCTCAACGCCTAAGGCTGAGGGGCGGGGGGCTCCAGTCTGGAGCACTGGGAGGGCACCCACCCAGCCCCACAACAGCTGGCCTCACAGCCCTGAAAGGCCAGGACCAGGGTTCCACGCCTGATCCCAGGGCGTCCCTCCAACCGGCCAGCGACCTGGAAGCGCCAGAGCAGCCGGCTGTCGGGATCAAGGCGGCTGCCAGGGGGCTCCTTATGGCCTCTGCCAGCCAATTGCTCAGGGCTTAGCAGTGCCTCAGCCCCTCAGGGTCTCCCCCAGCCTGGCCAAGCTTGCCGGCAGCAGCGCCGCAGCCCCACAGCAGCTCCAGAGGAGCCCCATCCAGAGGCACCTGGGAGCCCTCAGCACTGCAGCCAGCAGCAGACGGGCACGAGGACACGGATGGCCCTTCCTGTCCGGCACAGAGCTGGTGGCCATCTCCAGGCACCGCTCTGGGAGGGTTCCCCGCAGCTCCGGCCCTTGCCCAGCCGCTCTGTGGGCAGCACAAAGGCTTCAGCAGAACCACCAAAGGCCAAAAGGCTTCTGGCCATTTTCCCTGCAACACTGCATGGCTAGACAGCTGGCTGAGCAGAAGCACCCTTGCGTCCCGCTCCCCCTATGCCCTACAGACCTTGCGCAGGAAAAGAAAGATCCTGGGACTCTGTGTATTGTAAGCTATTTTATATTTACACAATCAAAACCAACGAAAATACAAAGAGAAAAATCGGGAAGAAGACAAAGAAAATTGCTGCTGGCTCAAATGGCCCAAGCAGACTGAGTGCTGCAGATCACCTCTCCGGGGAGCTGCAGCAGAACAGTAAGGCAGTGCAGCAAAGACGAGGCCGTTTCCTCCATGCACTGCGGAATCGATCTCGCAGCTTCTGCCATGGGGAGTAGGGAGCTCTCTCAAGAGCCCGGAGAACTACACAAAATTCTACTGCAGCATCTCTGATTGCAGGACTGCTGTCATACGCCATTCCTTCAAGGGCTGCAAGCAAGAGGAACAGAGGCAAGGTCAGATCCCGCATATGCAGGGAGCCGAGGAGAGTCCCCTGCCAGTGCCATCCCCGTCGTCTCTTGCCATGGCCGGAAGGGAGCAGGGAGCAAGGGGATCAGCCCGAAGTTGCTGGCCACGAATGCCACACGTAGCCCTGATATCTCTGTATGCTCTGCCCACGGGTGCAGATCCCTCCGCAGCCGCGGCAGGGCTTGCAGCTGCCCCCTGCAGCCCCCGCGGTCAGCCCGCTGCCCTCACTCACTCACTCACTCACCCGTGCAGATCAGCTGGAGCTCTTGCTGCTGCCCCCTCAGGTGCCGCCCGGCCATGCCTGTGAACACAGAGCCTGTCACGGCCCCAGCGGCACAGCTCCCTGCCAGCGGCGCTGCCGGCGCTGTGGCCACACGGGCTGCCGGCCAGGCAGAGCTCAGCCCGGGCCCGTGCCGCATGCTGCCGCCCCAGGGCACGGCTGCCAGAGGGCGGCAGCAGCAATGCCCAGGCCAGGCGGGGCTCCACGGCGCCGGGCCGGGCTGGCGCTGCCGGGGCAGCAGGCGGGGCCGGGGCCGAGCTGCCGAGCAGGCGGGCCGGGGAGGAGCCCGGGCTCGGGACTCACCCATGAACCTGACGGCCGCCTCTCGCAGGGACTCCTGTGAGCTCTGCAGGTAGTGCAGCGCCCGGCGCAGGTGCTCGGCCGCTCGGCTCCTGTCCTCTGCCAGCTGGAGAGAGCGGCAGGAGGGAAGGGTTGGCGCGGGCTCAGCTCCTGGGCCGGGCGCCGCCTGCGCCCATCGCCGGCCTCGCCTGCCCGCACAGCCCTGAGGCGCGGCCAGCAGCCGCTGGCCAAGGGCTCCCGAGGGGAGGGGCAGAGGGCCGGCTGCTGCCCGGGGAGCCGTGGTGCCGCCCCGCAGCCCCGCCGGGCCGGGGCTCCGTGGGCACCCGACTCAGGCCCACGGGAGCCTGGAGAAGAGCCCGCGCGGCCCGCGGCCTCTGGCTGCAGCAGCGGGCACAGCTGTTAGCCCCGCACACTGAGCACCGCCCTCAGGGACCTTGGCCATGCTGAGGCTGGGCGATCTGTGCTGTACTTACCAGGCACTCCCCAAAGCTCTGATCCACGTGTAGCATTTGTTCTATATCCCTCCTCTTCAGGAATCTGGCTGAGGAATGCAGCGTTTCCCGGGAGGCCTGGAGAGGGACAGACGTGCACAGATGGCCCCACAGTCCAGGGCACAGGAGCATCCCAGTGGCACAGGCTGGAGGAGGCTGCAGCCCACAAGGTGCCAGGGCAGGAGGCAGCCCAAGGCCCTGCCAGGGGCACAGCAGCTGGCCACAAGTGCTGACCTCAGCAACAGTCTGATTCTCATCATGGCAGTGGAAGTAGAGAGGGAGCAGGCTCTGGCGCACGTGGGACTTGAAGGCCTTTCTTCCCTCTTCTGTTAATAAGTCCAGCATCTCTTGGAAGAGAGCCATGGAGCTCAGCTGCACCTGGATATCATCCTGGATGAAAGGAAAGGGCAAAAGACCTGAGCATCAGCTGCTTCAGGCCCCCCAGGGCACAGGCGTGCATCTGCACAGGGCACCAAGGCTCCGGCCACCAGCCAGTGGCTGTGGCTGTGGGCGCAGAGCCTTACACTGTCAAAGAGTGGCAGGAGCGCCTCAGCCAGCTGCAGGGCGATGGGGGTGGCTATTGGAGCACCATTCTCAAGGAGCAAATATCTGAGTAGAAGAATGCTCATCCTGATCATGTCGCTGTCATTTTCCTCCAGGAGCTCCACTAGACTTTCAGTCAGGCTCCGCATTTGTTCAGCCTGTGCGGAACAGGACTTTGTGAAAGGCCGCCCTGCTGCCGCGGGGCCCAGAGGCCAAAGGCCTGTCCCCAAGCACTGGGGCAGCTGAAGTGGGAAGCAGGAGAGATGGGAAGAGCTGCCCCAGCGGCCGAAGCCCAGGCAAGGCCAAGCCACTGCATTGCCCAGCCCCACGCTGCTGCCTGCACGGCTTCAGCCAGTGCCCCCTTCTCACCATCAAGGGATTCTTGCCCAGCACTACGAGGCCTCGGAGTGCCAAGTAACGCCTGGCCATGTGCTCGCTCTGCAGGTTCTGTGCCAGGATCTCCAGAACACTGTCACTGCATTCCCTCAAGTCCAGGCACTCGAGGACCTGAAAGGCACAGGGCAGTGACAGGGGAGCCGGCCAGCAGGAGCCCAGAAGCGCACAGGGCCGGGCCCAGGCAGCAGCGCAGGGCACGGGCACTGTCCTGGCAGCTGTGGCTGCCAGAGGCCAGAGGGCTGGGAGGCCGCTCAGCCAGGCAGCGCTGGCCTTGTGGCTCACCTCCACAAGGAATGCCAGGGCAGGGAAATCCCAGTATGGCATCTCTTTGCCGAGCAGGGCGAGCAGGTAGAATGCAACCGCGGAACAAAAGTGGATGGCTAAGCGGCGAATTTCTCTGAAGAGGGGAAAAAGGAAACAAGACCCTGATGCAGTGGGGCAAACCTCTGCCAGGTGTGACTCACCCAGTTCTCATCTTTCCCCAGTCCCCTTCCAGCAAGGGGACGTGGGCCATTTGGGAGTTGGTTGCTCATGGGCACCCTCCTCTGCCAGCCTTTTCCAGTCTGCTTGGCCGTCCCTGAGTGACAAGGCCCTCTGAGCCATGGCCACCACGGACACTTTGTGGGGCACCTGGGCACAGAGCAGCAATGTCAGAGGCAGTGGGGAGAAGGGGGTCTCACCTGGCAAGCAGAGCCACGGCAAAGTGGTGAGTGTCAAGAGAGAGCAGCGTGTCCCAGGCACACCTGCGCTCCATTGCCACCACCACATCCTCGCAGCGGAGAAGGCAGAGCAGGGACTTGAGGGTGCGCACAGCAAACCTGTGTGCACAGCAAAGCCCAGGTCACACTGGCAGCACTGGCTCCTCGGCAGGCCACGTGGCAGGGACAGGAGGAGTGGGATGGAGCACCTGTTGGGGCTGGTGGCAAGGCCGTGCTCTTCCTGGCATCCCTTCCAGAAGGTGTCGACCTCCTCTGGCATATCCAGAGTGCTGAAGAACACTTGGAATAGCAGATGCACAAATAGGCGGGGGAAATACACCTTCAAGATCCGTGGGAGACAGGGCACCTGGAGGATCTTCCACATCACCACAGTTGCCTGCAAAGGACAAAGCCCCCCGAGACAGCGCTCAGTGCCGAGGTGTGTGTGTGGCAGGGCGCGAGCGTGGCAGGGAGAGGCTGGGAGAGACCATGGCAGGGGGAGCACGACGGGGCCTGGTGGGCCTGAAGCTGCCCCTGGGCCAGGTTTCAGGCCAGCGCCTGAGGCAGGGAGATGCAGTGGGGGAAGGAGGATGGAGAGCTGCTGGAGAGGCAGCCTTGGGGCCTGCAAGGGCCAGTTGCAGAAACTCACAGCCAGGGCAAAGACAGCCGTTTGGTCCCCATTGGAGGTGCAGGTGCTGTACTCTGGCCAGCTCCCCAGCACATCGAGGAGGATCAGCTGCACCAGCTCCGCAGTCCTGGCTGAGCCCATGATGGTCTTCCACATGGCCATGGCAGCTCTGTGGGGTTAGAGCTGTGTCTCAGGGGGGTCTCAGACACAGCAGCGGGGGCAGCTGAGCCGGCTGCCATTTCTGCCTCTGCCTACTGCCCCCCTGCCAGCAGCAGCCAGACAGCCCAGCCCTGTGGGGACAGAGCCCTGAGAGGCGGCAAGGGAGCATGGCAGCAGGCTCAGGGGCTGACATGGCAGGGCTGGGAAAGGGAGCAACTCTCTGTTGCTGCGACACCTGGGGCAGGCTGTGCAGGGTGATGGGCTGGGGAGGCCTGAGCCCTGTGGGCAGGTGGGCCCCATACCTGTCACAGGACGGGGCCACACGCAGGAGCGTCATCACTGCGTCATTTGGCTGTGCTTGGGTGAGATGCAGCAGGGTCTTGTCCAGCCTGTGCTCAGCAGAATCATTGGCCATGAGCCACTGGTGGATGTAGCTCACCATGGCAGGCACCTGGAGAAGGCACGGGGAGACTTGGAATGCTGCCAGAGGGAGCAATGTTCCCAGCTTCCCCAGAGGAGTGCTTCCCTTCCCACCCCACTGCCATGTGGCCTGAAAGGCTCCCAGCAAGCAGCATGCGTGGACTGGGAGGCCAAGCAATTGCTGGGAGGATCAAAGCCTGGCCACAGGCTGCTTACTTGCTTTGGAGTGTAAAAATCTTCCTCTACAAGCATACACAGCAGGGCAGCACCGGTCTTGCTTAGGAAGATGGGCGAGTATGGTCTGAGGCCTACTCCCGCGGCGATGGTCTCTTCCTCCTCAATTCTCTTGAGGAAGTTGCAAACAAACTGTAGGAGAAGGGCAAGAAGCCGGGCATGTTGCATGCAGTGCTGCACACACGGTGCTGGGCTGAGCAGGGACAGCAGGCCCAGCCCAGGTGGGGGTGGCTGCAGGTACCTGCGCTGTCCTGCGGAAGCGGCCACGGCTGGACTCCTGCTCTTGTGTGCGCTCCAGGGCTGCATCTGGCAAAGAGCGAGTGCAGCCAGAGATGAGGGGCTGCGGGAGAGGCCGGACAACACGGCCCAGCCCTGCCATCCCCAGGCAGAGAGAGCCCCGGGATGCCCCAGGGGATGGAGCACGGCCACTGCGGGGTTTCTGCCCGGCCCCTCTTCCGTCCGTGGGCATGTCCCCAGGGGATAGCATGGCACGGCACGGCACGGCATGGGGTCCAAGCTGGCAGCAGGCACCAGTCCTGTGGCCCAGCTCTGCCACTCACCCTCCTGCGGTGGCTGGAACGGCACCACCTCTTCAGTCTGCTGTGCCGGGGCAGCTGCAGGGCCTTCTTCCTCCTCCTCCACCCAGGCCAGCTCAGGCACTGCCAGGTGTCTCTGCTCCATGTCTCTGCCTGGGTTTGTGGCTATTTGCAGGAGAGTTGCCTTGGAAAAGCGCCAAGTCAGCAAGTCCTGCAGTGGGGCCTGGAAGGCACCTTCAAGTAAGAAGCCTCAGGAAGGCTACAGGACAGCAAGTCCTGCCCTCGGTCTCAAGGGCCCCTGCCACAAGGACAAGGAGCTCCTGACAAGGACTATGATATGGCCTCAAGGGCACCTGCAGAAGAGAAGCCTCAGGGAGACCACGGGTCAGCAAGTTCTGTGGTCTGGCCTGGAGCTCAGCTGCAGGAACAAGGCTTCAGAAAAGCTCCGGGTGGGACGCAAACAGGCGCGCTGTGCGGGGGCTCCTCACGGCACCGCTCTGTCCCGTCCTGTCCCGTCGCGTGCTCTGAGCACTGTGGCGTGCTCTTGTCACCTCCAGCTCCTATGTCACCCCGTGTCACAAAGGGCCCTTGGACACCCGTTCCATGTCACAGTGAGTGTGCGGCACCGTGTCACCAAGGGCCCTTGCACACACTGCCGCCTGCCCTGGGGCCACGCCCAGCCCACCCAAAGTGGCCCAGTTTGGAAGGAACGGCTGGCCCCAGGAGTCTAAGCAGGGCCGACAGGATCTTTAAGAAGGGCTCAGAGCATCAGCAAATGCTGCCATGCTCTGTGGCCTCAGGGCAGCAGAAGGAGCCCCCAGGGCTGCCGACGCAGCCGTTCTGGGAAGGGCACGGGGCCTTGCAGGGAAGCTGGCACGGCCTCCTTGGGACACGTCCCGGCTGCTGGCCGTCCTAAAGCTGCCGGTGTGACACGCACAAGGAACGTGTGGGCCCGGGCACCAATGCTGCTCTGAGGCCTGGGGCCCGGGCAGCGCTGACATCAGCAGGTGTGGCAGAGTCCCCGGCCAAGCAGACCTGCCAGCCCCCGAGCCCTGGCAGCGCTGGTGCCCGTCTCCTGCCCCAGAGACCTGTGGCCCCTGGGGGCTTTCTGTGCCAGAAGGAGCCAAAGGCCACGTGCCTTGGGGGCTCTGCCTCTTTCCTGCAGGGGCTGATGGCAGGAGCACTTGGAGCAACTGCTGGCACACTTGGTCTCCGTCAGATGATGTTGCTCCTTCCTCAAATGAATTTTTCTCATGGAAGGCATTGGCAGTAGCACCAGAGCACCATCCATTGCTGAGTTACCCAGGGCAATTAGATTGCAAAGTTAACAGTCTGAAATCTCCTTGTGCTTTCCTCACTCTCCTTCCCACATTCTGGAAAAAACGGAATCTGCCCGGCCTCTGCATTTCTCAGCTTCACTTGCTGCATGTCTTGCTCTGGCAGCTGGTGTCCAAAAAAAAGTGTGTCCCTGCTGAGCACAGCAATGAGCGGCCACAAAGTTGCAAGTGCCCCAGTGAACATCGAGGCAGGGACGTGGAAGTGCGGAGGATAAGGACAACTCTGGGAGGAGAAGCTCTTCTGTGTCACTGATGATGGTGCCCACACCCTGAAGCAGCAGCCAAGAGAAGCGCTGGAAGCAGACGGGCGCACTTTTGGGCAGTACAATATCAAAAGATATGAACCCATTAGCCAGAATGCAAAGGAGGACTGCAAGGATGGAGTGTGGCCTGGAGGGGAAGCCCTGGATGCAGCTGAAGCCACTTTGTTCAGCCTGGAGGAGAGTAAAGGGCGTCATTGTGGTCTTCAACATCCTCCTGAGAGGAATCAGAGGGGCTGCTGCAGCTCTCGTCACTGCTGGGACCAGTGATCGGACCGGAGAAAAGGGCAGGGAGCTGGCACAGGGCAAGTTTCATTTCCGTATCAGATCAAGGTTTTTCACCCAGAGCACAGTCAGGCACTGGGACGGGCTCCCCGTTGACGCAGCCCAGCGGAGCCCGGGCTGGCTCTTGGGAAAACTGCGGCGCTGCGCCAGGAGCGGGGAACGGCCAAGGCTTGGGTGCTGCCCGCGGCTGACCCTGGTGAGCCACCGCTCAGTGCTTCAGGATCCACTAACTGCAGCACGGAGCAGGCCAAAGAGAAGGAGGAGGCTCCTCTAGTGTGAGGTTCCACAGGCCAAGGCTTATTCCAAGGGAAGGATTGGGCAGCAAAGAGCCGCCAGCACTTCTGTGCACGGGATTTTATCGGGGTACAACTCAGGGGGTGGATCCAAACGATTGAGCAATAAGGAATCTGCAGGGGAGGAGCGAGGGGATTCCATCAGTTGCTTGGGACTAATTAGGAGAGATGGGAGGAGAGGGTAGGTCACGTGGGCCAGTGGGGCTTCCAGCAATAGAGGAATTCCAGAGGGGTGCTGCAGACAGGGATTGGTCCAAGGCAAAAGTGACAGGGAAGGTTCAGGAATAAAGAGCTGGATTATCTTGAGAGGCAGGGAAGGAGCTGGAACAAAGAGTGGGGAATGGCATGAGGGACAGCTTTGAGGGAGGGCAGAACCTAGGGGTAAACCAAATTGGGGAAAATACGGGGTACATGAAAACAAACCATTCTACGGGAACTGATAAATAAACACAAACTGGAACACCCCAGGGAAATGGTCACAGCACCAAGCCCGTCTGAGTTTGAGAAGTGTTCGAAGAACATTGAGCAGTGACGCAAGCTTTTAGACACTACATCAAAAGTAGAAAGTGTACCAAAGTCAAGAGAGGGAAAAAGAAAAAGAGCTCCCTGCAGCCATGGTGGCAGCTCTGGATCAGCAGCAGGGAGAGGACGGATGTAGGCGTGGTTGAAGCAGAGGCAGGGGCGAAAATAGCAGAGGCAGAGGAGGTTCAAAGCAGCCAGAGAGCAAGCTGGACGCAAATCAATGTGCATCTTGTAAGAAATCAGGACACTGGAAATAGGGCCAGTGCCCAGAGTTAGCAGACAAAGTACACAAAACTCTTGCAGCCACTCTAGATGATAAGAAATGACCGAGACTGGCAATTCTTACCCTAGCAGGCCACTGTTTAAAATACAGCTAAAGAATGATGAAGAAGTTGAAATTTTAAGAAATAGTGGAGACACATTTTCACTCTTGAATCAAGCACTGATACCCAAAAGTGAAAACTATCTTCAAGCAATAGGAGCAACTATAGGGCAGCCAGAAAATGCATTCTTCCTGAAACCACTTTGATGTAAAATCAAGAAGAAAATGGGAATACATCAGTTTCTTTCTACACCAAACTCACCCAAATCTGTCCTGTGCAGAGATTTGCTTGAAAATTTAGAAGCAACAGTTCCGTTTAGAAAAAGAAAACTTCAATGGAAGGTACCTGAAGACAAATGAGCGGTTTTAGCAGTAGGACTGACAATTGACACCAGACCAACAAACAAGAAGAACTAGTTAGAGCAAGTGTTGAATCAGGTGTACCCAAGAGTATGGGATACTGATAGCCCAGGAAAATCAAAACCAGCAGACCCCATGAAAATTGAGCTACAGACAAGAGTTAGGGCTGTAGTCAGAAAGCAATACCCTTGAAGATTAGCAGCTAGGAAAGGAATAGAGCCAACAGTCAATAAAATCCCTGTCATCAGGACTATTGGAAGAATGGCAGTCAAAATGTAATACTGCTAGATCAGCAATAAAGAAACCTAATGGAACTCAGAGACTAGTGCCACATTTCCAGGCAATGAATGGTTTATACCTTACTAGCTTACTAGCTAAACTTGGAGATGATTTTATTTGGTGCGAGGAATGTCCATGGGCAGGTGCTGTCGAGAGCCGTTCCCTCTTGGTCTGAGAGACCAGCTCCCCCAGCCCACCTTGCTCCCAGGCCCGGAGGTTGTAACGTGCGCTCGACCGGCAGCCGAAGGAGGGCTCTTGACACCGTGTCTGATGCAACAGGGTTCATTGAAGGTAGGTCAGAGGGTGCAGCTTGGGTGAGGGTGAGAAGAGGGACAGGAAGAGGCAGGAGCACAAGCACTGTAACATGACACATAGGGCACCTGCAAGCTGCTGGGGAAGCCTCAAGTCTGCTCAGTGAGCCACGTGTGCCCTCAGCATTGGGACAGCCACCTTTCCCTCGGTGAGCCTCACATCCCAGGGTCAGCAAATCAAGAGGCACCAGGCATGCTGTAGGTGACTCAGAGCGAGTGCAGTGGGTCATGGTGGCCAGGGACCAGAAGCAGGCAGAAAGCCAACGGGGCTGGGGAAGAGGCTCTGCTGTGCTTACAGCGTGGGCTGAGGGCTGGGAGAGCTCCATTTCCCCCTTGAGATGTTGGAGACGGGGCCTTTCACCCTCCTGATAGGGCTGCCCCTGGCTGCAGGCAGCCAAATGGGTACCACGACACAAGGCCGAGAGCAGCAAAGCAAAGAGCCAGCCGTGCACAGCACAGGGAGGTGGCCCAGGGCAAAGGCAGCGTGGCACCCTGAAGGTGCCCGCTGCATTCTCATGTGTCCCTGGCCTGGGCAGGACAGGAATGTCCGTGGTCCAAGAGGGCCTTTCTGTGGCCCCTGTGGGCTCAAAGCTGCTGCTCTTCTGGCTCCATGGGGCCTAAAGTCACAGAGCTCAGCCTCCCCCACAGCAAGAGGAACAAGACTTGGATATCAGGCAGTGGAGCTCAACGCCTAAGGCTGAGGGGCGGGGGGCTCCAGTCTGGAGCACTGGGAGGGCACCCACCCAGCCCCACAACAGCTGGCCTCACAGCCCTGAAAGGCCAGGACCAGGGTTCCACGCCTGATCCCAGGGCGTCCCTCCAACCGGCCAGCGACCTGGAAGCGCCAGAGCAGCCGGCTGTCGGGATCAAGGCGGCTGCCAGGGGGCTCCTTATGGCCTCTGCCAGCCAATTGCTCAGGGCTTAGCAGTGCCTCAGCCCCTCAGGGTCTCCCCCAGCCTGGCCAAGCTTGCCGGCAGCAGCGCCGCAGCCCCACAGCAGCTCCAGAGGAGCCCCATCCAGAGGCACCTGGGAGCCCTCAGCACTGCAGCCAGCAGCAGACGGGCACGAGGACACGGATGGCCCTTCCTGTCCGGCACAGAGCTGGTGGCCATCTCCAGGCACCGCTCTGGGAGGGTTCCCCGCAGCTCCGGCCCTTGCCCAGCCGCTCTGTGGGCAGCACAAAGGCTTCAGCAGAACCACCAAAGGCCAAAAGGCTTCTGGCCATTTTCCCTGCAACACTGCATGGCTAGACAGCTGGCTGAGCAGAAGCACCCTTGCGTCCTGCTCCCCCTATGCCCTACAGACCTTGCGCAGGAAAAGAAAGATCCTGGGACTCTGTGTATTGTAAGCTATTTTATATTTACACAATCAAAACCAACGAAAATACAAAGAGAAAAATCGGGAAGAAGACAAAGAAAATTGCTGCTGGCTCAAATGGCCCAAGCAGACTGAGTGCTGCAGATCACCTCTCCGGGGAGCTGCAGCAGAACAGTAAGGCAGTGCAGCAAAGACGAGGCCGTTTCCTCCATGCACTGCGGAATCGATCTCGCAGCTTCTGCCATGGGGAGTAGGGAGCTCTCTCAAGAGCCCGGAGAACTACACAAAATTCTACTGCAGCATCTCTGATTGCAGGACTGCTGTCATACGCCATTCCTTCAAGGGCTGCAAGCAAGAGGAACAGAGGCAAGGTCAGATCCCGCATATGCAGGGAGCCGAGGAGAGTCCCCTGCCAGTGCCATCCCCGTCGTCTCTTGCCATGGCCGGAAGGGAGCAGGGAGCAAGGGGATCAGCCCGAAGTTGCTGGCCACGAATGCCACACGTAGCCCTGATATCTCTGTATGCTCTGCCCACGGGTGCAGATCCCTCCGCAGCCGCGGCAGGGCTTGCAGCTGCCCCCTGCAGCCCCCGCGGTCAGCCCGCTGCCCTCACTCACTCACTCACTCACCCGTGCAGATCAGCTGGAGCTCTTGCTGCTGCCCCCTCAGGTGCTGCCCGGCCATGCCTGTGAACACAGAGCCTGTCACGGCCCCAGCGGCACAGCTCCCTGCCAGCGGCGCTGCCGGCGCTGTGGCCACACGGGCTGCCGGCCAGGCAGAGCTCAGCCCGGGCCCGTGCCGCATGCTGCCGCCCCAGGGCACGGCTGCCAGAGGGCGGCAGCAGCAATGCCCAGGCCAGGCGGGGCTCCACGGCGCCGGGCCGGGCTGGCGCTGCCGGGGCAGCAGGCGGGGCCGGGGCCGAGCTGCCGAGCAGGCGGGCCGGGGAGGAGCCCGGGCTCGGGACTCACCCATGAACCTGACGGCCGCCTCTCGCAGGGACTCCTGTGAGCTCTGCAGGTAGTGCAGCGCCCGGCGCAGGTGCTCGGCCGCTCGGCTCCTGTCCTCTGCCAGCTGGAGAGAGCGGCAGGAGGGAAGGGTTGGCGCGGGCTCAGCTCCTGGGCCGGGCGCCGCCTGCGCCCATCGCCGGCCTCGCCTGCCCGCACAGCCCTGAGGCGCGGCCAGCAGCCGCTGGCCAAGGGCTCCCGAGGGGAGGGGCAGAGGGCCGGCTGCTGCCCGGGGAGCCGTGGTGCCGCCCCGCAGCCCCGCCGGGCCGGGGCTCCGTGGGCACCCCACTCAGGCCCACGGGAGCCTGGAGAAGAGCCCGCGCGGCCCGCGGCCTCTGGCTGCAGCAGCGGGCACAGCTGTTAGCCCCGCACACTGAGCACCGCCCTCAGGGACCTTGGCCATGCTGAGGCTGGGCGATCTGTGCTGTACTTACCAGGCACTCCCCAAAGCTCTGATCCACGTGTAGCATTTGTTCTATATCCCTCCTCTTCAGGAATCTGGCTGAGGAATGCAGCGTTTCCCGGGAGGCCTGGAGAGGGACAGACGTGCACAGATGGCCCCACAGTCCAGGGCACAGGAGCATCCCAGTGGCACAGGCTGGAGGAGGCTGCAGCCCACAAGGTGCCAGGGCAGGAGGCAGCCCAAGGCCCTGCCAGGGGCACAGCAGCTGGCCACAAGTGCTGACCTCAGCAACAGTCTGATTCTCATCATGGCAGTGGAAGTAGAGAGGGAGCAGGCTCTGGCGCACGTGGGACTTGAAGGCCTTTCTTCCCTCTTCTGTTAATAAGTCCAGCATCTCTTGGAAGAGAGCCATGGAGCTCAGCTGCACCTGGATATCATCCTGGATGAAAGGAAAGGGCAAAAGACCTGAGCATCAGCTGCTTCAGGCCCCCCAGGGCACAGGCGTGCATCTGCACAGGGCACCAAGGCTCCGGCCACCAGCCAGTGGCTGTGGCTGTGGGCGCAGAGCCTTACACTGTCAAAGAGTGGCAGGAGCGCCTCAGCCAGCTGCAGGGCGATGGGGGTGGCTATTGGAGCACCATTCTCAAGGAGCAAATATCTGAGTAGAAGAATGCTCATCCTGATCATGTCGCTGTCATTTTCCTCCAGGAGCTCCACTAGACTTTCAGTCAGGCTCCGCATTTGTTCAGCCTGTGCGGAACAGGACTTTGTGAAAGGCCGCCCTGCTGCCGCGGGGCCCAGAGGCCAAAGGCCTGTCCCCAAGCACTGGGGCAGCTGAAGTGGGAAGCAGGAGAGATGGGAAGAGCTGCCCCAGCGGCCGAAGCCCAGGCAAGGCCAAGCCACTGCGTTGCCCAGCCCCACGCTGCTGCCTGCACGGCTTCAGCCAGTGCCCCCTTCTCACCATCAAGGGATTCTTGCCCAGCACTACGAGGCCTCGGAGTGCCAAGTAACGCCTGGCCATGTGCTCGCTCTGCAGGTTCTGTGCCAGGATCTCCAGAACACTGTCACTGCATTCCCTCAAGTCCAGGCACTCGAGGACCTGAAAGGCACAGGGCAGTGACAGGGGAGCCGGCCAGCAGGAGCCCAGAAGCGCACAGGGCCGGGCCCAGGCAGCAGCGCAGGGCACGGGCACTGTCCTGGCAGCTGTGGCTGCCAGAGGCCAGAGGGCTGGGAGGCCGCTCAGCCAGGCAGCGCTGGCCTTGTGGCTCACCTCCACAAGGAATGCCAGGGCAGGGAAATCCCAGTATGGCATCTCTTTGCCGAGCAGGGCGAGCAGGTAGAATGCAACCGCGGAACAAAAGTGGATGGCTAAGCGGCGAATTTCTCTGAAGAGGGGAAAAAGGAAACAAGACCCTGATGCAGTGGGGCAAACCTCTGCCAGGTGTGACTCACCCAGTTCTCATCTTTCCCCAGTCCCCTTCCAGCAAGGGGACGTGGGCCATTTGGGAGTTGGTTGCTCATGGGCACCCTCCTGTGCCAGCCTTTTCCAGTCTGCTTGGCCGTCCCTCAGTGACAAGGCCCTCTGAGCCATGGCCACCACGGACACTTTGTGGGGCACCTGGGCACAGAGCAGCAATGTCAGAGGCAGTGGGGAGAAGGGGGTCTCACCTGGCAAGCAGAGCCACGGCAAAGTGGTGAGTGTCAAGAGAGAGCAGCGTGTCCCAGGCACACCTGCGCTCCATTGCCACCACCACATCCTCGCAGCGGAGAAGGCAGAGCAGGGACTTGAGGGTGCGCACAGCAAACCTGTGTGCACAGCAAAGCCCAGGTCACACTGGCAGCACTGGCTCCTCGGCAGGCCACGTGGCAGGGACAGGAGGAGTGGGATGGAGCACCTGTTGGGGCTGGTGGCAAGGCCGTGCTCTTCCTGGCATCCCTTCCAGAAGGTGTCGACCTCCTCTGGCATATCCAGAGTGCTGAAGAACACTTGGAATAGCAGATGCACAAATAGGCGGGGGAAATACACCTTCAAGATCCGTGGGAGACAGGGCACCTGGAGGATCTTCCACATCACCACAGTTGCCTGCAAAGGACAAAGCCCCCCGAGACAGCGCTCAGTGCCGAGGTGTGTGTGTGGCAGGGCGCGAGCGTGGCAGGGAGAGGCCGGGAGAGACCATGGCAGGGGGAGCACGACGGGGCCTGGTGGGCCTGAAGCTGCCCCTGGGCCAGGTTTCAGGCCAGCGCCTGAGGCAGGGAGATGCATTGGGGGAAGGAGGATGGAGAGCTGCTGGAGAGGCAGCCTTGGGGCCTGCAAAAGCCAGTTGCAGAAACTCACAGCCAGGGCAAAGACAGCCGTTTGGTCCCCATTGGAGGTGCAGGTGCTGTACTCTGGCCAGCTCCCCAGCACATCGAGGAGGATCAGCTGCACCAGCTCCGCAGTCCTGGCTGAGCCCATGATGGTCTTCCACATGGCCATGGCAGCTCTGTGGGGTTAGAGCTGTGTCTCAGGGGGGTCTCAGACACAGCAGCGGGGGCAGCTGAGCCGGCTGCCATTTCTGCCTCTGCCTACTGCCCCCCTGCCAGCAGCAGCCAGACAGCCCAGCCCTGTGGGGACAGAGCCCTGAGAGGCGGCAAGGGAGCATGGCAGCAGGCTCAGGGGCTGACATGGCAGGGCTGGGAAAGGGAGCATCCAGAGGGCCCTGGAACTCTCTGTTGCTGCGACACCTGGGGCAGGCTGTGCAGGGTGATGGGCTGGGGAGGCCTGAGCCCTGTGGGCAGGTGGGCCCCATACCTGTCACAGGACGGGGCCACACGCAGGAGCGTCATCACTGCGTCATTTGGCTGTGCTTGGGTGAGATGCAGCAGGGTCTTGTCCAGCCTGTGCTCAGCAGAATCATTGGCCATGAGCCACTGGTGGATGTAGCTCACCATGGCAGGCACCTGGAGAAGGCACGGGGAGACTTGGAATGCTGCCAGAGGGAGCAATGTTCCCAGCTTCCCCAGAGGAGTGCTTCCCTTCCCAGCCCACTGCCATGTGGCCTGAAAGGCTCCCAGCAAGCAGCATGCGTGGACTGGGAGGCCAAGCAATTGCTGGGAGGATCAAAGCCTGGCCACAGGCTGCTTACTTGCTTTGGAGTGTAAAAATCTTCCTCTACAAGCATACACAGCAGGGCAGCACCGGTCTTGCTTAGGAAGATGGGCGAGTATGGTCTGAGGCCTACTCCCGCGGCGATGGTCTCTTCCTCCTCAATTCTCTTGAGGAAGTTGCAAACAAACTGTAGGAGAAGGGCAAGAAGCCGGGCATGTTGCATGCAGTGCTGCACACACGGTGCTGGGCTGAGCAGGGACAGCAGGCCCAGCCCAGGTGGGGGTGGCTGCAGGTACCTGCGCTGTCCTGCGGAAGCGGCCACGGCTGGACTCCTGCTCTTGTGTGCGCTCCAGGGCTGCATCTGGCAAAGAGCGAGTGCAGCCAGAGATGAGGGGCTGCGGGAGAGGCCGGACAACACGGCCCAGCCCTGCCATCCCCAGGCAGAGAGAGCCCCGGGATGCCCCAGGGGATGGAGCACGGCCACTGCGGGGTTTCTGCCCGGCCCCTCTTCCGTCCGTGGGCATGTCCCCAGGGGATAGCATGGCACGGCACGGCACGGCATGGGGTCCAAGCTGGCAGCAGGCACCAGTCCTGTGGCCCAGCTCTGCCACTCACCCTCCTGCGGTGGCTGGAACGGCACCACCTCTTCAGTCTGCTGTGCCGGGGCAGCTGCAGGGCCTTCTTCCTCCTCCTCCACCCAGGCCAGCTCAGGCACTGCCAGGTGTCTCTGCTCCATGTCTCTGCCTGGATTTGTGGCTATTTGCAGGAGAGTTGCCTTGGAAAAGCGCCAAGTCAGCAAGTCCTGCAGTGGGGCCTGGAAGGCACCTTCAAGTAAGAAGCCTCAGGAAGGCTACAGGACAGCAAGTCCTGCCCTCGGTCTCAAGGGCCCCTGCCACAAGGACAGGGGACTCCTGACAAGGACTATGATATGGCCTCAAGGGCACCTGCAGAAGAGAAGCCTCAGGGAGACCACGGGTCAGCAAGTCCTGTGGTCTGGCCTGGAGCTCAGCTGCAGGAACAAGGCTTCAGAAAAGCTCCGGGTGGGACGCAAACAGGCGCGCTGTGCGGGGGCTCCTCACGGCACCGCTCTGTCCCGTCCTGTCCCGTCGCGTGCTCTGAGCACTGTGGCGTGCTCTTGTCACCTCCAGCTCCTATGTCACCCCGTGTCACAAAGGGCCCTTGGACACCCGTTCCATGTCACAGTGAGTGTGCGGCACCGTGTCACCAAGGGCCCTTGCACACACTGCCGCCTGCCCTGGGGCCACGCCCAGCCCACCCAAAGTGGCCCAGTTTGGAAGGAACGGCTGGCCCCAGGAGTCTAAGCAGGGCCGACAGGATCTTTAAGAAGGGCTCAGAGCATCAGCAAATGCTGCCATGCTCTGTGGCCTCAGGGCAGCAGAAGGAGCCCCCAGGGCTGCCGACACAGCCGTTCTGGGAAGGGCACGGGGCCTTGCAGGGAAGCTGGCACGGCCTCCTTGGGACACGTCCCGGCTGCTGGCCGTCCTAAAGCTGCCGGTGTGACACGCACAAGGAACGTGTGGGCCCGGGCACCAATGCTGCTCTGAGGCCTGGGGCCCGGGGAGCGCTGACATCAGCAGGTGTGGCAGAGTCCCCGGCCAAGCGGACCTGCCAGCCCCTGAGCCCTGGCAGCGCTGGTGCCCGTCTCCTGCCCCAGAGACCTGTGGCCCCTGGGGGCTTTCTGTGCCAGAAGGAGCCAAAGGCCATGTGCCTTGGGGGCTCTGCCTCTTTCCTGCAGGGGCTGATGGCAGGAGCACCTGGAGCAACTGCTGGCACCCTTGGTCTCCGTCAGATGATGTTGCTCCTTCCTCAAATGAATTTTTCTCATGGAAGGCATTGGCAGTAGCACCAGAGCACCATCCATTGCTGAGTTACCCAGGGCAATTAGATTGCAAAGTTAACAGTTTGAAATTTCCTTGTGCTTTTCTCACTCTCCTTCCCACATTCTGGAAAAAACGGAATCTGCCCGGCGTCTGCATTTCTCAGCTTCAGTTGCTGCATGTTTTGCTCTGGCAGCTGGTGTCCAAACAAAAGTGTGTCCCTGCTGAGCACAGCAATGAGCGGCCACAAAGTTGCAAGTGCCCCAGTGAACATCAAGGCAGGGACGTGGAAGTGCGGAGGATAAGGACAACTCTGGGAGGAGAAGCTCTTCTGTGTCACTGATGATGGTGCCCACACCCTGAAGCAGCAGCCAAGAGAAGCGCTGGAAGCAGACGGGCGCACTTTTGGGCAGTACAATATCAAAAGATATGAACCCATTAGCCAGAATGCAAAGGAGGACTGCAAGGATGGAGTGTGGCCTGGAGGGGAAGCCCTGGATGCAGCTGAAGCCACTTTGTTCAGCCTGGAGGAGAGTAAAGGGCGTCATTGTTGTCTTCAACATCCTCCTGAGAGGAATCAGAGGGGCTGCTGCAGCTCTCGTCACTGCTGGCACCAGTGATCGGACCGGAGAAAAGGGCAGGGAGCTGGCACAGGGCAAGTTTCATTTCCGTATCAGATCAAGGTTTTTCACCCAGAGCACAGTCAGGCACTGGGACGGGCTCCCCGTTGACGCAGCCCAGCGGAGCCCGGGCTGGCTCTTGGGAAAACTGCGGCGCTGCGCCAGGAGCGGGGAACGGCCAAGGCTTGGGTGCTGCCCGCGGCTGACCCTGGTGAGCCACCGCTCAGTGCTTCAGGATCCACTAACTGCAGCACGGAGCAGGCCAAAGAGAAGGAGGAGGCTCCTCGAGTGTGAGGTTCCACAGGCCAAGGCTTATTCCAAGGGAAGGATTGGGCAGCAAAGAGCCGCCAGCACTTCTGTGCACGGGTTTTTATCGGGGTACAACTCAGGGGGTGGATCCAAACGATTGAGCAATAAGGAATCTGCAGGGGAGGAGCGAGGGGATTCCATCAGTTGCTTGGGACTAATTAGGACAGATGGGAGGAGAGGGTAGGTCACGTGGGCCAGTGGGGCTTCCAGCAATAGAGGAATTCCAAAGGGGTGCTGCAGACAGGGATTGGTCCAAGGCAAAAGTGACAGGGAAGGTTCAGGAATAAAGAGCTGGATTATCTTGAGAGGCAGGGAAGGAGCTGGAACAAAGAGTGGGGAATGGCATGAGGGACAGCTTTGAGGGAGGGCAGAACCTAGGGGTAAACCAAATTGGGGAAAATACGGGGTACATGAAAACAAACCATTCTACGGGAACTGATAAATAAACACAAACTGGAACACCCCAGGGAAATGGTCACAGCACCAAGCCCGTCTGAGTTTGAGAAGTGTTCGAAGAACATTGAGCAGTGACGCAAGCTTTTAGACACTACATCAAAAGTAGAAAGTGTACCAAAGTCAAGAGAGGGAAAAAGAAAAAGAGCTCCCTGCAGCCATGGTGGCAGCTCTGGATCAGCAGCAGGGAGAGGACGGATGTAGGCGTGGTTGAAGCAGAGGCAGGGGCGAAAATAGCAGAGGCAGAGGAGGTTCAAAGCAGCCAGAGAGCAAGCTGGACGCAAATCAATGTGCATCTTGTAAGAAATCAGGACACTGGAAATAGGGCCAGTGCCCAGAGTTAGCAGACAAAGTACACAAAACTCTTGCAGCCACTCTAGATGATAAGAAATGACCGAGACTGGCAATTCTTACCCTAGCAGGCCACTGTTTAAAATACAGCTAAAGAATGATGAAGAAGTTGAAATTTTAAGAAATAGTGGAGACACATTTTCACTCTTGAATCAAGCACTGATACCCAAAAGTGAAAACTATCTTCAAGCAATAGGAGCAACTATAGGGCAGCCAGAAAATGCATTCTTCCTGAAACCACTTTGATGTAAAATCAAGAAGAAAATGGGAATACATCAGTTTCTTTCTACACCAAACTCACCCAAATCTGTCCTGTGCAGAGATTTGCTTGAAAATTTAGAAGCAACAGTTCCGTTTAGAAAAAGAAAACTTCAATGGAAGGTACCTGAAGACAAATGAGCGGTTTTAGCAGTAGGACTGACAATTGACACCAGACCAACAAACAAGAAGAACTAGTTAGAGCAAGTGTTGAATCAGGTGTACCCAAGAGTATGGGATACTGATAGCCCAGGAAAATCAAAACCAGCAGACCCCATGAAAATTGAGCTACAGACAAGAGTTAGGGCTGTAGTCAGAAAGCAATACCCTTGAAGATTAGCAGCTAGGAAAGGAATAGAGCCAACAGTCAATAAAATCCCTGACATCAGGACTATTGGAAGAATGGCAGTCAAAATGTAATACTGCTAGATCAGCAATAAAGAAACCTAATGGAACTCAGAGACTAGTGCCACATTTCCAGGCAATGAATGGTTTATACCTTACTAGCTTACTAGCTAAACTTGGAGATGATTTTATTTGGTGCGAGGAATGTCCATGGGCAGGTGCTGTCGAGAGCCGTTCCCTCTTGGTCTGAGAGACCAGCTCCCCCAGCCCACCTTGCTCCCAGGCCCGGAGGTTGTAACGTGCGCTCGACCGGCAGCCGAAGGAGGGCTCTTGACACCGTGTCTGATGCAAGAGGGTTCATTGAAGGTAGGTCAGAGGGTGCAGCTTGGGTGAGGGTGAGAAGAGGGACAGGAAGAGGCAGGAGCACAAGCACTGTAACATGACACATAAGGCACCTGCAAGCTGCTGGGGAAGCCTCAAGTCTGCTCAGTGAGCCACGTGTGCCCTCAGCATTGGGACAGCCACCTTTCCCTCGGTGAGCCTCACATCCCAGGGTCAGCAAATCAAGAGGCACCAGGCATGCTGTAGGTGACTCAGAGCGAGTGCAGTGGGTCATGGTGGCCAGGGACCAGAAGCAGGCAGAAAGCCAACGGGGCTGGGGAAGAGGCTCTGCTGTGCTTACAGCGTGGGCTGAGGGCTGGGAGAGCTCCATTTCCCCCTTGAGATGTTGGAGACGGGGCCTTTCACCCTCCTGATAGGGCTGCCCCTGGCTGCAGGCAGCCAAATGGGTACCACAACACAAGGCCGAGAGCAGCAAAGCAAAGAGCCAGCCGTGCACAGCACAGGGAGGTGGCCCAGGGCAAAGGCAGCGTGGCACCCTGAAGGTGCCCGCTGCATTCTCATGTGTCCCTGGCCTGGGCAGGACAGGAATGTCCGTGGTCCAAGAGGGCCTTTCTGTGGCCCCTGTGGGCTCAAAGCTGCTGCTCTTCTGGCTCCATGGGGCCTAAAGTCACAGAGCTCAGCCTCCCCCACAGCAAGAGGAACAAGACTTGGATATCAGGCAGTGGAGCTCAACGCCTAAGGCTGAGGGGCGGGGGGCTCCAGTCTGGAGCACTGGGAGGGCACCCACCCAGCCCCACAACAGCTGGCCTCACAGCCCTGAAAGGCCAGGACCAGGGTTCCACGCCTGATCCCAGGGCGTCCCTCCAACCGGCCAGCGACCTGGAAGCGCCAGAGCAGCCGGCTGTCGGGATCAAGGCGGCTGCCAGGGGGCTCCTTATGGCCTCTGCCAGCCAATTGCTCAGGGCTTAGCAGTGCCTCAGCCCCTCAGGGTCTCCCCCAGCCTGGCCAAGCTTGCCGGCAGCAGCGCCGCAGCCCCACAGCAGCTCCAGAGGAGCCCCATCCAGAGGCACCTGGGAGCCCTCAGCACTGCAGCCAGCAGCAGACGGGCACGAGGACACGGATGGCCCTTCCTGTCCGGCACAGAGCTGGTGGCCATCTCCAGGCACCGCTCTGGGAGGGTTCCCCGCAGCTCCGGCCCTTGCCCAGCCGCTCTGTGGGCAGCACAAAGGCTTCAGCAGAACCACCAAAGGCCAAAAGGCTTCTGGCCATTTTCCCTGCAACACTGCATGGCTAGACAGCTGGCTGAGCAGAAGCACCCTTGCGTCCCGCTCCCCCTATGCCCTACAGACCTTGCGCAGGAAAAGAAAGATCCTGGGACTCTGTGTATTGTAAGCTATTTTATATTTACACAATCAAAACCAACGAAAATACAAAGAGAAAAATCGGGAAGAAGACAAAGAAAATTGCTGCTGGCTCAAATGGCCCAAGCAGACTGAGTGCTGCAGATCACCTCTCCGGGGAGCTGCAGCAGAACAGTAAGGCAGTGCAGCAAAGACGAGGCCGTTTCCTCCATGCACTGCGGAATCGATCTCGCAGCTTCTGCCATGGGGAGTAGGGAGCTCTCTCAAGAGCCCGGAGAACTACACAAAATTCTACTGCAGCATCTCTGATTGCAGGACTGCTGTCATACGCCATTCCTTCAAGGGCTGCAAGCAAGAGGAACAGAGGCAAGGTCAGATCCCGCATATGCAGGGAGCCGAGGAGAGTCCCCTGCCAGTGCCATCCCTGTCGTCTCTTGCCATGGCCGGAAGGGAGCAGGGAGCAAGGGGATCAGCCCGAAGTTGCTGGCCACGAATGCCACACGTAGCCCTGATATCTCTGTATGCTCTGCCCACGGGTGCAGATCCCTCCGCAGCCGCGGCAGGGCTTGCAGCTGCCCCCTGCAGCCCCCGCGGTCAGCCCGCTGCCCTCACTCACTCACTCACCCGTGCAGATCAGCTGGAGCTCTTGCTGCTGCCCCCTCAGGTGCCGCCCGGCCATGCCTGTGAACACAGAGCCTGTCACGGCCCCAGCGGCACAGCTCCCTGCCAGCGGCGCTGCCGGCGCTGTGGCCACACGGGCTGCCGGCCAGGCAGAGCTCAGCCCGGGCCCGTGCCGCATGCTGCCGCCCCAGGGCACGGCTGCCAGAGGGCGGCAGCAGCAATGCCCAGGCCAGGCGGGGCTCCACGGCGCCGGGCCGGGCTGGCGCTGCCGGGGCAGCAGGCGGGGCCGGGGCCGAGCTGCCGAGCAGGCGGGCCGGGGAGGAGCCCGGGCTCGGGACTCACCCATGAACCTGACGGCCGCCTCTCGCAGGGACTCCTGTGAGCTCTGCAGGTAGTGCAGCGCCCGGCGCAGGTGCTCGGCCGCTCGGCTCCTGTCCTCTGCCAGCTGGAGAGAGCGGCAGGAGGGAAGGGTTGGCGCGGGCTCAGCTCCTGGGCCGGGCGCCGCCTGCGCCCATCGCCGGCCTCGCCTGCCCGCACAGCCCTGAGGCGCGGCCAGCAGCCGCTGGCCAAGGGCTCCCGAGGGGAGGGGCAGAGGGCCGGCTGCTGCCCGGGGAGCCGTGGTGCCGCCCCGCAGCCCCGCCGGGCCGGGGCTCCGTGGGCACCCCACTCAGGCCCACGGGAGCCTGGAGAAGAGCCCGCGCGGCCCGCGGCCTCTGGCTGCAGCAGCGGGCACAGCTGTTAGCCCCGCACACTGAGCACCGCCCTCAGGGACCTTGGCCATGCTGAGGCTGGGCGATCTGTGCTGTACTTACCAGGCACTCCCCAAAGCTCTGATCCACGTGTAGCATTTGTTCTATATCCCTCCTCTTCAGGAATCTGGCTGAGGAATGCAGCGTTTCCCGGGAGGCCTGGAGAGGGACAGACGTGCACAGATGGCCCCACAGTCCAGGGCACAGGAGCATCCCAGTGGCACAGGCTGGAGGAGGCTGCAGCCCACAAGGTGCCAGGGCAGGAGGCAGCCCAAGGCCCTGCCAGGGGCACAGCAGCTGGCCACAAGTGCTGACCTCAGCAACAGTCTGATTCTCATCATGGCAGTGGAAGTAGAGAGGGAGCAGGCTCTGGCGCACGTGGGACTTGAAGGCCTTTCTTCCCTCTTCTGTTAATAAGTCCAGCATCTCTTGGAAGAGAGCCATGGAGCTCAGCTGCACCTGGATATCATCCTGGATGAAAGGAAAGGGCAAAAGACCTGAGCATCAGCTGCTTCAGGCCCCCCAGGGCACAGGCGTGCATCTGCACAGGGCACCAAGGCTCCGGCCACCAGCCAGTGGCTGTGGCTGTGGGCGCAGAGCCTTACACTGTCAAAGAGTGGCAGGAGCGCCTCAGCCAGCTGCAGGGCGATGGGGGTGGCTATTGGAGCACCATTCTCAAGGAGCAAATATCTGAGTAGAAGAATGCTCATCCTGATCATGTCGCTGTCATTTTCCTCCAGGAGCTCCACTAGACTTTCAGTCAGGCTCCGCATTTGTTCAGCCTGTGCGGAACAGGACTTTGTGAAAGGCCGCCCTGCTGCCGCGGGGCCCAGAGGCCAAAGGCCTGTCCCCAAGCACTGGGGCAGCTGAAGTGGGAAGCAGGAGAGATGGGAAGAGCTGCCCCAGCGGCCGAAGCCCAGGCAAGGCCAAGCCACTGCGTTGCCCAGCCCCACGCTGCTGCCTGCACGGCTTCAGCCAGTGCCCCCTTCTCACCATCAAGGGATTCTTGCCCAGCACTACGAGGCCTCGGAGTGCCAAGTAACGCCTGGCCATGTGCTCGCTCTGCAGGTTCTGTGCCAGGATCTCCAGAACACTGTCACTGCATTCCCTCAAGTCCAGGCACTCGAGGACCTGAAAGGCACAGGGCAGTGACAGGGGAGCCGGCCAGCAGGAGCCCAGAAGCGCACAGGGCCGGGCCCAGGCAGCAGCGCAGGGCACGGGCACTGTCCTGGCAGCTGTGGCTGCCAGAGGCCAGAGGGCTGGGAGGCCGCTCAGCCAGGCAGCGCTGGCCTTGTGGCTCACCTCCACAAGGAATGCCAGGGCAGGGAAATCCCAGTATGGCATCTCTTTGCCGAGCAGGGCGAGCAGGTAGAATGCAACCGCGGAACAAAAGTGGATGGCTAAGCGGCGAATTTCTCTGAAGAGGGGAAAAAGGAAACAAGACCCTGATGCAGTGGGGCAAACCTCTGCCAGGTGTGACTCACCCAGTTCTCATCTTTCCCCAGTCCCCTTCCAGCAAGGGGACGTGGGCCATTTGGGAGTTGGTTGCTCATGGGCACCCTCCTGTGCCAGCCTTTTCCAGTCTGCTTGGCCGTCCCTGAGTGACAAGGCCCTCTGAGCCATGGCCACCACGGACACTTTGTGGGGCACCTGGGCACAGAGCAGCAATGTCAGAGGCAGTGGGGAGAAGGGGGTCTCACCTGGCAAGCAGAGCCACGGCAAAGTGGTGAGTGTCAAGAGAGAGCAGCGTGTCCCAGGCACACCTGCGCTCCATTGCCACCACCACATCCTCGCAGCGGAGAAGGCAGAGCAGGGACTTGAGGGTGCGCACAGCAAACCTGTGTGCACAGCAAAGCCCAGGTCACACTGGCAGCACTGGCTCCTCGGCAGGCCACGTGGCAGGGACAGGAGGAGTGGGATGGAGCACCTGTTGGGGCTGGTGGCAAGGCCGTGCTCTTCCTGGCATCCCTTCCAGAAGGTGTCGACCTCCTCTGGCATATCCAGAGTGCTGAAGAACACTTGGAATAGCAGATGCACAAATAGGCGGGGGAAATACACCTTCAAGATCCGTGGGAGACAGGGCACCTGGAGGATCTTCCACATCACCACAGTTGCCTGCAAAGGACAAAGCCCCCCGAGACAGCGCTCAGTGCCGAGGTGTGTGTGTGGCAGGGCGCGAGCGTGGCAGGGAGAGGCCGGGAGAGACCATGGCAGGGGGAGCACGACGGGGCCTGGTGGGCCTGAAGCTGCCCCTGGGCCAGGTTTCAGGCCAGCGCCTGAGGCAGGGAGATGCATTGGGGGAAGGAGGATGGAGAGCTGCTGGAGAGGCAGCCTTGGGGCCTGCAAAGGCCAGTTGCAGAAACTCACAGCCAGGGCAAAGACAGCCGTTTGGTCCCCATTGGAGGTGCAGGTGCTGTACTCTGGCCAGCTCCCCAGCACATCGAGGAGGATCAGCTGCACCAGCTCCGCAGTCCTGGCTGAGCCCATGATGGTCTTCCACATGGCCATGGCAGCTCTGTGGGGTTAGAGCTGCGTCTCAGGGGGGTCTCAGACACAGCAGCGGGGGCAGCTGAGCCGGCTGCCATTTCTGCCTCTGCCTACTGCCCCCCTGCCAGCAGCAGCCAGACAGCCCAGCCCTGTGGGGACAGAGCCCTGAGAGGCGGCAAGGGAGCATGGCAGCAGGCTCAGGGGCTGACATGGCAGGGCTGGGAAAGGGAGCATCCAGAGGGCCCTGGAACTCTCTGTTGCTGCGACACCTGGGGCAGGCTGTGCAGGGTGATGGGCTGGGGAGGCCTGAGCCCTGTGGGCAGGTGGGCCCCATACCTGTCACAGGACGGGGCCACACGCAGGAGCGTCATCACTGCGTCATTTGGCTGTGCTTGGGTGAGATGCAGCAGGGTCTTGTCCAGCCTGTGCTCAGCAGAATCATTGGCCATGAGCCACTGGTGGATGTAGCTCACCATGGCAGGCACCTGGAGAAGGCACGGGGAGACTTGGAATGCTGCCAGAGGGAGCAATGTTCCCAGCTTCCCCAGAGGAGTGCTTCCCTTCCCAGCCCACTGCCATGTGGCCTGAAAGGCTCCCAGCAAGCAGCATGCGTGGACTGGGAGGCCAAGCAATTGCTGGGAGGATCAAAGCCTGGCCACAGGCTGCTTACTTGCTTTGGAGTGTAAAAGTCTTCCTCTACAAGCATACACAGCAGGGCAGCACCGGTCTTGCTTAGGAAGATGGGCGAGTATGGTCTGAGGCCTACTCCCGCGGCGATGGTCTCTTCCTCCTCAATTCTCTTGAGGAAGTTGCAAACAAACTGTAGGAGAAGGGCAAGAAGCCGGGCATGTTGCATGCAGTGCTGCACACACGGTGCTGGGCTGAGCAGGGACAGCAGGCCCAGCCCAGGTGGGGGTGGCTGCAGGTACCTGCGCTGTCCTGCGGAAGCGGCCACGGCTGGACTCCTGCTCTTGTGTGCGCTCCAGGGCTGCATCTGGCAAAGAGCGAGTGCAGCCAGAGATGAGGGGCTGCGGGAGAGGCCGGACAACACGGCCCAGCCCTGCCATCCCCAGGCAGAGAGAGCCCCGGGATGCCCCAGGGGATGGAGCACGGCCACTGCGGGGTTTCTGCCCGGCCCCTCTTCCGTCCATGGGCATGTCCCCAGGGGATAGCATGGCACGGCACGGCACGGCATGGGGTCCAAGCTGGCAGCAGGCACCAGTCCTGTGGCCCAGCTCTGCCACTCACCCTCCTGCGGTGGCTGGAACGGCACCACCTCTTCAGTCTGCTGTGCCGGGGCAGCTGCAGGGCCTTCTTCCTCCTCCTCCACCCAGGCCAGCTCAGGCACTGCCAGGTGTCTCTGCTCCATGTCTCTGCCTGGATTTGTGGCTATTTGCAGGAGAGTTGCCTTGGAAAAGCGCCAAGTCAGCAAGTCCTGCAGTGGGGCCTGGAAGGCACCTTCAAGTAAGAAGCCTCAGGAAGGCTACAGGACAGCAAGTCCTGCCCTCGGTCTCAAGGGCCACTGCCACAAGGACAAGGAGCTCCTGACAAGGACTATGATATGGCCTCAAGGGCACCTGCAGAAGAGAAGCCTCAGGGAGACCACGGGTCAGCAAGTCCTGTGGTCTGGCTTGGAGCTCAGCTGCAGGAACAAGGCTTCAGAAAAGCTCCGGGTGGGACGCAAACAGGCGCGCTGTGCGGGGGCTCCTCACGGCACCGCTCTGTCCCGTCCTGTCCCGTCGCGTGCTCTGAGCACTGTGGCGTGCTCTTGTCACCTCCAGCTCCTATGTCACCCCGTGTCACAAAGGGCCCTTGGACACCCGTTCCATGTCACAGTGAGTGTGCGGCACCGTGTCACCAAGGGCCCTTGCACACACTGCCGCCTGCCCTGGGGCCACGCCCAGCCCACCCAAAGTGGCCCAGTTTGGAAGGAACGGCTGGCCCCAGGAGTCTAAGCAGGGCCGACAGGATCTTTAAGAAGGGCTCAGAGCATCAGCAAACGCTGCCATGCTCTGTGGCCTCAGGGCAGCAGAAGGAGCCCCCAGGGCTGCCGACGCAGCCGTTCTGGGAAGGGCACGGGGCCTTGCAGGGAAGCTGGCACGGCCTCCTTGGGACACGTCCCGGCTGCTGGCCGTCCTAAAGCTGCCGGTGTGACACGCACAAGGAACGTGTGGGCCCGGGCACCAATGCTGCTCTGAGGCCTGGGGCCCGGGCAGCGCTGACATCAGCAGGTGTGGCAGAGTCCCCGGCCAAGCAGACCTGCCAGCCCCCGAGCCCTGGCAGCGCTGGTGCCCGTCTCCTGCCCCAGAGACCTGTGGCCCCTGGGGGCTTTCTGTGCCAGAAGGAGCCAAAGGCCACGTGCCTTGGGGGCTCTGCCTCTTTCCTGCAGGGGCTGATGGCAGGAGCACTTGGAGCAACTGCTGGCACACTTGGTCTCCGTCAGATGATGTTGCTCCTTCCTCAAATGAATTTTTCTCATGGAAGGCATTGGCAGTAGCACCAGAGCACCATCCATTGCTGAGTTACCCAGGGCAATTAGATTGCAAAGTTAACAGTCTGAAATCTCCTTGTGCTTTCCTCACTCTCCTTCCCACATTCTGGAAAAAACGGAATCTGCCCGGCCTCTGCATTTCTCAGCTTCACTTGCTGCATGTCTTGCTCTGGCAGCTGGTGTCCAAACAAAAGTGTGTCCCTGCTGAGCACAGCAATGAGCGGCCACAAAGTTGCAAGTGCCCCAGTGAACATCAAGGCAGGGACGTGGAAGTGCGGAGGATAAGGACAACTCTGGGAGGAGAAGCTCTTCTGTGTCACTGATGATGGTGCCCACACCCTGAAGCAGCAGCCAAGAGAAGCGCTGGAAGCAGACGGGCGCACTTTTGGGCAGTACAATATCAAAAGATATGAACCCATTAGCCAGAATGCAAAGGAGGACTGCAAGGATGGAGTGTGGCCTGGAGGGGAAGCCCTGGATGCAGCTGAAGCCACTTTGTTCAGCCTGGAGGAGAGTAAAGGGCGTCATTGTGGTCTTCAACATCCTCCTGAGAGGAATCAGAGGGGCTGCTGCAGCTCTCGTCACTGCTGGCACCAGTGATCGGACCGGAGAAAAGGGCAGGGAGCTGGCACAGGGCAAGTTTCATTTCCGTATCAGATCAAGGTTTTTCACCCAGAGCACAGTCAGGCACCGGGACGGGCTCCCCGTTGACGCAGCCCAGCGGAGCCCGGGCTGGCTCTTGGGAAAACTGCGGCGCTGCGCCAGGAGCGGGGAACGGCCAAGGCTTGGGTCCTGCCCGCGGCTGACCCTGGTGAGCCACCGCTCAGTGCTTCAGGATCCACTAACTGCAGCACGGAGCAGGCCAAAGAGAAGGAGGAGGCTCCTCTAGTGTGAGGTTCCACAGGCCAAGGCTTATTCCAAGGGAAGGATTGGGCAGCAAAGAGCCGCCAGCACTTCTGTGCACGGGATTTTATCGGGGTACAACTCAGGGGGTGGATCCAAACGATTGAGCAATAAGGAATCTGCAGGGGAGGAGCGAGGGGATTCCATCAGTTGCTTGGGACTAATTAGGACAGATGGGAGGAGAGGGTAGGTCACGTGGGCCAGTGGGGCTTCCAGCAATAGAGGAATTCCAGAGGGGTGCTGCAGACAGGGATTGGTCCAAGGCAAAAGTGACAGGGAAGGTTCAGGAATAAAGAGCTGGATTATCTTGAGAGGCAGGGAAGGAGCTGGAACAAAGAGTGGGGAATGGCATGAGGGACAGCTTTGAGGGAGGGCAGAACCTAGGGGTAAACCAAATTGGGGAAAATACGGGGTACATGAAAACAAACCATTCTACGGGAACTGATAAATAAACACAAACTGGAACACCCCAGGGAAATGGTCACAGCACCAAGCCCGTCTGAGTTTGAGAAGTGTTCGAAGAACATTGAGCAGTGACGCAAGCTTTTAGACACTACATCAAAAGTAGAAAGTGTACCAAAGTCAAGAGAGGGAAAAAGAAAAAGAGCTCCCTGCAGCCATGGTGGCAGCTCTGGATCAGCAGCAGGGAGAGGACGGATGTAGGCGTGGTTGAAGCAGAGGCAGGGGCGAAAATAGCAGAGGCAGAGGAGGTTCAAAGCAGCCAGAGAGCAAGCTGGACGCAAATCAATGTGCATCTTGTAAGAAATCAGGACACTGGAAATAGGGCCAGTGCCCAGAGTTAGCAGACAAAGTACACAAAACTCTTGCAGCCACTCTAGATGATAAGAAATGACCGAGACTGGCAATTCTTACCCTAGCAGGCCACTGTTTAAAATACAGCTAAAGAATGATGAAGAAGTTGAAATTTTAAGAAATAGTGGAGACACATTTTCACTCTTGAATCAAGCACTGATACCCAAAAGTGAAAACTATCTTCAAGCAATAGGAGCAACTATAGGGCAGCCAGAAAATGCATTCTTCCTGAAACCACTTTGATGTAAAATCAAGAAGAAAATGGGAATACATCAGTTTCTTTCTACACCAAACTCACCCAAATCTGTCCTGTGCAGAGATTTGCTTGAAAATTTAGAAGCAACAGTTCCGTTTAGAAAAAGAAAACTTCAATGGAAGGTACCTGAAGACAAATGAGCGGTTTTAGCAGTAGGACTGACAATTGACACCAGACCAACAAACAAGAAGAACTAGTTAGAGCAAGTGTTGAATCAGGTGTACCCAAGAGTATGGGATACTGATAGCCCAGGAAAATCAAAACCAGCAGACCCCATGAAAATTGAGCTACAGACAAGAGTTAGGGCTGTAGTCAGAAAGCAATACCCTTGAAGATTAGCAGCTAGGAAAGGAATAGAGCCAACAGTCAATAAAATCCCTGACATCAGGACTATTGGAAGAATGGCAGTCAAAATGTAATACTGCTAGATCAGCAATAAAGAAACCTAATGGAACTCAGAGACTAGTGCCACATTTCCAGGCAATGAATGGTTTATACCTTACTAGCTTACTAGCTAAACTTGGAGATGATTTTATTTGGTGCGAGGAATGTCCATGGGCAGGTGCTGTCGAGAGCCGTTCCCTCTTGGTCTGAGAGACCAGCTCCCCCAGCCCACCTTGCTCCCAGGCCCGGAGGTTGTAACGTGCGCTCGACCGGCAGCCGAAGGAGGGCTCTTGACACCGTGTCTGATGCAACAGGGTTCATTGAAGGTAGGTCAGAGGGTGCAGCTTGGGTGAGGGTGAGAAGAGGGACAGGAAGAGGCAGGAGCACAAGCACTGTAACATGACACATAAGGCACCTGCAAGCTGCTGGGGAAGCCTCAAGTCTGCTCAGTGAGCCACGTGTGCCCTCAGCATTGGGACAGCCACCTTTCCCTCGGTGAGCCTCACATCCCAGGGTCAGCAAATCAAGAGGCACCAGGCATGCTGTAGGTGACTCAGAGCGAGTGCAGTGGGTCATGGTGGCCAGGGACCAGAAGCAGGCAGAAAGCCAACGGGGCTGGGGAAGAGGCTCTGCTGTGCTTACAGCGTGGGCTGAGGGCTGGGAGAGCTCCATTTCCCCCTTGAGATGTTGGAGACGGGGCCTTTCACCCTCCTGATAGGGCTGCCCCTGGCTGCAGGCAGCCAAATGGGTACCACGACACAAGGCCGAGAGCAGCAAAGCAAAGAGCCAGCCGTGCACAGCACAGGGAGGTGGCCCAGGGCAAAGGCAGCGTGGCACCCTGAAGGTGCCCGCTGCATTCTCATGTGTCCCTGGCCTGGGCAGGACAGGAATGTCCGTGGTCCAAGAGGGCCTTTCTGTGGCCCCTGTGGGCTCAAAGCTGCTGCTCTTCTGGCTCCATGGGGCCTAAAGTCACAGAGCTCAGCCTCCCCCACAGCAAGAGGAACAAGACTTGGATATCAGGCAGTGGAGCTCAACGCCTAAGGCTGAGGGGCGGGGGGCTCCAGTCTGGAGCACTGGGAGGGCACCCACCCAGCCCCACAACAGCTGGCCTCACAGCCCTGAAAGGCCAGGACCAGGGTTCCACGCCTGATCCCAGGGCGTCCCTCCAACCGGCCAGCGACCTGGAAGCGCCAGAGCAGCCGGCTGTCGGGATCAAGGCGGCTGCCAGGGGGCTCCTTATGGCCTCTGCCAGCCAATTGCTCAGGGCTTAGCAGTGCCTCAGCCCCTCAGGGTCTCCCCCAGCCTGGCCAAGCTTGCCGGCAGCAGCGCCGCAGCCCCACAGCAGCTCCAGAGGAGCCCCATCCAGAGGCACCTGGGAGCCCTCAGCACTGCAGCCAGCAGCAGACGGGCACGAGGACACGGATGGCCCTTCCTGTCCGGCACAGAGCTGGTGGCCATCTCCAGGCACCGCTCTGGGAGGGTTCCCCGCAGCTCCGGCCCTTGCCCAGCCGCTCTGTGGGCAGCACAAAGGCTTCAGCAGAACCACCAAAGGCCAAAAGGCTTCTGGCCATTTTCCCTGCAACACTGCATGGCTAGACAGCTGGCTGAGCAGAAGCACCCTTGCGTCCCGCTCCCCCTATGCCCTACAGACCTTGCGCAGGAAAAGAAAGATCCTGGGACTCTGTGTATTGTAAGCTATTTTATATTTACACAATCAAAACCAACGAAAATACAAAGAGAAAAATCGGGAAGAAGACAAAGAAAATTGCTGCTGGCTCAAATGGCCCAAGCAGACTGAGTGCTGCAGATCACCTCTCCGGGGAGCTGCAGCAGAACAGTAAGGCAGTGCAGCAAAGACGAGGCCGTTTCCTCCATGCACTGCGGAATCGATCTCGCAGCTTCTGCCATGGGGAGTAGGGAGCTCTCTCAAGAGCCCGGAGAACTACACAAAATTCTACTGCAGCATCTCTGATTGCAGGACTGCTGTCATACGCCATTCCTTCAAGGGCTGCAAGCAAGAGGAACAGAGGCAAGGTCAGATCCCGCATATGCAGGGAGCCGAGGAGAGTCCCCTGCCAGTGCCATCCCTGTCGTCTCTTGCCATGGCCGGAAGGGAGCAGGGAGCAAGGGGATCAGCCCGAAGTTGCTGGCCACGAATGCCACACGTAGCCCTGATATCTCTGTATGCTCTGCCCACGGGTGCAGATCCCTCCGCAGCCGCGGCAGGGCTTGCAGCTGCCCCCTGCAGCCCCCGCGGTCAGCCCGCTGCCCTCACTCACTCACTCACCCGTGCAGATCAGCTGGAGCTCTTGCTGCTGCCCCCTCAGGTGCCGCCCGGCCATGCCTGTGAACACAGAGCCTGTCACGGCCCCAGCGGCACAGCTCCCTGCCAGCGGCGCTGCCGGCGCTGTGGCCACACGGGCTGCCGGCCAGGCAGAGCTCAGCCCGGGCCCGTGCCGCATGCTGCCGCCCCAGGGCACGGCTGCCAGAGGGCGGCAGCAGCAATGCCCAGGCCAGGCGGGGCTCCACGGCGCCGGGCCGGGCTGGCGCTGCCGGGGCAGCAGGCGGGGCCGGGGCCGAGCTGCCGAGCAGGCGGGCCGGGGAGGAGCCCGGGCTCGGGACTCACCCATGAACCTGACGGCCGCCTCTCGCAGGGACTCCTGTGAGCTCTGCAGGTAGTGCAGCGCCCGGCGCAGGTGCTCGGCCGCTCGGCTCCTGTCCTCTGCCAGCTGGAGAGAGCGGCAGGAGGGAAGGGTTGGCGCGGGCTCAGCTCCTGGGCCGGGCGCCGCCTGCGCCCATCGCCGGCCTCGCCTGCCCGCACAGCCCTGAGGCGCGGCCAGCAGCCGCTGGCCAAGGGCTCCCGAGGGGAGGGGCAGAGGGCCGGCTGCTGCCCGGGGAGCCGTGGTGCCGCCCCGCAGCCCCGCCGGGCCGGGGCTCCGTGGGCACCCGACTCAGGCCCACGGGAGCCTGGAGAAGAGCCCGCGCGGCCCGCGGCCTCTGGCTGCAGCAGCGGGCACAGCTGTTAGCCCCGCACACTGAGCACCGCCCTCAGGGACCTTGGCCATGCTGAGGCTGGGCGATCTGTGCTGTACTTACCAGGCACTCCCCAAAGCTCTGATCCACGTGTAGCATTTGTTCTATATCCCTCCTCTTCAGGAATCTGGCTGAGGAATGCAGCGTTTCCCGGGAGGCCTGGAGAGGGACAGACGTGCACAGATGGCCCCACAGTCCAGGGCACAGGAGCATCCCAGTGGCACAGGCTGGAGGAGGCTGCAGCCCACAAGGTGCCAGGGCAGGAGGCAGCCCAAGGCCCTGCCAGGGGCACAGCAGCTGGCCACAAGTGCTGACCTCAGCAACAGTCTGATTCTCATCATGGCAGTGGAAGTAGAGAGGGAGCAGGCTCTGGCGCACGTGGGACTTGAAGGCCTTTCTTCCCTCTTCTGTTAATAAGTCCAGCATCTCTTGGAAGAGAGCCATGGAGCTCAGCTGCACCTGGATATCATCCTGGATGAAAGGAAAGGGCAAAAGACCTGAGCATCAGCTGCTTCAGGCCCCCCAGGGCACAGGCGTGCATCTGCACAGGGCACCAAGGCTCCGGCCACCAGCCAGTGGCTGTGGCTGTGGGCGCAGAGCCTTACACTGTCAAAGAGTGGCAGGAGCGCCTCAGCCAGCTGCAGGGCGATGGGGGTGGCTATTGGAGCACCATTCTCAAGGAGCAAATATCTGAGTAGAAGAATGCTCATCCTGATCATGTCGCTGTCATTTTCCTCCAGGAGCTCCACTAGACTTTCAGTCAGGCTCCGCATTTGTTCAGCCTGTGCGGAACAGGACTTTGTGAAAGGCCGCCCTGCTGCCGCGGGGCCCAGAGGCCAAAGGCCTGTCCCCAAGCACTGGGGCAGCTGAAGTGGGAAGCAGGAGAGATGGGAAGAGCTGCCCCAGCGGCCGAAGCCCAGGCAAGGCCAAGCCACTGCGTTGCCCAGCCCCACGCTGCTGCCTGCACGGCTTCAGCCAGTGCCCCCTTCTCACCATCAAGGGATTCTTGCCCAGCACTACGAGGCCTCGGAGTGCCAAGTAACGCCTGGCCATGTGCTCGCTCTGCAGGTTCTGTGCCAGGATCTCCAGAACACTGTCACTGCATTCCCTCAAGTCCAGGCACTCGAGGACCTGAAAGGCACAGGGCAGTGACAGGGGAGCCGGCCAGCAGGAGCCCAGAAGCGCACAGGGCCGGGCCCAGGCAGCAGCGCAGGGCACGGGCACTGTCCTGGCAGCTGTGGCTGCCAGAGGCCAGAGGGCTGGGAGGCCGCTCAGCCAGGCAGCGCTGGCCTTGTGGCTCACCTCCACAAGGAATGCCAGGGCAGGGAAATCCCAGTATGGCATCTCTTTGCCGAGCAGGGCGAGCAGGTAGAATGCAACCGCGGAACAAAAGTGGATGGCTAAGCGGCGAATTTCTCTGAAGAGGGGAAAAAGGAAACAAGACCCTGATGCAGTGGGGCAAACCTCTGCCAGGTGTGACTCACCCAGTTCTCATCTTTCCCCAGTCCCCTTCCAGCAAGGGGACGTGGGCCATTTGGGAGTTGGTTGCTCATGGGCACCCTCCTGTGCCAGCCTTTTCCAGTCTGCTTGGCCGTCCCTGAGTGACAAGGCCCTCTGAGCCATGGCCACCACGGACACTTTGTGGGGCACCTGGGCACAGAGCAGCAATGTCAGAGGCAGTGGGGAGAAGGGGGTCTCACCTGGCAAGCAGAGCCACGGCAAAGTGGTGAGTGTCAAGAGAGAGCAGCGTGTCCCAGGCACACCTGCGCTCCATTGCCACCACCACATCCTCGCAGCGGAGAAGGCAGAGCAGGGACTTGAGGGTGCGCACAGCAAACCTGTGTGCACAGCAAAGCCCAGGTCACACTGGCAGCACTGGCTCCTCGGCAGGCCACGTGGCAGGGACAGGAGGAGTGGGATGGAGCACCTGTTGGGGCTGGTGGCAAGGCCGTGCTCTTCCTGGCATCCCTTCCAGAAGGTGTCGACCTCCTCTGGCATATCCAGAGTGCTGAAGAACACTTGGAATAGCAGATGCACAAATAGGCGGGGGAAATACACCTTCAAGATCCGTGGGAGACAGGGCACCTGGAGGATCTTCCACATCACCACAGTTGCCTGCAAAGGACAAAGCCCCCCGAGACAGCGCTCAGTGCCGAGGTGTGTGTGTGGCAGGGCGCGAGCGTGGCAGGGAGAGGCCGGGAGAGACCATGGCAGGGGGAGCACGACGGGGCCTGGTGGGCCTGAAGCTGCCCCTGGGCCAGGTTTCAGGCCAGCGCCTGAGGCAGGGAGATGCATTGGGGGAAGGAGGATGGAGAGCTGCTGGAGAGGCAGCCTTGGGGCCTGCAAAGGCCAGTTGCAGAAACTCACAGCCAGGGCAAAGACAGCCGTTTGGTCCCCATTGGAGGTGCAGGTGCTGTACTCTGGCCAGCTCCCCAGCACATCGAGGAGGATCAGCTGCACCAGCTCCGCAGTCCTGGCTGAGCCCATGATGGTCTTCCACATGGCCATGGCAGCTCTGTGGGGTTAGAGCTGCGTCTCAGGGGGGTCTCAGACACAGCAGCGGGGGCAGCTGAGCCGGCTGCCATTTCTGCCTCTGCCTACTGCCCCCCTGCCAGCAGCAGCCAGACAGCCCAGCCCTGTGGGGACAGAGCCCTGAGAGGCGGCAAGGGAGCATGGCAGCAGGCTCAGGGGCTGACATGGCAGGGCTGGGAAAGGGAGCATCCAGAGGGCCCTGGAACTCTCTGTTGCTGCGACACCTGGGGCAGGCTGTGCAGGGTGATGGGCTGGGGAGGCCTGAGCCCTGTGGGCAGGTGGGCCCCATACCTGTCACAGGACGGGGCCACACGCAGGAGCGTCATCACTGCGTCATTTGGCTGTGCTTGGGTGAGATGCAGCAGGGTCTTGTCCAGCCTGTGCTCAGCAGAATCATTGGCCATGAGCCACTGGTGGATGTAGCTCACCATGGCAGGCACCTGGAGAAGGCACGGGGAGACTTGGAATGCTGCCAGAGGGAGCAATGTTCCCAGCTTCCCCAGAGGAGTGCTTCCCTTCCCACCCCACTGCCATGTGGCCTGAAAGGCTCCCAGCAAGCAGCATGCGTGGACTGGGAGGCCAAGCAATTGCTGGGAGGATCAAAGCCTGGCCACAGGCTGCTTACTTGCTTTGGAGTGTAAAAATCTTCCTCTACAAGCATACACAGCAGGGCAGCACCGGTCTTGCTTAGGAAGATGGGCGAGTATGGTCTGAGGCCTACTCCCGCGGCGATGGTCTCTTCCTCCTCAATTCTCTTGAGGAAGTTGCAAACAAACTGTAGGAGAAGGGCAAGAAGCCGGGCATGTTGCATGCAGTGCTGCACACACGGTGCTGGGCTGAGCAGGGACAGCAGGCCCAGCCCAGGTGGGGGTGGCTGCAGGTACCTGCGCTGTCCTGCGGAAGCGGCCACGGCTGGACTCCTGCTCTTGTGTGCGCTCCAGGGCTGCATCTGGCAAAGAGCGAGTGCAGCCAGAGATGAGGGGCTGCGGGAGAGGCCGGACAACACGGCCCAGCCCTGCCATCCCCAGGCAGAGAGAGCCCCGGGATGCCCCAGGGGATGGAGCACGGCCACTGCGGGGTTTCTGCCCGGCCCCTCTTCCGTCCATGGGCATGTCCCCAGGGGATAGCATGGCACGGCACGGCACGGCATGGGGTCCAAGCTGGCAGCAGGCACCAGTCCTGTGGCCCAGCTCTGCCACTCACCCTCCTGCGGTGGCTGGAACGGCACCACCTCTTCAGTCTGCTGTGCCGGGGCAGCTGCAGGGCCTTCTTCCTCCTCCTCCACCCAGGCCAGCTCAGGCACTGCCAGGTGTCTCTGCTCCATGTCTCTGCCTGGATTTGTGGCTATTTGCAGGAGAGTTGCCTTGGAAAAGCGCCAAGTCAGCAAGTCCTGCAGTGGGGCCTGGAAGGCACCTTCAAGTAAGAAGCCTCAGGAAGGCTACAGGACAGCAAGTCCTGCCCTCGGTCTCAAGGGCCCCTGCCACAAGGACAAGGAGCTCCTGACAAGGACTATGATATGGCCTCAAGGGCACCTGCAGAAGAGAAGCCTCAGGGAGACCACGGGTCAGCAAGTCCTGTGGTCTGGCTTGGAGCTCAGCTGCAGGAACAAGGCTTCAGAAAAGCTCCGGGTGGGACGCAAACAGGCGCGCTGTGCGGGGGCTCCTCACGGCACGGCTCTGTCCCGTCCTGTCCCGTCGCGTGCTCTGAGCACTGTGGCGTGCTCTTGTCACCTCCAGCTCCTATGTCACCCCGTGTCACAAAGGGCCCTTGGACACCCGTTCCATGTCACAGTGAGTGTGCGGCACCGTGTCACCAAGGGCCCTTGCACACATTGCCGCCTGCCCTGGGGCCACGCCCAGCCCACCCAAAGTGGCCCAGTTTGGAAGGAACGGCTGGCCCCAGGAGTCTAAGCAGGGCCGACAGGATCTTTAAGAAGGGCTCAGAGCATCAGCAAACGCTGCCATGCTCTGTGGCCTCAGGGCAGCAGAAGGAGCCCCCAGGGCTGCCGACGCAGCCGTTCTGGGAAGGGCACGGGGCCTTGCAGGGAAGCTGGCACGGCCTCCTTGGGACACGTCCCGGCTGCTGGCCGTCCTAAAGCTGCCGGTGTGACACGCACAAGGAACGTGTGGGCCCGGGCACCAATGCTGCTCTGAGGCCTGGGGCCCGGGCAGCGCTGACATCAGCAGGTGTGGCAGAGTCCCCGGCCAAGCAGACCTGCCAGCCCCCGAGCCCTGGCAGCGCTGGTGCCCGTCTCCTGCCCTAGAGACCTGTGGCCCCTGGGGGCTTTCTGTGCCAGAAGGAGCCAAAGGCCACGTGCCTTGGGGGCTCTGCCTCTTTCCTGCAGGGGCTGATGGCAGGAGCACTTGGAGCAACTGCTGGCACACTTGGTCTCCGTCAGATGATGTTGCTCCTTCCTCAAATGAATTTTTCTCATGGAAGGCATTGGCAGTAGCACCAGAGCACCATCCATTGCTGAGTTACCCAGGGCAATTAGATTGCAAAGTTAACAGTCTGAAATCTCCTTGTGCTTTCCTCACTCTCCTTCCCACATTCTGGAAAAAACGGAATCTGCCCGGCCTCTGCATTTCTCAGCTTCACTTGCTGCATGTCTTGCTCTGGCAGCTGGTGTCCAAACAAAAGTGTGTCCCTGCTGAGCACAGCAATGAGCGGCCACAAAGTTGCAAGTGCCCCAGTGAACATCAAGGCAGGGACGTGGAAGTGCGGAGGATAAGGACAACTCTGGGAGGAGAAGCTCTTCTGTGTCACTGATGATGGTGCCCACACCCTGAAGCAGCAGCCAAGAGAAGCGCTGGAAGCAGACGGGCGCACTTTTGGGCAGTACAATATCAAAAGATATGAACCCATTAGCCAGAATGCAAAGGAGGACTGCAAGGATGGAGTGTGGCCTGGAGGGGAAGCCCTGGATGCAGCTGAAGCCACTTTGTTCAGCCTGGAGGAGAGTAAAGGGCGTCATTGTGGTCTTCAACATCCTCCTGAGAGGAATCAGAGGGGCTGCTGCAGCTCTCGTCACTGCTGGCACCAGTGATCGGACCGGAGAAAAGGGCAGGGAGCTGGCACAGGGCAAGTTTCATTTCCGTATCAGATCAAGGTTTTTCACCCAGAGCACAGTCAGGCACTGGGACGGGCTCCCCGTTGACGCAGCCCAGCGGAGCCCGGGCTGGCTCTTGGGAAAACTGCGGCGCTGCGCCAGGAGCGGGGAACGGCCAAGGCTTGGGTGCTGCCCGCGGCTGACCCTGGTGAGCCACCGCTCAGTGCTTCAGGATCCACTAACTGCAGCACGGAGCAGGCCAAAGAGAAGGAGGAGGCTCCTCGAGTGTGAGGTTCCACAGGCCAAGGCTTATTCCAAGGGAAGGATTGGGCAGCAAAGAGCCGCCAGCACTTCTGTGCACGGGATTTTATCGGGGTACAACTCAGGGGGTGGATCCAAACGATTGAGCAATAAGGAATCTGCAGGGGAGGAGCGAGGGGATTCCATCAGTTGCTTGGGACTAATTAGGACAGATGGGAGGAGAGGGTAGGTCACGTGGGCCAGTGGGGCTTCCAGCAATAGAGGAATTCCAGAGGGGTGCTGCAGACAGGGATTGGTCCAAGGCAAAAGTGACAGGGAAGGTTCAGGAATAAAGAGCTGGATTATCTTGAGAGGCAGGGAAGGAGCTGGAACAAAGAGTGGGGAATGGCATGAGGGACAGCTTTGAGGGAGGGCAGAACCTAGGGGTAAACCAAATTGGGGAAAATACGGGGTACATGAAAACAAACCATTCTACGGGAACTGATAAATAAACACAAACTGGAACACCCCAGGGAAATGGTCACAGCACCAAGCCCGTCTGAGTTTGAGAAGTGTTCGAAGAACATTGAGCAGTGACGCAAGCTTTTAGACACTACATCAAAAGTAGAAAGTGTACCAAAGTCAAGAGAGGGAAAAAGAAAAAGAGCTCCCTGCAGCCATGGTGGCAGCTCTGGATCAGCAGCAGGGAGAGGACGGATGTAGGCGTGGTTGAAGCAGAGGCAGGGGCGAAAATAGCAGAGGCAGAGGAGGTTCAAAGCAGCCAGAGAGCAAGCTGGACGCAAATCAATGTGCATCTTGTAAGAAATCAGGACACTGGAAATAGGGCCAGTGGCCAGAGTTAGCAGACAAAGTACACAAAACTCTTGCAGCCACTCTAGATGATAAGAAATGACCGAGACTGGCAATTCTTACCCTAGCAGGCCACTGTTTAAAATACAGCTAAAGAATGATGAAGAAGTTGAAATTTTAAGAAATAGTGGAGACACATTTTCACTCTTGAATCAAGCACTGATACCCAAAAGTGAAAACTATCTTCAAGCAATAGGAGCAACTATAGGGCAGCCAGAAAATGCATTCTTCCTGAAACCACTTTGATGTAAAATCAAGAAGAAAATGGGAATACATCAGTTTCTTTCTACACCAAACTCACCCAAATCTGTCCTGTGCAGAGATTTGCTTGAAAATTTAGAAGCAACAGTTCCGTTTAGAAAAAGAAAACTTCAATGGAAGGTACCTGAAGACAAATGAGCGGTTTTAGCAGTAGGACTGACAATTGACACCAGACCAACAAACAAGAAGAACTAGTTAGAGCAAGTGTTGAATCAGGTGTACCCAAGAGTATGGGATACTGATAGCCCAGGAAAATCAAAACCAGCAGACCCCATGAAAATTGAGCTACAGACAAGAGTTAGGGCTGTAGTCAGAAAGCAATACCCTTGAAGATTAGCAGCTAGGAAAGGAATAGAGCCAACAGTCAATAAAATCCCTGTCATCAGGACTATTGGAAGAATGGCAGTCAAAATGTAATACTGCTAGATCAGCAATAAAGAAACCTAATGGAACTCAGAGACTAGTGCCACATTTCCAGGCAATGAATGGTTTATACCTTACTAGCTTACTGGCTAAACTTGGAGATGATTTTATTTGGTGCGAGGAATGTCCATGGGCAGGTGCTGTCGAGAGCCGTTCCCTCTTGGTCTGAGAGACCAGCTCCCCCAGCCCACCTTGCTCCCAGGCCCGGAGGTTGTAACGTGCGCTCGACCGGCAGCCGAAGGAGGGCTCTTGACACCGTGTCTGATGCAACAGGGTTCATTGAAGGTAGGTCAGAGGGTGCAGCTTGGGTGAGGGTGAGAAGAGGGACAGGAAGAGGCAGGAGCACAAGCACTGTAACATGACACATAGGGCACCTGCAAGCTGCTGGGGAAGCCTCAAGTCTGCTCAGTGAGCCACGTGTGCCCTCAGCATTGGGACAGCCACCTTTCCCTCGGTGAGCCTCACATGCCAGGGTCAGCAAATCAAGAGGCACCAGGCATGCTGTAGGTGACTCAGAGCGAGTGCAGTGGGTCATGGTGGCCAGGGACCAGAAGCAGGCAGAAAGCCAACGGGGCTGGGGAAGATGCTCTGCTGTGCTTACAGCGTGGGCTGAGGGCTGGGAGAGCTCCATTTCCCCCTTGAGATGTTGGAGACGGGGCCTTTCACCCTCCTGATAGGGCTGCCCCTGGCTGCAGGCAGCCAAATGGGTACCACGACACAAGGCCGAGAGCAGCAAAGCAAAGAGCCAGCCGTGCACAGCACAGGGAGGTGGCCCAGGGCAAAGGCAGCGTGGCACCCTGAAGGTGCCCGCTGCATTCTCATGTGTCCCTGGCCTGGGCAGGACAGGAATGTCCGTGGTCCAAGAGGGCCTTTCTGTGGCCCCTGTGGGCTCAAAGCTGCTGCTCTTCTGGCTCCATGGGGCCTAAAGTCACAGAGCTCAGCCTCCCCCACAGCAAGAGGAACAAGACTTGGATATCAGGCAGTGGAGCTCAACGCCTAAGGCTGAGGGGCGGGGGGCTCCAGTCTGGAGCACTGGGAGGGCACCCACCCAGCCCCACAACAGCTGGCCTCACAGCCCTGAAAGGCCAGGACCAGGGTTCCACGCCTGATCCCAGGGCGTCCCTCCAACCGGCCAGCGACCTGGAAGCGCCAGAGCAGCCGGCTGTCGGGATCAAGGCGGCTGCCAGGGGGCTCCTTATGGCCTCTGCCAGCCAATTGCTCAGGGCTTAGCAGTGCCTCAGCCCCTCAGGGTCTCCCCCAGCCTGGCCAAGCTTGCCGGCAGCAGCGCCGCAGCCCCACAGCAGCTCCAGAGGAGCCCCATCCAGAGGCACCTGGGAGCCCTCAGCACTGCAGCCAGCAGCAGACGGGCACGAGGACACGGATGGCCCTTCCTGTCCGGCACAGAGCTGGTGGCCATCTCCAGGCACCGCTCTGGGAGGGTTCCCCGCAGCTCCGGCCCTTGCCCAGCCGCTCTGTGGGCAGCACAAAGGCTTCAGCAGAACCACCAAAGGCCAAAAGGCTTCTGGCCATTTTCCCTGCAACACTGCATGGCTAGACAGCTGGCTGAGCAGAAGCACCCTTGCGTCCCGCTCCCCCTATGCCCTACAGACCTTGCGCAGGAAAAGAAAGATCCTGGGACTCTGTGTATTGTAAGCTATTTTATATTTACACAATCAAAACCAACGAAAATACAAAGAGAAAAATCGGGAAGAAGACAAAGAAAATTGCTGCTGGCTCAAATGGCCCAAGCAGACTGAGTGCTGCAGATCACCTCTCCGGGGAGCTGCAGCAGAACAGTAAGGCAGTGCAGCAAAGACGAGGCCGTTTCCTCCATGCACTGCGGAATCGATCTCGCAGCTTCTGCCATGGGGAGTAGGGAGCTCTCTCAAGAGCCCGGAGAACTACACAAAATTCTACTGCAGCATCTCTGATTGCAGGACTGCTGTCATACGCCATTCCTTCAAGGGCTGCAAGCAAGAGGAACAGAGGCAAGGTCAGATCCCGCATATGCAGGGAGCCGAGGAGAGTCCCCTGCCAGTGCCATCCCCGTCGTCTCTTGCCATGGCCGGAAGGGAGCAGGGAGCAAGGGGATCAGCCCGAAGTTGCTGGCCACGAATGCCACACGTAGCCCTGATATCTCTGTATGCTCTGCCCACGGGTGCAGATCCCTCCGCAGCCGCGGCAGGGCTTGCAGCTGCCCCCTGCAGCCCCCGCGGTCAGCCCGCTGCCCTCACTCACTCACTCACCCGTGCAGATCAGCTGGAGCTCTTGCTGCTGCCCCCTCAGGTGCCGCCCGGCCATGCCTGTGAACACAGAGCCTGTCACGGCCCCAGCGGCACAGCTCCCTGCCAGCGGCGCTGCCGGCGCTGTGGCCACACGGGCTGCCGGCCAGGCAGAGCTCAGCCCGGGCCCGTGCCGCATGCTGCCGCCCCAGGGCACGGCTGCCAGAGGGCGGCAGCAGCAATGCCCAGGCCAGGCGGGGCTCCACGGCGCCGGGCCGGGCTGGCGCTGCCGGGGCAGCAGGCGGGGCCGGGGCCGAGCTGCCGAGCAGGCGGGCCGGGGAGGAGCCCGGGCTCGGGACTCACCCATGAACCTGACGGCCGCCTCTCGCAGGGACTCCTGTGAGCTCTGCAGGTAGTGCAGCGCCCGGCGCAGGTGCTCGGCCGCTCGGCTCCTGTCCTCTGCCAGCTGGAGAGAGCGGCAGGAGGGAAGGGTTGGCGCGGGCTCAGCTCCTGGGCCGGGCGCCGCCTGCGCCCATCGCCGGCCTCGCCTGCCCGCACAGCCCTGAGGCGCGGCCAGCAGCCGCTGGCCAAGGGCTCCCGAGGGGAGGGGCAGAGGGCCGGCTGCTGCCCGGGGAGCCGTGGTGCCGCCCCGCAGCCCCGCCGGGCCGGGGCTCCGTGGGCACCCGACTCAGGCCCACGGGAGCCTGGAGAAGAGCCCGCGCGGCCCGCGGCCTCTGGCTGCAGCAGCGGGCACAGCTGTTAGCCCCGCACACTGAGCACCGCCCTCAGGGACCTTGGCCATGCTGAGGCTGGGCGATCTGTGCTGTACTTACCAGGCACTCCCCAAAGCTCTGATCCACGTGTAGCATTTGTTCTATATCCCTCCTCTTCAGGAATCTGGCTGAGGAATGCAGCGTTTCCCGGGAGGCCTGGAGAGGGACAGACGTGCACAGATGGCCCCACAGTCCAGGGCACAGGAGCATCCCAGTGGCACAGGCTGGAGGAGGCTGCAGCCCACAAGGTGCCAGGGCAGGAGGCAGCCCAAGGCCCTGCCAGGGGCACAGCAGCTGGCCACAAGTGCTGACCTCAGCAACAGTCTGATTCTCATCATGGCAGTGGAAGTAGAGAGGGAGCAGGCTCTGGCGCACGTGGGACTTGAAGGCCTTTCTTCCCTCTTCTGTTAATAAGTCCAGCATCTCTTGGAAGAGAGCCATGGAGCTCAGCTGCACCTGGATATCATCCTGGATGAAAGGAAAGGGCAAAAGACCTGAGCATCAGCTGCTTCAGGCCCCCCAGGGCACAGGCGTGCATCTGCACAGGGCACCAAGGCTCCGGCCACCAGCCAGTGGCTGTGGCTGTGGGCGCAGAGCCTTACACTGTCAAAGAGTGGCAGGAGCGCCTCAGCCAGCTGCAGGGCGATGGGGGTGGCTATTGGAGCACCATTCTCAAGGAGCAAATATCTGAGTAGAAGAATGCTCATCCTGATCATGTCGCTGTCATTTTCCTCCAGGAGCTCCACTAGACTTTCAGTCAGGCTCCGCATTTGTTCAGCCTGTGCGGAACAGGACTTTGTGAAAGGCCGCCCTGCTGCCGCGGGGCCCAGAGGCCAAAGGCCTGTCCCGAAGCACTGGGGCAGCTGAAGTGGGAAGCAGGAGAGATGGGAAGAGCTGCCCCAGCGGCCGAAGCCCAGGCAAGGCCAAGCCACTGCGTTGCCCAGCCCCACGCTGCTGCCTGCACGGCTTCAGCCAGTGCCCCCTTCTCACCATCAAGGGATTCTTGCCCAGCACTACGAGGCCTCGGAGTGCCAAGTAACGCCTGGCCATGTGCTCGCTCTGCAGGTTCTGTGCCAGGATCTCCAGAACACTGTCACTGCATTCCCTCAAGTCCAGGCACTCGAGGACCTGAAAGGCACAGGGCAGTGACAGGGGAGCCGGCCAGCAGGAGCCCAGAAGCGCACAGGGCCGGGCCCAGGCAGCAGCGCAGGGCACGGGCACTGTCCTGGCAGCTGTGGCTGCCAGAGGCCAGAGGGCTGGGAGGCCGCTCAGCCAGGCAGCGCTGGCCTTGTGGCTCACCTCCACAAGGAATGCCAGGGCAGGGAAATCCCAGTATGGCATCTCTTTGCCGAGCAGGGCGAGCAGGTAGAATGCAACCGCGGAACAAAAGTGGATGGCTAAGCGGCGAATTTCTCTGAAGAGGGGAAAAAGGAAACAAGACCCTGATGCAGTGGGGCAAACCTCTGCCAGGTGTGACTCACCCAGTTCTCATCTTTCCCCAGTCCCCTTCCAGCAAGGGGACGTGGGCCATTTGGGAGTTGGTTGCTCATGGGCACCCTCCTGTGCCAGCCTTTTCCAGTCTGCTTGGCCGTCCCTGAGTGACAAGGCCCTCTGAGCCATGGCCACCACGGACACTTTGTGGGGCACCTGGGCACAGAGCAGCAATGTCAGAGGCAGTGGGGAGAAGGGGGTCTCACCTGGCAAGCAGAGCCACGGCAAAGTGGTGAGTGTCAAGAGAGAGCAGCGTGTCCCAGGCACACCTGCGCTCCATTGCCACCACCACATCCTCGCAGCGGAGAAGGCAGAGCAGGGACTTGAGGGTGCGCACAGCAAACCTGTGTGCACAGCAAAGCCCAGGTCACACTGGCAGCACTGGCTCCTCGGCAGGCCACGTGGCAGGGACAGGAGGAGTGGGATGGAGCACCTGTTGGGGCTGGTGGCAAGGCCGTGCTCTTCCTGGCATCCCTTCCAGAAGGTGTCGACCTCCTCTGGCATATCCAGAGTGCTGAAGAACACTTGGAATAGCAGATGCACAAATAGGCGGGGGAAATACACCTTCAAGATCCGTGGGAGACAGGGCACCTGGAGGATCTTCCACATCACCACAGTTGCCTGCAAAGGACAAAGCCCCCCGAGACAGCGCTCAGTGCCGAGGTGTGTGTGTGGCAGGGCGCGAGCGTGGCAGGGAGAGGCCGGGAGAGACCATGGCAGGGGGAGCACGACGGGGCCTGGTGGGCCTGAAGCTGCCCCTGGGCCAGGTTTCAGGCCAGCGCCTGAGGCAGGGAGATGCAGTGGGGGAAGGAGGATGGAGAGCTGCTGGAGAGGCAGCCTTGGGGCCTGCAAGGGCCAGTTGCAGAAACTCACAGCCAGGGCAAAGACAGCCGTTTGGTCCCCATTGGAGGTGCAGGTGCTGTACTCTGGCCAGCTCCCCAGCACATCGAGGAGGATCAGCTGCACCAGCTCCGCAGTCCTGGCTGAGCCCATGATGGTCTTCCACATGGCCATGGCAGCTCTGTGGGGTTAGAGCTGTGTCTCAGGGGGGTCTCAGACACAGCAGCGGGGGCAGCTGAGCCGGCTGCCATTTCTGCCTCTGCCTACTGCCCCCCTGCCAGCAGCAGCCAGACAGCCCAGCCCTGTGGGGACAGAGCCCTGAGAGGCGGCAAGGGAGCATGGCAGCAGGCTCAGGGGCTGACATGGCAGGGCTGGGAAAGGGAGCATCCAGAGGGCCCTGGAACTCTCTGTTGCTGCGACACCTGGGGCAGGCTGTGCAGGGTGATGGGCTGGGGAGGCCTGAGCCCTGTGGGCAGGTGGGCCCCATACCTGTCACAGGACGGGGCCACACGCAGGAGCGTCATCACTGCGTCATTTGGCTGTGCTTGGGTGAGATGCAGCAGGGTCTTGTCCAGCCTGTGCTCAGCAGAATCATTGGCCATGAGCCACTGGTGGATGTAGCTCACCATGGCAGGCACCTGGAGAAGGCACGGGGAGACTTGGAATGCTGCCAGAGGGAGCAATGTTCCCAGCTTCCCCAGAGGAGTGCTTCCCTTCCCACCCCACTGCCATGTGGCCTGAAAGGCTCCCAGCAAGCAGCATGCGTGGACTGGGAGGCCAAGCAATTGCTGGGAGGATCAAAGCCTGGCCACAGGCTGCTTACTTGCTTTGGAGTGTAAAAGTCTTCCTCTACAAGCATACACAGCAGGGCAGCACCGGTCTTGCTTAGGAAGATGGGCGAGTATGGTCTGAGGCCTACTCCCGCGGCGATGGTCTCTTCCTCCTCAATTCTCTTGAGGAAGTTGCAAACAAACTGTAGGAGAAGGGCAAGAAGCCGGGCATGTTGCATGCAGTGCTGCACACACGGTGCTGGGCTGAGCAGGGACAGCAGGCCCAGCCCAGGTGGGGGTGGCTGCAGGTACCTGCGCTGTCCTGCGGAAGCGGCCACGGCTGGACTCCTGCTCTTGTGTGCGCTCCAGGGCTGCATCTGGCAAAGAGCGAGTGCAGCCAGAGATGAGGGGCTGCGGGAGAGGCCGGACAACACGGCCCAGCCCTGCCATCCCCAGGCAGAGAGAGCCCCGGGATGCCCCAGGGGATGGAGCACGGCCACTGCGGGGTTTCTGCCCGGCCCCTCTTCCGTCCATGGGCATGTCCCCAGGGGATAGCATGGCACGGCACGGCACGGCATGGGGTCCAAGCTGGCAGCAGGCACCAGTCCTGTGGCCCAGCTCTGCCACTCACCCTCCTGCGGTGGCTGGAACGGCACCACCTCTTCAGTCTGCTGTGCCGGGGCAGCTGCAGGGCCTTCTTCCTCCTCCTCCACCCAGGCCAGCTCAGGCACTGCCAGGTGTCTCTGCTCCATGTCTCTGCCTGGATTTGTGGCTATTTGCAGGAGAGTTGCCTTGGAAAAGCGCCAAGTCAGCAAGTCCTGCAGTGGGGCCTGGAAGGCACCTTCAAGTAAGAAGCCTCAGGAAGGCTACAGGACAGCAAGTCCTGCCCTCGGTCTCAAGGGCCCCTGCCACAAGGACAAGGAGCTCCTGACAAGGACTATGATATGGCCTCAAGGGCACCTGCAGAAGAGAAGCCTCAGGGAGACCACGGGTCAGCAAGTCCTGTGGTCTGGCTTGGAGCTCAGCTGCAGGAACAAGGCTTCAGAAAAGCTCCGGGTGGGACGCAAACAGGCGCGCTGTGCGGGGGCTCCTCACGGCACGGCTCTGTCCCGTCCTGTCCCGTCGCGTGCTCTGAGCACTGTGGCGTGCTCTTGTCACCTCCAGCTCCTATGTCACCCCGTGTCACAAAGGGCCCTTGGACACCCGTTCCATGTCACAGTGAGTGTGCGGCACCGTGTCACCAAGGGCCCTTGCACACATTGCCGCCTGCCCTGGGGCCACGCCCAGCCCACCCAAAGTGGCCCAGTTTGGAAGGAACGGCTGGCCCCAGGAGTCTAAGCAGGGCCGACAGGATCTTTAAGAAGGGCTCAGAGCATCAGCAAACGCTGCCATGCTCTGTGGCCTCAGGGCAGCAGAAGGAGCCCCCAGGGCTGCCGACGCAGCCGTTCTGGGAAGGGCACGGGGCCTTGCAGGGAAGCTGGCACGGCCTCCTTGGGACACGTCCCGGCTGCTGGCCGTCCTAAAGCTGCCGGTGTGACACGCACAAGGAACGTGTGGGCCCGGGCACCAATGCTGCTCTGAGGCCTGGGGCCCGGGCAGCGCTGACATCAGCAGGTGTGGCAGAGTCCCCGGCCAAGCAGACCTGCCAGCCCCCGAGCCCTGGCAGCGCTGGTGCCCGTCTCCTGCCCCAGAGACCTGTGGCCCCTGGGGGCTTTCTGTGCCAGAAGGAGCCAAAGGCCACGTGCCTTGGGGGCTCTGCCTCTTTCCTGCAGGGGCTGATGGCAGGAGCACTTGGAGCAACTGCTGGCACACTTGGTCTCCGTCAGATGATGTTGCTCCTTCCTCAAATGAATTTTTCTCATGGAAGGCATTGGCAGTAGCACCAGAGCACCATCCATTGCTGAGTTACCCAGGGCAATTAGATTGCAAAGTTAACAGTCTGAAATCTCCTTGTGCTTTCCTCACTCTCCTTCCCACATTCTGGAAAAAACGGAATCTGCCCGGCCTCTGCATTTCTCAGCTTCACTTGCTGCATGTCTTGCTCTGGCAGCTGGTGTCCAAAAAAAAGTGTGTCCCTGCTGAGCACAGCAATGAGCGGCCACAAAGTTGCAAGTGCCCCAGTGAACATCAAGGCAGGGACGTGGAAGTGCGGAGGATAAGGACAATTCTGGGAGGAGAAGCTCTTCTGTGTCACTGATGATGGTGCCCACACCCTGAAGCAGCAGCCAAGAGAAGCGCTGGAAGCAGACGGGCGCACTTTTGGGCAGTACAATATCAAAAGATATGAACCCATTAGCCAGAATGCAAAGGAGGACTGCAAGGATGGAGTGTGGCCTGGAGGGGAAGCCCTGGATGCAGCTGAAGCCACTTTGTTCAGCCTGGAGGAGAGTAAAGGGCGTCATTGTTGTCTTCAACATCCTCCTGAGAGGAATCAGAGGGGCTGCTGCAGCTCTCGTCACTGCTGGCACCAGTGATCGGACCGGAGAAAAGGGCAGGGAGCTGGCACAGGGCAAGTTTCATTTCCGTATCAGATCAAGGTTTTTCACCCAGAGCACAGTCAGGCACTGGGACGGGCTCCCCGTTGACGCAGCCCAGCGGAGCCCGGGCTGGCTCTTGGGAAAACTGCGGCGCTGCGCCAGGAGCGGGGAACGGCCAAGGCTTGGGTGCTGCCCGCGGCTGACCCTGGTGAGCCACCGCTCAGTGCTTCAGGATCCACTAACTGCAGCACGGAGCAGGCCAAAGAGAAGGAGGAGGCTCCTCGAGTGTGAGGTTCCACAGGCCAAGGCTTATTCCAAGGGAAGGATTGGGCAGCAAAGAGCCGCCAGCACTTCTGTGCACGGGATTTTATCGGGGTACAACTCAGGGGGTGGATCCAAACGATTGAGCAATAAGGAATCTGCAGGGGAGGAGCGAGGGGATTCCATCAGTTGCTTGGGACTAATTAGGACAGATGGGAGGAGAGGGTAGGTCACGTGGGCCAGTGGGGCTTCCAGCAATAGAGGAATTCCAGAGGGGTGCTGCAGACAGGGATTGGTCCAAGGCAAAAGTGACAGGGAAGGTTCAGGAATAAAGAGCTGGATTATCTTGAGAGGCAGGGAAGGAGCTGGAACAAAGAGTGGGGAATGGCATGAGGGACAGCTTTGAGGGAGGGCAGAACCTAGGGGTAAACCAAATTGGGGAAAATACGGGGTACATGAAAACAAACCATTCTACGGGAACTGATAAATAAACACAAACTGGAACACCCCAGGGAAATGGTCACAGCACCAAGCCCGTCTGAGTTTGAGAAGTGTTCGAAGAACATTGAGCAGTGACGCAAGCTTTTAGACACTACATCAAAAGTAGAAAGTGTACCAAAGTCAAGAGAGGGAAAAAGAAAAAGAGCTCCCTGCAGCCATGGTGGCAGCTCTGGATCAGCAGCAGGGAGAGGACGGATGTAGGCGTGGTTGAAGCAGAGGCAGGGGCGAAAATAGCAGAGGCAGAGGAGGTTCAAAGCAGCCAGAGAGCAAGCTGGACGCAAATCAATGTGCATCTTGTAAGAAATCAGGACACTGGAAATAGGGCCAGTGGCCAGAGTTAGCAGACAAAGTACACAAAACTCTTGCAGCCACTCTAGATGATAAGAAATGACCGAGACTGGCAATTCTTACCCTAGCAGGCCACTGTTTAAAATACAGCTAAAGAATGATGAAGAAGTTGAAATTTTAAGAAATAGTGGAGACACATTTTCACTCTTGAATCAAGCACTGATACCCAAAAGTGAAAACTATCTTCAAGCAATAGGAGCAACTATAGGGCAGCCAGAAAATGCATTCTTCCTGAAACCACTTTGATGTAAAATCAAGAAGAAAATGGGAATACATCAGTTTCTTTCTACACCAAACTCACCCAAATCTGTCCTGTGCAGAGATTTGCTTGAAAATTTAGAAGCAACAGTTCCGTTTAGAAAAAGAAAACTTCAATGGAAGGTACCTGAAGACAAATGAGCGGTTTTAGCAGTAGGACTGACAATTGACACCAGACCAACAAACAAGAAGAACTAGTTAGAGCAAGTGTTGAATCAGGTGTACCCAAGAGTATGGGATACTGATAGCCCAGGAAAATCAAAACCAGCAGACCCCATGAAAATTGAGCTACAGACAAGAGTTAGGGCTGTAGTCAGAAAGCAATACCCTTGAAGATTAGCAGCTAGGAAAGGAATAGAGCCAACAGTCAATAAAATCCCTGTCATCAGGACTATTGGAAGAATGGCAGTCAAAATGTAATACTGCTAGATCAGCAATAAAGAAACCTAATGGAACTCAGAGACTAGTGCCACATTTCCAGGCAATGAATGGTTTATACCTTACTAGCTTACTGGCTAAACTTGGAGATGATTTTATTTGGTGCGAGGAATGTCCATGGGCAGGTGCTGTCGAGAGCCGTTCCCTCTTGGTCTGAGAGACCAGCTCCCCCAGCCCACCTTGCTCCCAGGCCCGGAGGTTGTAACGTGCGCTCGACCGGCAGCCGAAGGAGGGCTCTTGACACCGTGTCTGATGCAACAGGGTTCATTGAAGGTAGGTCAGAGGGTGCAGCTTGGGTGAGGGTGAGAAGAGGGACAGGAAGAGGCAGGAGCACAAGCACTGTAACATGACACATAGGGCACCTGCAAGCTGCTGGGGAAGCCTCAAGTCTGCTCAGTGAGCCACGTGTGCCCTCAGCATTGGGACAGCCACCTTTCCCTCGGTGAGCCTCACATGCCAGGGTCAGCAAATCAAGAGGCACCAGGCATGCTGTAGGTGACTCAGAGCGAGTGCAGTGGGTCATGGTGGCCAGGGACCAGAAGCAGGCAGAAAGCCAACGGGGCTGGGGAAGAGGCTCTGCTGTGCTTACAGCGTGGGCTGAGGGCTGGGAGAGCTCCATTTCCCCCTTGAGATGTTGGAGACGGGGCCTTTCACCCTCCTGATAGGGCTGCCCCTGGCTGCAGGCAGCCAAATGGGTACCACGACACAAGGCCGAGAGCAGCAAAGCAAAGAGCCAGCCGTGCACAGCACAGGGAGGTGGCCCAGGGCAAAGGCAGCGTGGCACCCTGAAGGTGCCCGCTGCATTCTCATGTGTCCCTGGCCTGGGCAGGACAGGAATGTCCGTGGTCCAAGAGGGCCTTTCTGTGGCCCCTGTGGGCTCAAAGCTGCTGCTCTTCTGGCTCCATGGGGCCTAAAGTCACAGAGCTCAGCCTCCCCCACAGCAAGAGGAACAAGACTTGGATATCAGGCAGTGGAGCTCAACGCCTAAGGCTGAGGGGCGGGGGGCTCCAGTCTGGAGCACTGGGAGGGCACCCACCCAGCCCCACAACAGCTGGCCTCACAGCCCTGAAAGGCCAGGACCAGGGTTCCACGCCTGATCCCAGGGCGTCCCTCCAACCGGCCAGCGACCTGGAAGCGCCAGAGCAGCCGGCTGTCGGGATCAAGGCGGCTGCCAGGGGGCTCCTTATGGCCTCTGCCAGCCAATTGCTCAGGGCTTAGCAGTGCCTCAGCCCCTCAGGGTCTCCCCCAGCCTGGCCAAGCTTGCCGGCAGCAGCGCCGCAGCCCCACAGCAGCTCCAGAGGAGCCCCATCCAGAGGCACCTGGGAGCCCTCAGCACTGCAGCCAGCAGCAGACGGGCACGAGGACACGGATGGCCCTTCCTGTCCGGCACAGAGCTGGTGGCCATCTCCAGGCACCGCTCTGGGAGGGTTCCCCGCAGCTCCGGCCCTTGCCCAGCCGCTCTGTGGGCAGCACAAAGGCTTCAGCAGAACCACCAAAGGCCAAAAGGCTTCTGGCCATTTTCCCTGCAACACTGCATGGCTAGACAGCTGGCTGAGCAGAAGCACCCTTGCGTCCCGCTCCCCCTATGCCCTACAGACCTTGCGCAGGAAAAGAAAGATCCTGGGACTCTGTGTATTGTAAGCTATTTTATATTTACACAATCAAAACCAACGAAAATACAAAGAGAAAAATCGGGAAGAAGACAAAGAAAATTGCTGCTGGCTCAAATGGCCCAAGCAGACTGAGTGCTGCAGATCACCTCTCCGGGGAGCTGCAGCAGAACAGTAAGGCAGTGCAGCAAAGACGAGGCCGTTTCCTCCATGCACTGCGGAATCGATCTCGCAGCTTCTGCCATGGGGAGTAGGGAGCTCTCTCAAGAGCCCGGAGAACTACACAAAATTCTACTGCAGCATCTCTGATTGCAGGACTGCTGTCATACGCCATTCCTTCAAGGGCTGCAAGCAAGAGGAACAGAGGCAAGGTCAGATCCCGCATATGCAGGGAGCCGAGGAGAGTCCCCTGCCAGTGCCATCCCCGTCGTCTCTTGCCATGGCCGGAAGGGAGCAGGGAGCAAGGGGATCAGCCCGAAGTTGCTGGCCACGAATGCCACACGTAGCCCTGATATCTCTGTATGCTCTGCCCACGGGTGCAGATCCCTCCGCAGCCGCGGCAGGGCTTGCAGCTGCCCCCTGCAGCCCCCGCGGTCAGCCCGCTGCCCTCACTCACTCACTCACTCACCCGTGCAGATCAGCTGGAGCTCTTGCTGCTGCCCCCTCAGGTGCCGCCCGGCCATGCCTGTGAACACAGAGCCTGTCACGGCCCCAGCGGCACAGCTCCCTGCCAGCGGCGCTGCCGGCGCTGTGGCCACACGGGCTGCCGGCCAGGCAGAGCTCAGCCCGGGCCCGTGCCGCATGCTGCCGCCCCAGGGCACGGCTGCCAGAGGGCGGCAGCAGCAATGCCCAGGCCAGGCGGGGCTCCACGGCGCCGGGCCGGGCTGGCGCTGCCGGGGCAGCAGGCGGGGCCGGGGCCGAGCTGCCGAGCAGGCGGGCCGGGGAGGAGCCCGGGCTCGGGACTCACCCATGAACCTGACGGCCGCCTCTCGCAGGGACTCCTGTGAGCTCTGCAGGTAGTGCAGCGCCCGGCGCAGGTGCTCGGCCGCTCGGCTCCTGTCCTCTGCCAGCTGGAGAGAGCGGCAGGAGGGAAGGGTTGGCGCGGGCTCAGCTCCTGGGCCGGGCGCCGCCTGCGCCCATCGCCGGCCTCGCCTGCCCGCACAGCCCTGAGGCGCGGCCAGCAGCCGCTGGCCAAGGGCTCCCGAGGGGAGGGGCAGAGGGCCGGCTGCTGCCCGGGGAGCCGTGGTGCCGCCCCGCAGCCCCGCCGGGCCGGGGCTCCGTGGGCACCCGACTCAGGCCCACGGGAGCCTGGAGAAGAGCCCGCGCGGCCCGCGGCCTCTGGCTGCAGCAGCGGGCACAGCTGTTAGCCCCGCACACTGAGCACCGCCCTCAGGGACCTTGGCCATGCTGAGGCTGGGCGATCTGTGCTGTACTTACCAGGCACTCCCCAAAGCTCTGATCCACGTGTAGCATTTGTTCTATATCCCTCCTCTTCAGGAATCTGGCTGAGGAATGCAGCGTTTCCCGGGAGGCCTGGAGAGGGACAGACGTGCACAGATGGCCCCACAGTCCAGGGCACAGGAGCATCCCAGTGGCACAGGCTGGAGGAGGCTGCAGCCCACAAGGTGCCAGGGCAGGAGGCAGCCCAAGGCCCTGCCAGGGGCACAGCAGCTGGCCACAAGTGCTGACCTCAGCAACAGTCTGATTCTCATCATGGCAGTGGAAGTAGAGAGGGAGCAGGCTCTGGCGCACGTGGGACTTGAAGGCCTTTCTTCCCTCTTCTGTTAATAAGTCCAGCATCTCTTGGAAGAGAGCCATGGAGCTCAGCTGCACCTGGATATCATCCTGGATGAAAGGAAAGGGCAAAAGACCTGAGCATCAGCTGCTTCAGGCCCCCCAGGGCACAGGCGTGCATCTGCACAGGGCACCAAGGCTCCGGCCACCAGCCAGTGGCTGTGGCTGTGGGCGCAGAGCCTTACACTGTCAAAGAGTGGCAGGAGCGCCTCAGCCAGCTGCAGGGCGATGGGGGTGGCTATTGGAGCACCATTCTCAAGGAGCAAATATCTGAGTAGAAGAATGCTCATCCTGATCATGTCGCTGTCATTTTCCTCCAGGAGCTCCACTAGACTTTCAGTCAGGCTCCGCATTTGTTCAGCCTGTGCGGAACAGGACTTTGTGAAAGGCCGCCCTGCTGCCGCGGGGCCCAGAGGCCAAAGGCCTGTCCCGAAGCACTGGGGCAGCTGAAGTGGGAAGCAGGAGAGATGGGAAGAGCTGCCCCAGCGGCCGAAGCCCAGGCAAGGCCAAGCCACTGCGTTGCCCAGCCCCACGCTGCTGCCTGCACGGCTTCAGCCAGTGCCCCCTTCTCACCATCAAGGGATTCTTGCCCAGCACTACGAGGCCTCGGAGTGCCAAGTAACGCCTGGCCATGTGCTCGCTCTGCAGGTTCTGTGCCAGGATCTCCAGAACACTGTCACTGCATTCCCTCAAGTCCAGGCACTCGAGGACCTGAAAGGCACAGGGCAGTGACAGGGGAGCCGGCCAGCAGGAGCCCAGAAGCGCACAGGGCCGGGCCCAGGCAGCAGCGCAGGGCACGGGCACTGTCCTGGCAGCTGTGGCTGCCAGAGGCCAGAGGGCTGGGAGGCCGCTCAGCCAGGCAGCGCTGGCCTTGTGGCTCACCTCCACAAGGAATGCCAGGGCAGGGAAATCCCAGTATGGCATCTCTTTGCCGAGCAGGGCGAGCAGGTAGAATGCAACCGCGGAACAAAAGTGGATGGCTAAGCGGCGAATTTCTCTGAAGAGGGGAAAAAGGAAACAAGACCCTGATGCAGTGGGGCAAACCTCTGCCAGGTGTGACTCACCCAGTTCTCATCTTTCCCCAGTCCCCTTCCAGCAAGGGGACGTGGGCCATTTGGGAGTTGGTTGCTCATGGGCACCCTCCTGTGCCAGCCTTTTCCAGTCTGCTTGGCCGTCCCTCAGTGACAAGGCCCTCTGAGCCATGGCCACCACGGACACTTTGTGGGGCACCTGGGCACAGAGCAGCAATGTCAGAGGCAGTGGGGAGAAGGGGGTCTCACCTGGCAAGCAGAGCCACGGCAAAGTGGTGAGTGTCAAGAGAGAGCAGCGTGTCCCAGGCACACCTGCGCTCCATTGCCACCACCACATCCTCGCAGCGGAGAAGGCAGAGCAGGGACTTGAGGGTGCGCACAGCAAACCTGTGTGCACAGCAAAGCCCAGGTCACACTGGCAGCACTGGCTCCTCGGCAGGCCACGTGGCAGGGACAGGAGGAGTGGGATGGAGCACCTGTTGGGGCTGGTGGCAAGGCCGTGCTCTTCCTGGCATCCCTTCCAGAAGGTGTCGACCTCCTCTGGCATATCCAGAGTGCTGAAGAACACTTGGAATAGCAGATGCACAAATAGGCGGGGGAAATACACCTTCAAGATCCGTGGGAGACAGGGCACCTGGAGGATCTTCCACATCACCACAGTTGCCTGCAAAGGACAAAGCCCCCCGAGACAGCGCTCAGTGCCGAGGTGTGTGTGTGGCAGGGCGCGAGCGTGGCAGGGAGAGGCCGGGAGAGACCATGGCAGGGGGAGCACGACGGGGCCTGGTGGGCCTGAAGCTGCCCCTGGGCCAGGTTTCAGGCCAGCGCCTGAGGCAGGGAGATGCAGTGGGGGAAGGAGGATGGAGAGCTGCTGGAGAGGCAGCCTTGGGGCCTGCAAGGGCCAGTTGCAGAAACTCACAGCCAGGGCAAAGACAGCCGTTTGGTCCCCATTGGAGGTGCAGGTGCTGTACTCTGGCCAGCTCCCCAGCACATCGAGGAGGATCAGCTGCACCAGCTCCGCAGTCCTGGCTGAGCCCATGATGGTCTTCCACATGGCCATGGCAGCTCTGTGGGGTTAGAGCTGTGTCTCAGGGGGGTCTCAGACACAGCAGCGGGGGCAGCTGAGCCGGCTGCCATTTCTGCCTCTGCCTACTGCCCCCCTGCCAGCAGCAGCCAGACAGCCCAGCCCTGTGGGGACAGAGCCCTGAGAGGCGGCAAGGGAGCATGGCAGCAGGCTCAGGGGCTGACATGGCAGGGCTGGGAAAGGGAGCATCCAGAGGGCCCTGGAACTCTCTGTTGCTGCGACACCTGGGGCAGGCTGTGCAGGGTGATGGGCTGGGGAGGCCTGAGCCCTGTGGGCAGGTGGGCCCCATACCTGTCACAGGACGGGGCCACACGCAGGAGCGTCATCACTGCGTCATTTGGCTGTGCTTGGGTGAGATGCAGCAGGGTCTTGTCCAGCCTGTGCTCAGCAGAATCATTGGCCATGAGCCACTGGTGGATGTAGCTCACCATGGCAGGCACCTGGAGAAGGCACGGGGAGACTTGGAATGCTGCCAGAGGGAGCAATGTTCCCAGCTTCCCCAGAGGAGTGCTTCCCTTCCCACCCCACTGCCATGTGGCCTGAAAGGCTCCCAGCAAGCAGCATGCGTGGACTGGGAGGCCAAGCAATTGCTGGGAGGATCAAAGCCTGGCCACAGGCTGCTTACTTGCTTTGGAGTGTAAAAGTCTTCCTCTACAAGCATACACAGCAGGGCAGCACCGGTCTTGCTTAGGAAGATGGGCGAGTATGGTCTGAGGCCTACTCCCGCGGCGATGGTCTCTTCCTCCTCAATTCTCTTGAGGAAGTTGCAAACAAACTGTAGGAGAAGGGCAAGAAGCCGGGCATGTTGCATGCAGTGCTGCACACACGGTGCTGGGCTGAGCAGGGACAGCAGGCCCAGCCCAGGTGGGGGTGGCTGCAGGTACCTGCGCTGTCCTGCGGAAGCGGCCACGGCTGGACTCCTGCTCTTGTGTGCGCTCCAGGGCTGCATCTGGCAAAGAGCGAGTGCAGCCAGAGATGAGGGGCTGCGGGAGAGGCCGGACAACACGGCCCAGCCCTGCCATCCCCAGGCAGAGAGAGCCCCGGGATGCCCCAGGGGATGGAGCACGGCCACTGCGGGGTTTCTGCCCGGCCCCTCTTCCGTCCGTGGGCATGTCCCCAGGGGATAGCATGGCACGGCACGGCACGGCATGGGGTCCAAGCTGGCAGCAGGCACCAGTCCTGTGGCCCAGCTCTGCCACTCACCCTCCTGCGGTGGCTGGAACGGCACCACCTCTTCAGTCTGCTGTGCCGGGGCAGCTGCAGGGCCTTCTTCCTCCTCCTCCACCCAGGCCAGCTCAGGCACTGCCAGGTGTCTCTGCTCCATGTCTCTGCCTGGAATTGTGGCTATTTGCAGGAGAGTTGCCTTGGAAAAGCGCCAAGTCAGCAAGTCCTGCAGTGGGGCCTGGAAGGCACCTTCAAGTAAGAAGCCTCAGGAAGGCTACAGGACAGCAAGTCCTGCCCTCGGTCTCAAGGGCCCCTGCCACAAGGACAAGGAGCTCCTGACAAGGACTATGATATGGCCTCAAGGGCACCTGCAGAAGAGAAGCCTCAGGGAGACCACGGGTCAGCAAGTCCTGTGGTCTGGCTTGGAGCTCAGCTGCAGGAACAAGGCTTCAGAAAAGCTCCGGGTGGGACGCAAACAGGCGCGCTGTGCGGGGGCTCCTCACGGCACCGCTCTGTCCCGTCCTGTCCCGTCGCGTGCTCTGAGCACTGTGGCGTGCTCTTGTCACCTCCAGCTCCTATGTCACCCCGTGTCACAAAGGGCCCTTGGACACCCGTTCCATGTCACAGTGAGTGTGCGGCACCGTGTCACCAAGGGCCCTTGCACACACTGCCGCCTGCCCTGGGGCCACGCCCAGCCCACCCAAAGTGGCCCAGTTTGGAAGGAACGGCTGGCCCCAGGAGTCTAAGCAGGGCCGACAGGATCTTTAAGAAGGGCTCAGAGCATCAGCAAACGCTGCCATGCTCTGTGGCCTCAGGGCAGCAGAAGGAGCCCCCAGGGCTGCCGACGCAGCCGTTCTGGGAAGGGCACGGGGCCTTGCAGGGAAGCTGGCACGGCCTCCTTGGGACACGTCCCGGCTGCTGGCCGTCCTAAAGCTGCCGGTGTGACACGCACAAGGAACGTGTGGGCCCGGGCACCAATGCTGCTCTGAGGCCTGGGGCCCGGGCAGCGCTGACATCAGCAGGTGTGGCAGAGTCCCCGGCCAAGCAGACCTGCCAGCCCCCGAGCCCTGGCAGCGCTGGTGCCCGTCTCCTGCCCTAGAGACCTGTGGCCCCTGGGGGCTTTCTGTGCCAGAAGGAGCCAAAGGCCACGTGCCTTGGGGGCTCTGCCTCTTTCCTGCAGGGGCTGATGGCAGGAGCACTTGGAGCAACTGCTGGCACACTTGGTCTCCGTCAGATGATGTTGCTCCTTCCTCAAATGAATTTTTCTCATGGAAGGCATTGGCAGTAGCACCAGAGCACCATCCATTGCTGAGTTACCCAGGGCAATTAGATTGCAAAGTTAACAGTCTGAAATCTCCTTGTGCTTTCCTCACTCTCCTTCCCACATTCTGGAAAAAACGGAATCTGCCCGGCCTCTGCATTTCTCAGCTTCACTTGCTGCATGTCTTGCTCTGGCAGCTGGTGTCCAAACAAAAGTGTGTCCCTGCTGAGCACAGCAATGAGCGGCCACAAAGTTGCAAGTGCCCCAGTGAACATCAAGGCAGGGACGTGGAAGTGCGGAGGATAAGGACAACTCTGGGAGGAGAAGCTCTTCTGTGTCACTGATGATGGTGCCCACACCCTGAAGCAGCAGCCAAGAGAAGCGCTGGAAGCAGACGGGCGCACTTTTGGGCAGTACAATATCAAAAGATATGAACCCATTAGCCAGAATGCAAAGGAGGACTGCAAGGATGGAGTGTGGCCTGGAGGGGAAGCCCTGGATGCAGCTGAAGCCACTTTGTTCAGCCTGGAGGAGAGTAAAGGGCGTCATTGTGGTCTTCAACATCCTCCTGAGAGGAATCAGAGGGGCTGCTGCAGCTCTCGTCACTGCTGGCACCAGTGATCGGACCGGAGAAAAGGGCAGGGAGCTGGCACAGGGCAAGTTTCATTTCCGTATCAGATCAAGGTTTTTCACCCAGAGCACAGTCAGGCACTGGGACGGGCTCCCCGTTGACGCAGCCCAGCGGAGCCCGGGCTGGCTCTTGGGAAAACTGCGGCGCTGCGCCAGGAGCGGGGAACGGCCAAGGCTTGGGTGCTGCCCGCGGCTGACCCTGGTGAGCCACCGCTCAGTGCTTCAGGATCCACTAACTGCAGCACGGAGCAGGCCAAAGAGAAGGAGGAGGCTCCTCGAGTGTGAGGTTCCACAGGCCAAGGCTTATTCCAAGGGAAGGATTGGGCAGCAAAGAGCCGCCAGCACTTCTGTGCACGGGATTTTATCGGGGTACAACTCAGGGGGTGGATCCAAACGATTGAGCAATAAGGAATCTGCAGGGGAGGAGCGAGGGGATTCCATCAGTTGCTTGGGACTAATTAGGACAGATGGGAGGAGAGGGTAGGTCACGTGGGCCAGTGGGGCTTCCAGCAATAGAGGAATTCCAGAGGGGTGCTGCAGACAGGGATTGGTCCAAGGCAAAAGTGACAGGGAAGGTTCAGGAATAAAGAGCTGGATTATCTTGAGAGGCAGGGAAGGAGCTGGAACAAAGAGTGGGGAATGGCATGAGGGACAGCTTTGAGGGAGGGCAGAACCTAGGGGTAAACCAAATTGGGGAAAATACGGGGTACATGAAAACAAACCATTCTACGGGAACTGATAAATAAACACAAACTGGAACACCCCAGGGAAATGGTCACAGCACCAAGCCCGTCTGAGTTTGAGAAGTGTTCGAAGAACATTGAGCAGTGACGCAAGCTTTTAGACACTACATCAAAAGTAGAAAGTGTACCAAAGTCAAGAGAGGGAAAAAGAAAAAGAGCTCCCTGCAGCCATGGTGGCAGCTCTGGATCAGCAGCAGGGAGAGGACGGATGTAGGCGTGGTTGAAGCAGAGGCAGGGGCGAAAATAGCAGAGGCAGAGGAGGTTCAAAGCAGCCAGAGAGCAAGCTGGACGCAAATCAATGTGCATCTTGTAAGAAATCAGGACACTGGAAATAGGGCCAGTGCCCAGAGTTAGCAGACAAAGTACACAAAACTCTTGCAGCCACTCTAGATGATAAGAAATGACCGAGACTGGCAATTCTTACCCTAGCAGGCCACTGTTTAAAATACAGCTAAAGAATGATGAAGAAGTTGAAATTTTAAGAAATAGTGGAGACACATTTTCACTCTTGAATCAAGCACTGATACCCAAAAGTGAAAACTATCTTCAAGCAATAGGAGCAACTATAGGGCAGCCAGAAAATGCATTCTTCCTGAAACCACTTTGATGTAAAATCAAGAAGAAAATGGGAATACATCAGTTTCTTTCTACACCAAACTCACCCAAATCTGTCCTGTGCAGAGATTTGCTTGAAAATTTAGAAGCAACAGTTCCGTTTAGAAAAAGAAAACTTCAATGGAAGGTACCTGAAGACAAATGAGCGGTTTTAGCAGTAGGACTGACAATTGACACCAGACCAACAAACAAGAAGAACTAGTTAGAGCAAGTGTTGAATCAGGTGTACCCAAGAGTATGGGATACTGATAGCCCAGGAAAATCAAAACCAGCAGACCCCATGAAAATTGAGCTACAGACAAGAGTTAGGGCTGTAGTCAGAAAGCAATACCCTTGAAGATTAGCAGCTAGGAAAGGAATAGAGCCAACAGTCAATAAAATCCCTGTCATCAGGACTATTGGAAGAATGGCAGTCAAAATGTAATACTGCTAGATCAGCAATAAAGAAACCTAATGGAACTCAGAGACTAGTGCCACATTTCCAGGCAATGAATGGTTTATACCTTACTAGCTTACTGGCTAAACTTGGAGATGATTTTATTTGGTGCGAGGAATGTCCATGGGCAGGTGCTGTCGAGAGCCGTTCCCTCTTGGTCTGAGAGACCAGCTCCCCCAGCCCACCTTGCTCCCAGGCCCGGAGGTTGTAACGTGCGCTCGACCGGCAGCCGAAGGAGGGCTCTTGACACCGTGTCTGATGCAACAGGGTTCATTGAAGGTAGGTCAGAGGGTGCAGCTTGGGTGAGGGTGAGAAGAGGGACAGGAAGAGGCAGGAGCACAAGCACTGTAACATGACACATAGGGCACCTGCAAGCTGCTGGGGAAGCCTCAAGTCTGCTCAGTGAGCCACGTGTGCCCTCAGCATTGGGACAGCCACCTTTCCCTCGGTGAGCCTCACATGCCAGGGTCAGCAAATCAAGAGGCACCAGGCATGCTGTAGGTGACTCAGAGCGAGTGCAGTGGGTCATGGTGGCCAGGGACCAGAAGCAGGCAGAAAGCCAACGGGGCTGGGGAAGAGGCTCTGCTGTGCTTACAGCGTGGGCTGAGGGCTGGGAGAGCTCCATTTCCCCCTTGAGATGTTGGAGACGGGGCCTTTCACCCTCCTGATAGGGCTGCCCCTGGCTGCAGGCAGCCAAATGGGTACCACGACACAAGGCCGAGAGCAGCAAAGCAAAGAGCCAGCCGTGCACAGCACAGGGAGGTGGCCCAGGGCAAAGGCAGCGTGGCACCCTGAAGGTGCCCGCTGCATTCTCATGTGTCCCTGGCCTGGGCAGGACAGGAATGTCCGTGGTCCAAGAGGGCCTTTCTGTGGCCCCTGTGGGCTCAAAGCTGCTGCTCTTCTGGCTCCATGGGGCCTAAAGTCACAGAGCTCAGCCTCCCCCACAGCAAGAGGAACAAGACTTGGATATCAGGCAGTGGAGCTCAACGCCTAAGGCTGAGGGGCGGGGGGCTCCAGTCTGGAGCACTGGGAGGGCACCCACCCAGCCCCACAACAGCTGGCCTCACAGCCCTGAAAGGCCAGGACCAGGGTTCCACGCCTGATCCCAGGGCGTCCCTCCAACCGGCCAGCGACCTGGAAGCGCCAGAGCAGCCGGCTGTCGGGATCAAGGCGGCTGCCAGGGGGCTCCTTATGGCCTCTGCCAGCCAATTGCTCAGGGCTTAGCAGTGCCTCAGCCCCTCAGGGTCTCCCCCAGCCTGGCCAAGCTTGCCGGCAGCAGCGCCGCAGCCCCACAGCAGCTCCAGAGGAGCCCCATCCAGAGGCACCTGGGAGCCCTCAGCACTGCAGCCAGCAGCAGACGGGCACGAGGACACGGATGGCCCTTCCTGTCCGGCACAGAGCTGGTGGCCATCTCCAGGCACCGCTCTGGGAGGGTTCCCCGCAGCTCCGGCCCTTGCCCAGCCGCTCTGTGGGCAGCACAAAGGCTTCAGCAGAACCACCAAAGGCCAAAAGGCTTCTGGCCATTTTCCCTGCAACACTGCATGGCTAGACAGCTGGCTGAGCAGAAGCACCCTTGCGTCCCGCTCCCCCTATGCCCTACAGACCTTGCGCAGGAAAAGAAAGATCCTGGGACTCTGTGTATTGTAAGCTATTTTATATTTACACAATCAAAACCAACGAAAATACAAAGAGAAAAATCGGGAAGAAGACAAAGAAAATTGCTGCTGGCTCAAATGGCCCAAGCAGACTGAGTGCTGCAGATCACCTCTCCGGGGAGCTGCAGCAGAACAGTAAGGCAGTGCAGCAAAGACGAGGCCGTTTCCTCCATGCACTGCGGAATCGATCTCGCAGCTTCTGCCATGGGGAGTAGGGAGCTCTCTCAAGAGCCCGGAGAACTACACAAAATTCTACTGCAGCATCTCTGATTGCAGGACTGCTGTCATACGCCATTCCTTCAAGGGCTGCAAGCAAGAGGAACAGAGGCAAGGTCAGATCCCGCATATGCAGGGAGCCGAGGAGAGTCCCCTGCCAGTGCCATCCCCGTCGTCTCTTGCCATGGCCGGAAGGGAGCAGGGAGCAAGGGGATCAGCCCGAAGTTGCTGGCCACGAATGCCACACGTAGCCCTGATATCTCTGTATGCTCTGCCCACGGGTGCAGATCCCTCCGCAGCCGCGGCAGGGCTTGCAGCTGCCCCCTGCAGCCCCCGCGGTCAGCCCGCTGCCCTCACTCACTCACTCACTCACCCGTGCAGATCAGCTGGAGCTCTTGCTGCTGCCCCCTCAGGTGCCGCCCGGCCATGCCTGTGAACACAGAGCCTGTCACGGCCCCAGCGGCACAGCTCCCTGCCAGCGGCGCTGCCGGCGCTGTGGCCACACGGGCTGCCGGCCAGGCAGAGCTCAGCCCGGGCCCGTGCCGCATGCTGCCGCCCCAGGGCACGGCTGCCAGAGGGCGGCAGCAGCAATGCCCAGGCCAGGCGGGGCTCCACGGCGCCGGGCCGGGCTGGCGCTGCCGGGGCAGCAGGCGGGGCCGGGGCCGAGCTGCCGAGCAGGCGGGCCGGGGAGGAGCCCGGGCTCGGGACTCACCCATGAACCTGACGGCCGCCTCTCGCAGGGACTCCTGTGAGCTCTGCAGGTAGTGCAGCGCCCGGCGCAGGTGCTCGGCCGCTCGGCTCCTGTCCTCTGCCAGCTGGAGAGAGCGGCAGGAGGGAAGGGTTGGCGCGGGCTCAGCTCCTGGGCCGGGCGCCGCCTGCGCCCATCGCCGGCCTCGCCTGCCCGCACAGCCCTGAGGCGCGGCCAGCAGCCGCTGGCCAAGGGCTCCCGAGGGGAGGGGCAGAGGGCCGGCTGCTGCCCGGGGAGCCGTGGTGCCGCCCCGCAGCCCCGCCGGGCCGGGGCTCCGTGGGCACCCGACTCAGGCCCACGGGAGCCTGGAGAAGAGCCCGCGCGGCCCGCGGCCTCTGGCTGCAGCAGCGGGCACAGCTGTTAGCCCCGCACACTGAGCACCGCCCTCAGGGACCTTGGCCATGCTGAGGCTGGGCGATCTGTGCTGTACTTACCAGGCACTCCCCAAAGCTCTGATCCACGTGTAGCATTTGTTCTATATCCCTCCTCTTCAGGAATCTGGCTGAGGAATGCAGCGTTTCCCGGGAGGCCTGGAGAGGGACAGACGTGCACAGATGGCCCCACAGTCCAGGGCACAGGAGCATCCCAGTGGCACAGGCTGGAGGAGGCTGCAGCCCACAAGGTGCCAGGGCAGGAGGCAGCCCAAGGCCCTGCCAGGGGCACAGCAGCTGGCCACAAGTGCTGACCTCAGCAACAGTCTGATTCTCATCATGGCAGTGGAAGTAGAGAGGGAGCAGGCTCTGGCGCACGTGGGACTTGAAGGCCTTTCTTCCCTCTTCTGTTAATAAGTCCAGCATCTCTTGGAAGAGAGCCATGGAGCTCAGCTGCACCTGGATATCATCCTGGATGAAAGGAAAGGGCAAAAGACCTGAGCATCAGCTGCTTCAGGCCCCCCAGGGCACAGGCGTGCATCTGCACAGGGCACCAAGGCTCCGGCCACCAGCCAGTGGCTGTGGCTGTGGGCGCAGAGCCTTACACTGTCAAAGAGTGGCAGGAGCGCCTCAGCCAGCTGCAGGGCGATGGGGGTGGCTATTGGAGCACCATTCTCAAGGAGCAAATATCTGAGTAGAAGAATGCTCATCCTGATCATGTCGCTGTCATTTTCCTCCAGGAGCTCCACTAGACTTTCAGTCAGGCTCCGCATTTGTTCAGCCTGTGCGGAACAGGACTTTGTGAAAGGCCGCCCTGCTGCCGCGGGGCCCAGAGGCCAAAGGCCTGTCCCGAAGCACTGGGGCAGCTGAAGTGGGAAGCAGGAGAGATGGGAAGAGCTGCCCCAGCGGCCGAAGCCCAGGCAAGGCCAAGCCACTGCGTTGCCCAGCCCCACGCTGCTGCCTGCACGGCTTCAGCCAGTGCCCCCTTCTCACCATCAAGGGATTCTTGCCCAGCACTACGAGGCCTCGGAGTGCCAAGTAACGCCTGGCCATGTGCTCGCTCTGCAGGTTCTGTGCCAGGATCTCCAGAACACTGTCACTGCATTCCCTCAAGTCCAGGCACTCGAGGACCTGAAAGGCACAGGGCAGTGACAGGGGAGCCGGCCAGCAGGAGCCCAGAAGCGCACAGGGCCGGGCCCAGGCAGCAGCGCAGGGCACGGGCACTGTCCTGGCAGCTGTGGCTGCCAGAGGCCAGAGGGCTGGGAGGCCGCTCAGCCAGGCAGCGCTGGCCTTGTGGCTCACCTCCACAAGGAATGCCAGGGCAGGGAAATCCCAGTATGGCATCTCTTTGCCGAGCAGGGCGAGCAGGTAGAATGCAACCGCGGAACAAAAGTGGATGGCTAAGCGGCGAATTTCTCTGAAGAGGGGAAAAAGGAAACAAGACCCTGATGCAGTGGGGCAAACCTCTGCCAGGTGTGACTCACCCAGTTCTCATCTTTCCCCAGTCCCCTTCCAGCAAGGGGACGTGGGCCATTTGGGAGTTGGTTGCTCATGGGCACCCTCCTGTGCCAGCCTTTTCCAGTCTGCTTGGCCGTCCCTCAGTGACAAGGCCCTCTGAGCCATGGCCACCACGGACACTTTGTGGGGCACCTGGGCACAGAGCAGCAATGTCAGAGGCAGTGGGGAGAAGGGGGTCTCACCTGGCAAGCAGAGCCACGGCAAAGTGGTGAGTGTCAAGAGAGAGCAGCGTGTCCCAGGCACACCTGCGCTCCATTGCCACCACCACATCCTCGCAGCGGAGAAGGCAGAGCAGGGACTTGAGGGTGCGCACAGCAAACCTGTGTGCACAGCAAAGCCCAGGTCACACTGGCAGCACTGGCTCCTCGGCAGGCCACGTGGCAGGGACAGGAGGAGTGGGATGGAGCACCTGTTGGGGCTGGTGGCAAGGCCGTGCTCTTCCTGGCATCCCTTCCAGAAGGTGTCGACCTCCTCTGGCATATCCAGAGTGCTGAAGAACACTTGGAATAGCAGATGCACAAATAGGCGGGGGAAATACACCTTCAAGATCCGTGGGAGACAGGGCACCTGGAGGATCTTCCACATCACCACAGTTGCCTGCAAAGGACAAAGCCCCCCGAGACAGCGCTCAGTGCCGAGGTGTGTGTGTGGCAGGGCGCGAGCGTGGCAGGGAGAGGCCGGGAGAGACCATGGCAGGGGGAGCACGACGGGGCCTGGTGGGCCTGAAGCTGCCCCTGGGCCAGGTTTCAGGCCAGCGCCTGAGGCAGGGAGATGCAGTGGGGGAAGGAGGATGGAGAGCTGCTGGAGAGGCAGCCTTGGGGCCTGCAAGGGCCAGTTGCAGAAACTCACAGCCAGGGCAAAGACAGCCGTTTGGTCCCCATTGGAGGTGCAGGTGCTGTACTCTGGCCAGCTCCCCAGCACATCGAGGAGGATCAGCTGCACCAGCTCCGCAGTCCTGGCTGAGCCCATGATGGTCTTCCACATGGCCATGGCAGCTCTGTGGGGTTAGAGCTGTGTCTCAGGGGGGTCTCAGACACAGCAGCGGGGGCAGCTGAGCCGGCTGCCATTTCTGCCTCTGCCTACTGCCCCCCTGCCAGCAGCAGCCAGACAGCCCAGCCCTGTGGGGACAGAGCCCTGAGAGGCGGCAAGGGAGCATGGCAGCAGGCTCAGGGGCTGACATGGCAGGGCTGGGAAAGGGAGCATCCAGAGGGCCCTGGAACTCTCTGTTGCTGCGACACCTGGGGCAGGCTGTGCAGGGTGATGGGCTGGGGAGGCCTGAGCCCTGTGGGCAGGTGGGCCCCATACCTGTCACAGGACGGGGCCACACGCAGGAGCGTCATCACTGCGTCATTTGGCTGTGCTTGGGTGAGATGCAGCAGGGTCTTGTCCAGCCTGTGCTCAGCAGAATCATTGGCCATGAGCCACTGGTGGATGTAGCTCACCATGGCAGGCACCTGGAGAAGGCACGGGGAGACTTGGAATGCTGCCAGAGGGAGCAATGTTCCCAGCTTCCCCAGAGGAGTGCTTCCCTTCCCAGCCCACTGCCATGTGGCCTGAAAGGCTCCCAGCAAGCAGCATGCGTGGACTGGGAGGCCAAGCAATTGCTGGGAGGATCAAAGCCTGGCCACAGGCTGCTTACTTGCTTTGGAGTGTAAAAGTCTTCCTCTACAAGCATACACAGCAGGGCAGCACCGGTCTTGCTTAGGAAGATGGGCGAGTATGGTCTGAGGCCTACTCCCGCGGCGATGGTCTCTTCCTCCTCAATTCTCTTGAGGAAGTTGCAAACAAACTGTAGGAGAAGGGCAAGAAGCCGGGCATGTTGCATGCAGTGCTGCACACACGGTGCTGGGCTGAGCAGGGACAGCAGGCCCAGCCCAGGTGGGGGTGGCTGCAGGTACCTGCGCTGTCCTGCGGAAGCGGCCACGGCTGGACTCCTGCTCTTGTGTGCGCTCCAGGGCTGCATCTGGCAAAGAGCGAGTGCAGCCAGAGATGAGGGGCTGCGGGAGAGGCCGGACAACACGGCCCAGCCCTGCCATCCCCAGGCAGAGAGAGCCCCGGGATGCCCCAGGGGATGGAGCACGGCCACTGCGGGGTTTCTGCCCGGCCCCTCTTCCGTCCGTGGGCATGTCCCCAGGGGATAGCATGGCACGGCACGGCACGGCATGGGGTCCAAGCTGGCAGCAGGCACCAGTCCTGTGGCCCAGCTCTGCCACTCACCCTCCTGCGGTGGCTGGAACGGCACCACCTCTTCAGTCTGCTGTGCCGGGGCAGCTGCAGGGCCTTCTTCCTCCTCCTCCACCCAGGCCAGCTCAGGCACTGCCAGGTGTCTCTGCTCCATGTCTCTGCCTGGAATTGTGGCTATTTGCAGGAGAGTTGCCTTGGAAAAGCGCCAAGTCAGCAAGTCCTGCAGTGGGGCCTGGAAGGCACCTTCAAGTAAGAAGCCTCAGGAAGGCTACAGGACAGCAAGTCCTGCCCTCGGTCTCAAGGGCCCCTGCCACAAGGACAAGGAGCTCCTGACAAGGACTATGATATGGCCTCAAGGGCACCTGCAGAAGAGAAGCCTCAGGGAGACCACGGGTCAGCAAGTCCTGTGGTCTGGCTTGGAGCTCAGCTGCAGGAACAAGGCTTCAGAAAAGCTCCGGGTGGGACGCAAACAGGCGCGCTGTGCGGGGGCTCCTCACGGCACCGCTCTGTCCCGTCCTGTCCCGTCGCGTGCTCTGAGCACTGTGGCGTGCTCTTGTCACCTCCAGCTCCTATGTCACCCCGTGTCACAAAGGGCCCTTGGACACCCGTTCCATGTCACAGTGAGTGTGCGGCACCGTGTCACCAAGGGCCCTTGCACACACTGCCGCCTGCCCTGGGGCCACGCCCAGCCCACCCAAAGTGGCCCAGTTTGGAAGGAACGGCTGGCCCCAGGAGTCTAAGCAGGGCCGACAGGATCTTTAAGAAGGGCTCAGAGCATCAGCAAACGCTGCCATGCTCTGTGGCCTCAGGGCAGCAGAAGGAGCCCCCAGGGCTGCCGACGCAGCCGTTCTGGGAAGGGCACGGGGCCTTGCAGGGAAGCTGGCACGGCCTCCTTGGGACACGTCCCGGCTGCTGGCCGTCCTAAAGCTGCCGGTGTGACACGCACAAGGAACGTGTGGGCCCGGGCACCAATGCTGCTCTGAGGCCTGGGGCCCGGGCAGCGCTGACATCAGCAGGTGTGGCAGAGTCCCCGGCCAAGCAGACCTGCCAGCCCCCGAGCCCTGGCAGCGCTGGTGCCCGTCTCCTGCCCTAGAGACCTGTGGCCCCTGGGGGCTTTCTGTGCCAGAAGGAGCCAAAGGCCACGTGCCTTGGGGGCTCTGCCTCTTTCCTGCAGGGGCTGATGGCAGGAGCACTTGGAGCAACTGCTGGCACACTTGGTCTCCGTCAGATGATGTTGCTCCTTCCTCAAATGAATTTTTCTCATGGAAGGCATTGGCAGTAGCACCAGAGCACCATCCATTGCTGAGTTACCCAGGGCAATTAGATTGCAAAGTTAACAGTCTGAAATCTCCTTGTGCTTTCCTCACTCTCCTTCCCACATTCTGGAAAAAACGGAATCTGCCCGGCCTCTGCATTTCTCAGCTTCACTTGCTGCATGTCTTGCTCTGGCAGCTGGTGTCCAAACAAAAGTGTGTCCCTGCTGAGCACAGCAATGAGCGGCCACAAAGTTGCAAGTGCCCCAGTGAACATCAAGGCAGGGACGTGGAAGTGCGGAGGATAAGGACAACTCTGGGAGGAGAAGCTCTTCTGTGTCACTGATGATGGTGCCCACACCCTGAAGCAGCAGCCAAGAGAAGCGCTGGAAGCAGACGGGCGCACTTTTGGGCAGTACAATATCAAAAGATATGAACCCATTAGCCAGAATGCAAAGGAGGACTGCAAGGATGGAGTGTGGCCTGGAGGGGAAGCCCTGGATGCAGCTGAAGCCACTTTGTTCAGCCTGGAGGAGAGTAAAGGGCGTCATTGTGGTCTTCAACATCCTCCTGAGAGGAATCAGAGGGGCTGCTGCAGCTCTCGTCACTGCTGGCACCAGTGATCGGACCGGAGAAAAGGGCAGGGAGCTGGCACAGGGCAAGTTTCATTTCCGTATCAGATCAAGGTTTTTCACCCAGAGCACAGTCAGGCACTGGGACGGGCTCCCCGTTGACGCAGCCCAGCGGAGCCCGGGCTGGCTCTTGGGAAAACTGCGGCGCTGCGCCAGGAGCGGGGAACGGCCAAGGCTTGGGTGCTGCCCGCGGCTGACCCTGGTGAGCCACCGCTCAGTGCTTCAGGATCCACTAACTGCAGCACGGAGCAGGCCAAAGAGAAGGAGGAGGCTCCTCGAGTGTGAGGTTCCACAGGCCAAGGCTTATTCCAAGGGAAGGATTGGGCAGCAAAGAGCCGCCAGCACTTCTGTGCACGGGATTTTATCGGGGTACAACTCAGGGGGTGGATCCAAACGATTGAGCAATAAGGAATCTGCAGGGGAGGAGCGAGGGGATTCCATCAGTTGCTTGGGACTAATTAGGACAGATGGGAGGAGAGGGTAGGTCACGTGGGCCAGTGGGGCTTCCAGCAATAGAGGAATTCCAGAGGGGTGCTGCAGACAGGGATTGGTCCAAGGCAAAAGTGACAGGGAAGGTTCAGGAATAAAGAGCTGGATTATCTTGAGAGGCAGGGAAGGAGCTGGAACAAAGAGTGGGGAATGGCATGAGGGACAGCTTTGAGGGAGGGCAGAACCTAGGGGTAAACCAAATTGGGGAAAATACGGGGTACATGAAAACAAACCATTCTACGGGAACTGATAAATAAACACAAACTGGAACACCCCAGGGAAATGGTCACAGCACCAAGCCCGTCTGAGTTTGAGAAGTGTTCGAAGAACATTGAGCAGTGACGCAAGCTTTTAGACACTACATCAAAAGTAGAAAGTGTACCAAAGTCAAGAGAGGGAAAAAGAAAAAGAGCTCCCTGCAGCCATGGTGGCAGCTCTGGATCAGCAGCAGGGAGAGGACGGATGTAGGCGTGGTTGAAGCAGAGGCAGGGGCGAAAATAGCAGAGGCAGAGGAGGTTCAAAGCAGCCAGAGAGCAAGCTGGACGCAAATCAATGTGCATCTTGTAAGAAATCAGGACACTGGAAATAGGGCCAGTGCCCAGAGTTAGCAGACAAAGTACACAAAACTCTTGCAGCCACTCTAGATGATAAGAAATGACCGAGACTGGCAATTCTTACCCTAGCAGGCCACTGTTTAAAATACAGCTAAAGAATGATGAAGAAGTTGAAATTTTAAGAAATAGTGGAGACACATTTTCACTCTTGAATCAAGCACTGATACCCAAAAGTGAAAACTATCTTCAAGCAATAGGAGCAACTATAGGGCAGCCAGAAAATGCATTCTTCCTGAAACCACTTTGATGTAAAATCAAGAAGAAAATGGGAATACATCAGTTTCTTTCTACACCAAACTCACCCAAATCTGTCCTGTGCAGAGATTTGCTTGAAAATTTAGAAGCAACAGTTCCGTTTAGAAAAAGAAAACTTCAATGGAAGGTACCTGAAGACAAATGAGCGGTTTTAGCAGTAGGACTGACAATTGACACCAGACCAACAAACAAGAAGAACTAGTTAGAGCAAGTGTTGAATCAGGTGTACCCAAGAGTATGGGATACTGATAGCCCAGGAAAATCAAAACCAGCAGACCCCATGAAAATTGAGCTACAGACAAGAGTTAGGGCTGTAGTCAGAAAGCAATACCCTTGAAGATTAGCAGCTAGGAAAGGAATAGAGCCAACAGTCAATAAAATCCCTGTCATCAGGACTATTGGAAGAATGGCAGTCAAAATGTAATACTGCTAGATCAGCAATAAAGAAACCTAATGGAACTCAGAGACTAGTGCCACATTTCCAGGCAATGAATGGTTTATACCTTACTAGCTTACTGGCTAAACTTGGAGATGATTTTATTTGGTGCGAGGAATGTCCATGGGCAGGTGCTGTCGAGAGCCGTTCCCTCTTGGTCTGAGAGACCAGCTCCCCCAGCCCACCTTGCTCCCAGGCCCGGAGGTTGTAACGTGCGCTCGACCGGCAGCCGAAGGAGGGCTCTTGACACCGTGTCTGATGCAACAGGGTTCATTGAAGGTAGGTCAGAGGGTGCAGCTTGGGTGAGGGTGAGAAGAGGGACAGGAAGAGGCAGGAGCACAAGCACTGTAACATGACACATAGGGCACCTGCAAGCTGCTGGGGAAGCCTCAAGTCTGCTCAGTGAGCCACGTGTGCCCTCAGCATTGGGACAGCCACCTTTCCCTCGGTGAGCCTCACATGCCAGGGTCAGCAAATCAAGAGGCACCAGGCATGCTGTAGGTGACTCAGAGCGAGTGCAGTGGGTCATGGTGGCCAGGGACCAGAAGCAGGCAGAAAGCCAACGGGGCTGGGGAAGATGCTCTGCTGTGCTTACAGCGTGGGCTGAGGGCTGGGAGAGCTCCATTTCCCCCTTGAGATGTTGGAGACGGGGCCTTTCACCCTCCTGATAGGGCTGCCCCTGGCTGCAGGCAGCCAAATGGGTACCACGACACAAGGCCGAGAGCAGCAAAGCAAAGAGCCAGCCGTGCACAGCACAGGGAGGTGGCCCAGGGCAAAGGCAGCGTGGCACCCTGAAGGTGCCCGCTGCATTCTCATGTGTCCCTGGCCTGGGCAGGACAGGAATGTCCGTGGTCCAAGAGGGCCTTTCTGTGGCCCCTGTGGGCTCAAAGCTGCTGCTCTTCTGGCTCCATGGGGCCTAAAGTCACAGAGCTCAGCCTCCCCCACAGCAAGAGGAACAAGACTTGGATATCAGGCAGTGGAGCTCAACGCCTAAGGCTGAGGGGCGGGGGGCTCCAGTCTGGAGCACTGGGAGGGCACCCACCCAGCCCCACAACAGCTGGCCTCACAGCCCTGAAAGGCCAGGACCAGGGTTCCACGCCTGATCCCAGGGCGTCCCTCCAACCGGCCAGCGACCTGGAAGCGCCAGAGCAGCCGGCTGTCGGGATCAAGGCGGCTGCCAGGGGGCTCCTTATGGCCTCTGCCAGCCAATTGCTCAGGGCTTAGCAGTGCCTCAGCCCCTCAGGGTCTCCCCCAGCCTGGCCAAGCTTGCCGGCAGCAGCGCCGCAGCCCCACAGCAGCTCCAGAGGAGCCCCATCCAGAGGCACCTGGGAGCCCTCAGCACTGCAGCCAGCAGCAGACGGGCACGAGGACACGGATGGCCCTTCCTGTCCGGCACAGAGCTGGTGGCCATCTCCAGGCACCGCTCTGGGAGGGTTCCCCGCAGCTCCGGCCCTTGCCCAGCCGCTCTGTGGGCAGCACAAAGGCTTCAGCAGAACCACCAAAGGCCAAAAGGCTTCTGGCCATTTTCCCTGCAACACTGCATGGCTAGACAGCTGGCTGAGCAGAAGCACCCTTGCGTCCCGCTCCCCCTATGCCCTACAGACCTTGCGCAGGAAAAGAAAGATCCTGGGACTCTGTGTATTGTAAGCTATTTTATATTTACACAATCAAAACCAACGAAAATACAAAGAGAAAAATCGGGAAGAAGACAAAGAAAATTGCTGCTGGCTCAAATGGCCCAAGCAGACTGAGTGCTGCAGATCACCTCTCCGGGGAGCTGCAGCAGAACAGTAAGGCAGTGCAGCAAAGACGAGGCCGTTTCCTCCATGCACTGCGGAATCGATCTCGCAGCTTCTGCCATGGGGAGTAGGGAGCTCTCTCAAGAGCCCGGAGAACTACACAAAATTCTACTGCAGCATCTCTGATTGCAGGACTGCTGTCATACGCCATTCCTTCAAGGGCTGCAAGCAAGAGGAACAGAGGCAAGGTCAGATCCCGCATATGCAGGGAGCCGAGGAGAGTCCCCTGCCAGTGCCATCCCCGTCGTCTCTTGCCATGGCCGGAAGGGAGCAGGGAGCAAGGGGATCAGCCCGAAGTTGCTGGCCACGAATGCCACACGTAGCCCTGATATCTCTGTATGCTCTGCCCACGGGTGCAGATCCCTCCGCAGCCGCGGCAGGGCTTGCAGCTGCCCCCTGCAGCCCCCGCGGTCAGCCCGCTGCCCTCACTCACTCACTCACTCACCCGTGCAGATCAGCTGGAGCTCTTGCTGCTGCCCCCTCAGGTGCCGCCCGGCCATGCCTGTGAACACAGAGCCTGTCACGGCCCCAGCGGCACAGCTCCCTGCCAGCGGCGCTGCCGGCGCTGTGGCCACACGGGCTGCCGGCCAGGCAGAGCTCAGCCCGGGCCCGTGCCGCATGCTGCCGCCCCAGGGCACGGCTGCCAGAGGGCGGCAGCAGCAATGCCCAGGCCAGGCGGGGCTCCACGGCGCCGGGCCGGGCTGGCGCTGCCGGGGCAGCAGGCGGGGCCGGGGCCGAGCTGCCGAGCAGGCGGGCCGGGGAGGAGCCCGGGCTCGGGACTCACCCATGAACCTGACGGCCGCCTCTCGCAGGGACTCCTGTGAGCTCTGCAGGTAGTGCAGCGCCCGGCGCAGGTGCTCGGCCGCTCGGCTCCTGTCCTCTGCCAGCTGGAGAGAGCGGCAGGAGGGAAGGGTTGGCGCGGGCTCAGCTCCTGGGCCGGGCGCCGCCTGCGCCCATCGCCGGCCTCGCCTGCCCGCACAGCCCTGAGGCGCGGCCAGCAGCCGCTGGCCAAGGGCTCCCGAGGGGAGGGGCAGAGGGCCGGCTGCTGCCCGGGGAGCCGTGGTGCCGCCCCGCAGCCCCGCCGGGCCGGGGCTCCGTGGGCACCCCACTCAGGCCCACGGGAGCCTGGAGAAGAGCCCGCGCGGCCCGCGGCCTCTGGCTGCAGCAGCGGGCACAGCTGTTAGCCCCGCACACTGAGCACCGCCCTCAGGGACCTTGGCCATGCTGAGGCTGGGCGATCTGTGCTGTACTTACCAGGCACTCCCCAAAGCTCTGATCCACGTGTAGCATTTGTTCTATATCCCTCCTCTTCAGGAATCTGGCTGAGGAATGCAGCGTTTCCCGGGAGGCCTGGAGAGGGACAGACGTGCACAGATGGCCCCACAGTCCAGGGCACAGGAGCATCCCAGTGGCACAGGCTGGAGGAGGCTGCAGCCCACAAGGTGCCAGGGCAGGAGGCAGCCCAAGGCCCTGCCAGGGGCACAGCAGCTGGCCACAAGTGCTGACCTCAGCAACAGTCTGATTCTCATCATGGCAGTGGAAGTAGAGAGGGAGCAGGCTCTGGCGCACGTGGGACTTGAAGGCCTTTCTTCCCTCTTCTGTTAATAAGTCCAGCATCTCTTGGAAGAGAGCCATGGAGCTCAGCTGCACCTGGATATCATCCTGGATGAAAGGAAAGGGCAAAAGACCTGAGCATCAGCTGCTTCAGGCCCCCCAGGGCACAGGCGTGCATCTGCACAGGGCACCAAGGCTCCGGCCACCAGCCAGTGGCTGTGGCTGTGGGCGCAGAGCCTTACACTGTCAAAGAGTGGCAGGAGCGCCTCAGCCAGCTGCAGGGCGATGGGGGTGGCTATTGGAGCACCATTCTCAAGGAGCAAATATCTGAGTAGAAGAATGCTCATCCTGATCATGTCGCTGTCATTTTCCTCCAGGAGCTCCACTAGACTTTCAGTCAGGCTCCGCATTTGTTCAGCCTGTGCGGAACAGGACTTTGTGAAAGGCCGCCCTGCTGCCGCGGGGCCCAGAGGCCAAAGGCCTGTCCCGAAGCACTGGGGCAGCTGAAGTGGGAAGCAGGAGAGATGGGAAGAGCTGCCCCAGCGGCCGAAGCCCAGGCAAGGCCAAGCCACTGCGTTGCCCAGCCCCACGCTGCTGCCTGCACGGCTTCAGCCAGTGCCCCCTTCTCACCATCAAGGGATTCTTGCCCAGCACTACGAGGCCTCGGAGTGCCAAGTAACGCCTGGCCATGTGCTCGCTCTGCAGGTTCTGTGCCAGGATCTCCAGAACACTGTCACTGCATTCCCTCAAGTCCAGGCACTCGAGGACCTGAAAGGCACAGGGCAGTGACAGGGGAGCCGGCCAGCAGGAGCCCAGAAGCGCACAGGGCCGGGCCCAGGCAGCAGCGCAGGGCACGGGCACTGTCCTGGCAGCTGTGGCTGCCAGAGGCCAGAGGGCTGGGAGGCCGCTCAGCCAGGCAGCGCTGGCCTTGTGGCTCACCTCCACAAGGAATGCCAGGGCAGGGAAATCCCAGTATGGCATCTCTTTGCCGAGCAGGGCGAGCAGGTAGAATGCAACCGCGGAACAAAAGTGGATGGCTAAGCGGCGAATTTCTCTGAAGAGGGGAAAAAGGAAACAAGACCCTGATGCAGTGGGGCAAACCTCTGCCAGGTGTGACTCACCCAGTTCTCATCTTTCCCCAGTCCCCTTGCAGCAAGGGGACGTGGGCCATTTGGGAGTTGGTTGCTCATGGGCACCCTCCTGTGCCAGCCTTTTCCAGTCTGCTTGGCCGTCCCTGAGTGACAAGGCCCTCTGAGCCATGGCCACCACGGACACTTTGTGGGGCACCTGGGCACAGAGCAGCAATGTCAGAGGCAGTGGGGAGAAGGGGGTCTCACCTGGCAAGCAGAGCCACGGCAAAGTGGTGAGTGTCAAGAGAGAGCAGCGTGTCCCAGGCACACCTGCGCTCCATTGCCACCACCACATCCTCGCAGCGGAGAAGGCAGAGCAGGGACTTGAGGGTGCGCACAGCAAACCTGTGTGCACAGCAAAGCCCAGGTCACACTGGCAGCACTGGCTCCTCGGCAGGCCACGTGGCAGGGACAGGAGGAGTGGGATGGAGCACCTGTTGGGGCTGGTGGCAAGGCCGTGCTCTTCCTGGCATCCCTTCCAGAAGGTGTCGACCTCCTCTGGCATATCCAGAGTGCTGAAGAACACTTGGAATAGCAGATGCACAAATAGGCGGGGGAAATACACCTTCAAGATCTGTGGGAGACAGGGCACCTGGAGGATCTTCCACATCACCACAGTTGCCTGCAAAGGACAAAGCCCCCCGAGACAGCGCTCAGTGCCGAGGTGTGTGTGTGGCAGGGCGCGAGCGTGGCAGGGAGAGGCCGGGAGAGACCATGGCAGGGGGAGCACGACGGGGCCTGGTGGGCCTGAAGCTGCCCCTGGGCCAGGTTTCAGGCCAGCGCCTGAGGCAGGGAGATGCATTGGGGGAAGGAGGATGGAGAGCTGCTGCAGAGGCAGCCTTGGGGCCTGCAAAGGCCAGTTGCAGAAACTCACAGCCAGGGCAAAGACAGCCGTTTGGTCCCCATTGGAGGTGCAGGTGCTGTACTCTGGCCAGCTCCCCAGCACATCGAGGAGGATCAGCTGCACCAGCTCCGCAGTCCTGGCTGAGCCCATGATGGTCTTCCACATGGCCATGGCAGCTCTGTGGGGTTAGAGCTGTGTCTCAGGGGGGTCTCAGACACAGCAGCGGGGGCAGCTGAGCCGGCTGCCATTTCTGCCTCTGCCTACTGCCCCCCTGCCAGCAGCAGCCAGACAGCCCAGCCCTGTGGGGACAGAGCCCTGAGAGGCGGCAAGGGAGCATGGCAGCAGGCTCAGGGGCTGACATGGCAGGGCTGGGAAAGGGAGCATCCAGAGGGCCCTGGAACTCTCTGTTGCTGCGACACCTGGGGCAGGCTGTGCAGGGTGATGGGCTGGGGAGGCCTGAGCCCTGTGGGCAGGTGGGCCCCATACCTGTCACAGGACGGGGCCACACGCAGGAGCGTCATCACTGCGTCATTTGGCTGTGCTTGGGTGAGATGCAGCAGGGTCTTGTCCAGCCTGTGCTCAGCAGAATCATTGGCCATGAGCCACTGGTGGATGTAGCTCACCATGGCAGGCACCTGGAGAAGGCACGGGGAGACTTGGAATGCTGCCAGAGGGAGCAATGTTCCCAGCTTCCCCAGAGGAGTGCTTCCCTTCCCACCCCACTGCCATGTGGCCTGAAAGGCTCCCAGCAAGCAGCATGCGTGGACTGGGAGGCCAAGCAATTGCTGGGAGGATCAAAGCCTGGCCACAGGCTGCTTACTTGCTTTGGAGTGTAAAAGTCTTCCTCTACAAGCATACACAGCAGGGCAGCACCGGTCTTGCTTAGGAAGATGGGCGAGTATGGTCTGAGGCCTACTCCCGCGGCGATGGTCTCTTCCTCCTCAATTCTCTTGAGGAAGTTGCAAACAAACTGTAGGAGAAGGGCAAGAAGCCGGGCATGTTGCATGCAGTGCTGCACACACGGTGCTGGGCTGAGCAGGGACAGCAGGCCCAGCCCAGGTGGGGGTGGCTGCAGGTACCTGCGCTGTCCTGCGGAAGCGGCCACGGCTGGACTCCTGCTCTTGTGTGCGCTCCAGGGCTGCATCTGGCAAAGAGCGAGTGCAGCCAGAGATGAGGGGCTGCGGGAGAGGCCGGACAACACGGCCCAGCCCTGCCATCCCCAGGCAGAGAGAGCCCCGGGATGCCCCAGGGGATGGAGCACGGCCACTGCGGGGTTTCTGCCCGGCCCCTCTTCCGTCCGTGGGCATGTCCCCAGGGGATAGCATGGCACGGCACGGCACGGCATGGGGTCCAAGCTGGCAGCAGGCACCAGTCCTGTGGCCCAGCTCTGCCACTCACCCTCCTGCGGTGGCTGGAACGGCACCACCTCTTCAGTCTGCTGTGCCGGGGCAGCTGCAGGGCCTTCTTCCTCCTCCTCCACCCAGGCCAGCTCAGGCACTGCCAGGTGTCTCTGCTCCATGTCTCTGCCTGGATTTGTGGCTATTTGCAGGAGAGTTGCCTTGGAAAAGCGCCAAGTCAGCAAGTCCTGCAGTGGGGCCTGGAAGGCACCTTCAAGTAAGAAGCCTCAGGAAGGCTACAGGACAGCAAGTCCTGCCCTCGGTCTCAAGGGCCCCTGCCACAAGGACAGGGGACTCCTGACAAGGACTATGATATGGCCTCAAGGGCACCTGCAGAAGAGAAGCCTCAGGGAGACCACGGGTCAGCAAGTCCTGTGGTCTGGCCTGGAGCTCAGCTGCAGGAACAAGGCTTCAGAAAAGCTCCGGGTGGGACGCAAACAGGCGCGCTGTGCGGGGGCTCCTCACGGCACCGCTCTGTCCCGTCCTGTCCCGTCGCGTGCTCTGAGCACTGTGGCGTGCTCTTGTCACCTCCAGCTCCTATGTCACCCCGTGTCACAAAGGGCCCTTGGACACCCGTTCCATGTCACAGTGAGTGTGCGGCACCGTGTCACCAAGGGCCCTTGCACACACTGCCGCCTGCCCTGGGGCCACGCCCAGCCCACCCAAAGTGGCCCAGTTTGGAAGGAACGGCTGGCCCCAGGAGTCTAAGCAGGGCCGACAGGATCTTTAAGAAGGGCTCAGAGCATCAGCAAATGCTGCCATGCTCTGTGGCCTCAGGGCAGCAGAAGGAGCCCCCAGGGCTGCCGACACAGCCGTTCTGGGAAGGGCACGGGGCCTTGCAGGGAAGCTGGCACGGCCTCCTTGGGACACGTCCCGGCTGCTGGCCGTCCTAAAGCTGCCGGTGTGACACGCACAAGGAACGTGTGGGCCCGGGCACCAATGCTGCTCTGAGGCCTGGGGCCCGGGGAGCGCTGACATCAGCAGGTGTGGCAGAGTCCCCGGCCAAGCAGACCTGCCAGCCCCTGAGCCCTGGCAGCGCTGGTGCCCGTCTCCTGCCCCAGAGACCTGTGGCCCCTGGGGGCTTTCTGTGCCAGAAGGAGCCAAAGGCCACGTGCCTTGGGGGCTCTGCCTCTTTCCTGCAGGGGCTGATGGCAGGAGCACCTGGAGCAACTGCTGGCACCCTTGGTCTCCGTCAGATGATGTTGCTCCTTCCTCAAATGAATTTTTCTCATGGAAGGCATTGGCAGTAGCACCAGAGCACCATCCATTGCTGAGTTACCCAGGGCAATTAGATTGCAAAGTTAACAGTTTGAAATTTCCTTGTGCTTTTCTCACTCTCCTTCCCACATTCTGGAAAAAACGGAATCTGCCCGGCGTCTGCATTTCTCAGCTTCAGTTGCTGCATGTTTTGCTCTGGCAGCTGGTGTCCAAACAAAAGTGTGTCCCTGCTGAGCACAGCAATGAGCGGCCACAAAGTTGCAAGTGCCCCAGTGAACATCAAGGCAGGGACGTGGAAGTGCGGAGGATAAGGACAACTCTGGGAGGAGAAGCTCTTCTGTGTCACTGATGATGGTGCCCACACCCTGAAGCAGCAGCCAAGAGAAGCGCTGGAAGCAGACGGGCGCACTTTTGGGCAGTACAATATCAAAAGATATGAACCCATTAGCCAGAATGCAAAGGAGGACTGCAAGGATGGAGTGTGGCCTGGAGGGGAAGCCCTGGATGCAGCTGAAGCCACTTTGTTCAGCCTGGAGGAGAGTAAAGGGCGTCATTGTGGTCTTCAACATCCTCCTGAGAGGAATCAGAGGGGCTGCTGCAGCTCTCGTCACTGCTGGCACCAGTGATCGGACCGGAGAAAAGGGCAGGGAGCTGGCACAGGGCAAGTTTCATTTCCGTATCAGATCAAGGTTTTTCACCCAGAGCACAGTCAGGCACTGGGACGGGCTCCCCGTTGACGCAGCCCAGCGGAGCCCGGGCTGGCTCTTGGGAAAACTGCGGCGCTGCGCCAGGAGCGGGGAACGGCCAAGGCTTGGGTCCTGCCCGCGGCTGACCCTGGTGAGCCACCGCTCAGTGCTTCAGGATGCACTAACTGCAGCACGGAGCAGGCCAAAGAGAAGGAGGAGGCTCCTCGAGTGTGAGGTTCCACAGGCCAAGGCTTATTCCAAGGGAAGGATTGGGCAGCAAAGAGCCGCCAGCACTTCTGTGCACGGGATTTTATCGGGGTACAACTCAGGGGGTGGATCCAAACGATTGAGCAATAAGGAATCTGCAGGGGAGGAGCGAGGGGATTCCATCAGTTGCTTGGGACTAATTAGGACAGATGGGAGGAGAGGGTAGGTCACGTGGGCCAGTGGGGCTTCCAGCAATAGAGGAATTCCAAAGGGGTGCTGCAGACAGGGATTGGTCCAAGGCAAAAGTGACAGGGAAGGTTCAGGAATAAAGAGCTGGATTATCTTGAGAGGCAGGGAAGGAGCTGGAACAAAGAGTGGGGAATGGCATGAGGGACAGCTTTGAGGGAGGGCAGAACCTAGGGGTAAACCAAATTGGGGAAAATACGGGGTACATGAAAACAAACCATTCTACGGGAACTGATAAATAAACACAAACTGGAACACCCCAGGGAAATGGTCACAGCACCAAGCCCGTCTGAGTTTGAGAAGTGTTCGAAGAACATTGAGCAGTGACGCAAGCTTTTAGACACTACATCAAAAGTAGAAAGTGTACCAAAGTCAAGAGAGGGAAAAAGAAAAAGAGCTCCCTGCAGCCATGGTGGCAGCTCTGGATCAGCAGCAGGGAGAGGACGGATGTAGGCGTGGTTGAAGCAGAGGCAGGGGCGAAAATAGCAGAGGCAGAGGAGGTTCAAAGCAGCCAGAGAGCAAGCTGGACGCAAATCAATGTGCATCTTGTAAGAAATCAGGACACTGGAAATAGGGCCAGTGCCCAGAGTTAGCAGACAAAGTACACAAAACTCTTGCAGCCACTCTAGATGATAAGAAATGACCGAGACTGGCAATTCTTACCCTAGCAGGCCACTGTTTAAAATACAGCTAAAGAATGATGAAGAAGTTGAAATTTTAAGAAATAGTGGAGACACATTTTCACTCTTGAATCAAGCACTGATACCCAAAAGTGAAAACTATCTTCAAGCAATAGGAGCAACTATAGGGCAGCCAGAAAATGCATTCTTCCTGAAACCACTTTGATGTAAAATCAAGAAGAAAATGGGAATACATCAGTTTCTTTCTACACCAAACTCACCCAAATCTGTCCTGTGCAGAGATTTGCTTGAAAATTTAGAAGCAACAGTTCCGTTTAGAAAAAGAAAACTTCAATGGAAGGTACCTGAAGACAAATGAGCGGTTTTAGCAGTAGGACTGACAATTGACACCAGACCAACAAACAAGAAGAACTAGTTAGAGCAAGTGTTGAATCAGGTGTACCCAAGAGTATGGGATACTGATAGCCCAGGAAAATCAAAACCAGCAGACCCCATGAAAATTGAGCTACAGACAAGAGTTAGGGCTGTAGTCAGAAAGCAATACCCTTGAAGATTAGCAGCTAGGAAAGGAATAGAGCCAACAGTCAATAAAATCCCTGACATCAGGACTATTGGAAGAATGGCAGTCAAAATGTAATACTGCTAGATCAGCAATAAAGAAACCTAATGGAACTCAGAGACTAGTGCCACATTTCCAGGCAATGAATGGTTTATACCTTACTAGCTTACTGGCTAAACTTGGAGATGATTTTATTTGGTGCGAGGAATGTCCATGGGCAGGTGCTGTCGAGAGCCGTTCCCTCTTGGTCTGAGAGACCAGCTCCCCCAGCCCACCTTGCTCCCAGGCCCGGAGGTTGTAACGTGCGCTCGACCGGCAGCCGAAGGAGGGCTCTTGACACCGTGTCTGATGCAACAGGGTTCATTGAAGGTAGGTCAGAGGGTGCAGCTTGGGTGAGGGTGAGAAGAGGGACAGGAAGAGGCAGGAGCACAAGCACTGTAACATGACACATAGGGCACCTGCAAGCTGCTGGGGAAGCCTCAAGTCTGCTCAGTGAGCCACGTGTGCCCTCAGCATTGGGACAGCCACCTTTCCCTCGGTGAGCCTCACATGCCAGGGTCAGCAAATCAAGAGGCACCAGGCATGCTGTAGGTGACTCAGAGCGAGTGCAGTGGGTCATGGTGGCCAGGGACCAGAAGCAGGCAGAAAGCCAACGGGGCTGGGGAAGATGCTCTGCTGTGCTTACAGCGTGGGCTGAGGGCTGGGAGAGCTCCATTTCCCCCTTGAGATGTTGGAGACGGGGCCTTTCACCCTCCTGATAGGGCTGCCCCTGGCTGCAGGCAGCCAAATGGGTACCACGACACAAGGCCGAGAGCAGCAAAGCAAAGAGCCAGCCGTGCACAGCACAGGGAGGTGGCCCAGGGCAAAGGCAGCGTGGCACCCTGAAGGTGCCCGCTGCATTCTCATGTGTCCCTGGCCTGGGCAGGACAGGAATGTCCGTGGTCCAAGAGGGCCTTTCTGTGGCCCCTGTGGGCTCAAAGCTGCTGCTCTTCTGGCTCCATGGGGCCTAAAGTCACAGAGCTCAGCCTCCCCCACAGCAAGAGGAACAAGACTTGGATATCAGGCAGTGGAGCTCAACGCCTAAGGCTGAGGGGCGGGGGGCTCCAGTCTGGAGCACTGGGAGGGCACCCACCCAGCCCCACAACAGCTGGCCTCACAGCCCTGAAAGGCCAGGACCAGGGTTCCACGCCTGATCCCAGGGCGTCCCTCCAACCGGCCAGCGACCTGGAAGCGCCAGAGCAGCCGGCTGTCGGGATCAAGGCGGCTGCCAGGGGGCTCCTTATGGCCTCTGCCAGCCAATTGCTCAGGGCTTAGCAGTGCCTCAGCCCCTCAGGGTCTCCCCCAGCCTGGCCAAGCTTGCCGGCAGCAGCGCCGCAGCCCCACAGCAGCTCCAGAGGAGCCCCATCCAGAGGCACCTGGGAGCCCTCAGCACTGCAGCCAGCAGCAGACGGGCACGAGGACACGGATGGCCCTTCCTGTCCGGCACAGAGCTGGTGGCCATCTCCAGGCACCGCTCTGGGAGGGTTCCCCGCAGCTCCGGCCCTTGCCCAGCCGCTCTGTGGGCAGCACAAAGGCTTCAGCAGAACCACCAAAGGCCAAAAGGCTTCTGGCCATTTTCCCTGCAACACTGCATGGCTAGACAGCTGGCTGAGCAGAAGCACCCTTGCGTCCCGCTCCCCCTATGCCCTACAGACCTTGCGCAGGAAAAGAAAGATCCTGGGACTCTGTGTATTGTAAGCTATTTTATATTTACACAATCAAAACCAACGAAAATACAAAGAGAAAAATCGGGAAGAAGACAAAGAAAATTGCTGCTGGCTCAAATGGCCCAAGCAGACTGAGTGCTGCAGATCACCTCTCCGGGGAGCTGCAGCAGAACAGTAAGGCAGTGCAGCAAAGACGAGGCCGTTTCCTCCATGCACTGCGGAATCGATCTCGCAGCTTCTGCCATGGGGAGTAGGGAGCTCTCTCAAGAGCCCGGAGAACTACACAAAATTCTACTGCAGCATCTCTGATTGCAGGACTGCTGTCATACGCCATTCCTTCAAGGGCTGCAAGCAAGAGGAACAGAGGCAAGGTCAGATCCCGCATATGCAGGGAGCCGAGGAGAGTCCCCTGCCAGTGCCATCCCCGTCGTCTCTTGCCATGGCCGGAAGGGAGCAGGGAGCAAGGGGATCAGCCCGAAGTTGCTGGCCACGAATGCCACACGTAGCCCTGATATCTCTGTATGCTCTGCCCACGGGTGCAGATCCCTCCGCAGCCGCGGCAGGGCTTGCAGCTGCCCCCTGCAGCCCCCGCGGTCAGCCCGCTGCCCTCACTCACTCACTCACTCACCCGTGCAGATCAGCTGGAGCTCTTGCTGCTGCCCCCTCAGGTGCCGCCCGGCCATGCCTGTGAACACAGAGCCTGTCACGGCCCCAGCGGCACAGCTCCCTGCCAGCGGCGCTGCCGGCGCTGTGGCCACACGGGCTGCCGGCCAGGCAGAGCTCAGCCCGGGCCCGTGCCGCATGCTGCCGCCCCAGGGCACGGCTGCCAGAGGGCGGCAGCAGCAATGCCCAGGCCAGGCGGGGCTCCACGGCGCCGGGCCGGGCTGGCGCTGCCGGGGCAGCAGGCGGGGCCGGGGCCGAGCTGCCGAGCAGGCGGGCCGGGGAGGAGCCCGGGCTCGGGACTCACCCATGAACCTGACGGCCGCCTCTCGCAGGGACTCCTGTGAGCTCTGCAGGTAGTGCAGCGCCCGGCGCAGGTGCTCGGCCGCTCGGCTCCTGTCCTCTGCCAGCTGGAGAGAGCGGCAGGAGGGAAGGGTTGGCGCGGGCTCAGCTCCTGGGCCGGGCGCCGCCTGCGCCCATCGCCGGCCTCGCCTGCCCGCACAGCCCTGAGGCGCGGCCAGCAGCCGCTGGCCAAGGGCTCCCGAGGGGAGGGGCAGAGGGCCGGCTGCTGCCCGGGGAGCCGTGGTGCCGCCCCGCAGCCCCGCCGGGCCGGGGCTCCGTGGGCACCCGACTCAGGCCCACGGGAGCCTGGAGAAGAGCCCGCGCGGCCCGCGGCCTCTGGCTGCAGCAGCGGGCACAGCTGTTAGCCCCGCACACTGAGCACCGCCCTCAGGGACCTTGGCCATGCTGAGGCTGGGCGATCTGTGCTGTACTTACCAGGCACTCCCCAAAGCTCTGATCCACGTGTAGCATTTGTTCTATATCCCTCCTCTTCAGGAATCTGGCTGAGGAATGCAGCGTTTCCCGGGAGGCCTGGAGAGGGACAGACGTGCACAGATGGCCCCACAGTCCAGGGCACAGGAGCATCCCAGTGGCACAGGCTGGAGGAGGCTGCAGCCCACAAGGTGCCAGGGCAGGAGGCAGCCCAAGGCCCTGCCAGGGGCACAGCAGCTGGCCACAAGTGCTGACCTCAGCAACAGTCTGATTCTCATCATGGCAGTGGAAGTAGAGAGGGAGCAGGCTCTGGCGCACGTGGGACTTGAAGGCCTTTCTTCCCTCTTCTGTTAATAAGTCCAGCATCTCTTGGAAGAGAGCCATGGAGCTCAGCTGCACCTGGATATCATCCTGGATGAAAGGAAAGGGCAAAAGACCTGAGCATCAGCTGCTTCAGGCCCCCCAGGGCACAGGCGTGCATCTGCACAGGGCACCAAGGCTCCGGCCACCAGCCAGTGGCTGTGGCTGTGGGCGCAGAGCCTTACACTGTCAAAGAGTGGCAGGAGCGCCTCAGCCAGCTGCAGGGCGATGGGGGTGGCTATTGGAGCACCATTCTCAAGGAGCAAATATCTGAGTAGAAGAATGCTCATCCTGATCATGTCGCTGTCATTTTCCTCCAGGAGCTCCACTAGACTTTCAGTCAGGCTCCGCATTTGTTCAGCCTGTGCGGAACAGGACTTTGTGAAAGGCCGCCCTGCTGCCGCGGGGCCCAGAGGCCAAAGGCCTGTCCCGAAGCACTGGGGCAGCTGAAGTGGGAAGCAGGAGAGATGGGAAGAGCTGCCCCAGCGGCCGAAGCCCAGGCAAGGCCAAGCCACTGCGTTGCCCAGCCCCACGCTGCTGCCTGCACGGCTTCAGCCAGTGCCCCCTTCTCACCATCAAGGGATTCTTGCCCAGCACTACGAGGCCTCGGAGTGCCAAGTAACGCCTGGCCATGTGCTCGCTCTGCAGGTTCTGTGCCAGGATCTCCAGAACACTGTCACTGCATTCCCTCAAGTCCAGGCACTCGAGGACCTGAAAGGCACAGGGCAGTGACAGGGGAGCCGGCCAGCAGGAGCCCAGAAGCGCACAGGGCCGGGCCCAGGCAGCAGCGCAGGGCACGGGCACTGTCCTGGCAGCTGTGGCTGCCAGAGGCCAGAGGGCTGGGAGGCCGCTCAGCCAGGCAGCGCTGGCCTTGTGGCTCACCTCCACAAGGAATGCCAGGGCAGGGAAATCCCAGTATGGCATCTCTTTGCCGAGCAGGGCGAGCAGGTAGAATGCAACCGCGGAACAAAAGTGGATGGCTAAGCGGCGAATTTCTCTGAAGAGGGGAAAAAGGAAACAAGACCCTGATGCAGTGGGGCAAACCTCTGCCAGGTGTGACTCACCCAGTTCTCATCTTTCCCCAGTCCCCTTCCAGCAAGGGGACGTGGGCCATTTGGGAGTTGGTTGCTCATGGGCACCCTCCTCTGCCAGCCTTTTCCAGTCTGCTTGGCCGTCCCTGAGTGACAAGGCCCTCTGAGCCATGGCCACCACGGACACTTTGTGGGGCACCTGGGCACAGAGCAGCAATGTCAGAGGCAGTGGGGAGAAGGGGGTCTCACCTGGCAAGCAGAGCCACGGCAAAGTGGTGAGTGTCAAGAGAGAGCAGCGTGTCCGAGGCACACCTGCGCTCCATTGCCACCACCACATCCTCGCAGCGGAGAAGGCAGAGCAGGGACTTGAGGGTGCGCACAGCAAACCTGTGTGCACAGCAAAGCCCAGGTCACACTGGCAGCACTGGCTCCTCGGCAGGCCACGTGGCAGGGACAGGAGGAGTGGGATGGAGCACCTGTTGGGGCTGGTGGCAAGGCCGTGCTCTTCCTGGCATCCCTTCCAGAAGGTGTCGACCTCCTCTGGCATATCCAGAGTGCTGAAGAACACTTGGAATAGCAGATGCACAAATAGGCGGGGGAAATACACCTTCAAGATCCGTGGGAGACAGGGCACCTGGAGGATCTTCCACATCACCACAGTTGCCTGCAAAGGACAAAGCCCCCCGAGACAGCACTCAGTGCCGAGGTGTGTGTGTGGCAGGGCGCGAGCGTGGCAGGGAGAGGCCGGGAGAGACCATGGCAGGGGGAGCACGACGGGGCCTGGTGGGCCTGAAGCTGCCCCTGGGCCAGGTTTCAGGCCAGCGCCTGAGGCAGGGAGATGCAGTGGGGGAAGGAGGATGGAGAGCTGCTGCAGAGGCAGCCTTGGGGCCTGCAAAGGCCAGTTGCAGAAACTCACAGCCAGGGCAAAGACAGCCGTTTGGTCCCCATTGGAGGTGCAGGTGCTGTACTCTGGCCAGCTCCCCAGCACATCGAGGAGGATCAGCTGCACCAGCTCCGCAGTCCTGGCTGAGCCCATGATGGTCTTCCACATGGCCATGGCAGCTCTGTGGGGTTAGAGCTGTGTCTCAGGGGGGTCTCAGACACAGCAGCGGGGGCAGCTGAGCCGGCTGCCATTTCTGCCTCTGCCTACTGCCCCCCTGCCAGCAGCAGCCAGACAGCCCAGCCCTGTGGGGACAGAGCCCTGAGAGGCGGCAAGGGAGCATGGCAGCAGGCTCAGGGGCTGACATGGCAGGGCTGGGAAAGGGAGGATCCAGAGGGCCCTGGAACTCTCTGTTGCTGCGACACCTGGGGCAGGCTGTGCAGGGTGATGGGCTGGGGAGGCCTGAGCCCTGTGGGCAGGTGGGCCCCATACCTGTCACAGGACGGGGCCACACGCAGGAGCGTCATCACTGCGTCATTTGGCTGTGCTTGGGTGAGATGCAGCAGGGTCTTGTCCAGCCTGTGCTCAGCAGAATCATTGGCCATGAGCCACTGGTGGATGTAGCTCACCATGGCAGGCACCTGGAGAAGGCACGGGGAGACTTGGAATGCTGCCAGAGGGAGCAATGTTCCCAGCTTCCCCAGAGGAGTGCTTCCCTTCCCACCCCACTGCCATGTGGCCTGAAAGGCTCCCAGCAAGCAGCATGCGTGGACTGGGAGGCCAAGCAATTGCTGGGAGGATCAAAGCCTGGCCACAGGCTGCTTACTTGCTTTGGAGTGTAAAAGTCTTCCTCTACAAGCATACACAGCAGGGAAGCACCGGTCTTGCTTAGGAAGATGGGCGAGTATGGTCTGAGGCCTACTCCCGCGGCGATGGTCTCTTCCTCCTCAATTCTCTTGAGGAAGTTGCAAACAAACTGTAGGAGAAGGGCAAGAAGCCGGGCATGTTGCATGCAGTGCTGCACACACGGTGCTGGGCTGAGCAGGGACAGCAGGCCCAGCCCAGGTGGGGGTGGCTGCAGGTACCTGCGCTGTCCTGCGGAAGCGGCCACGGCTGGACTCCTGCTCTTGTGTGCGCTCCAGGGCTGCATCTGGCAAAGAGCGAGCGCAGCCAGAGATGAGGGGCTGCGGGAGAGGCCGGACAACACGGCCCAGCCCTGCCATCCCCAGGCAGAGAGAGCCCCGGGATGCCCCAGGGGATGGAGCACGGCCACTGCGGGGTTTCTGCCCGGCCCCTCTTCCGTCCATGGGCATGTCCCCAGGGGATAGCATGGCACGGCACGGCACGGCATGGGGTCCAAGCTGGCAGCAGGCACCAGTCCTGTGGCCCAGCTCTGCCACTCACCCTCCTGCGGTGGCTGGAACGGCACCACCTCTTCAGTCTGCTGTGCCGGGGCAGCTGCAGGGCCTTCTTCCTCCTCCTCCACCCAGGCCAGCTCAGGCACTGCCAGGTGTCTCTGCTCCATGTCTCTGCCTGGATTTGTGGCTATTTGCAGGAGAGTTGCCTTGGAAAAGCGCCAAGTCAGCAAGTCCTGCAGTGGGGCCTGGAAGGCACCTTCAAGTAAGAAGCCTCAGGAAGGCTACAGGACAGCAAGTCCTGCCCTCGGTCTCAAGGGCCCCTGCCACAAGGACAGGGGACTCCTGACAAGGACTATGATATGGCCTCAAGGGCACCTGCAGAAGAGAAGCCTCAGGGAGACCACGGGTCAGCAAGTCCTGTGGTCTGGCCTGGAGCTCAGCTGCAGGAACAAGGCTTCAGAAAAGCTCCGGGTGGGACGCAAACAGGCGCGCTGTGCGGGGGCTCCTCACGGCACCGCTCTGTCCCGTCCTGTCCCGTCGCGTGCTCTGAGCACTGTGGCGTGCTCTTGTCACCTCCAGCTCCTATGTCACCCCGTGTCACAAAGGGCCCTTGGACACCCGTTCCATGTCACAGTGAGTGTGCGGCACCGTGTCACCAAGGGCCCTTGCACACACTGCCGCCTGCCCTGGGGCCACGCCCAGCCCACCCAAAGTGGCCCAGTTTGGAAGGAACGGCTGGCCCCAGGAGTCTAAGCAGGGCCGACAGGATCTTTAAGAAGGGCTCAGAGCATCAGCAAATGCTGCCATGCTCTGTGGCCTCAGGGCAGCAGAAGGAGCCCCCAGGGCTGCCGACACAGCCGTTCTGGGAAGGGCACGGGGCCTTGCAGGGAAGCTGGCACGGCCTCCTTGGGACACGTCCCGGCTGCTGGCCGTCCTAAAGCTGCCGGTGTGACACGCACAAGGAACGTGTGGGCCCGGGCACCAATGCTGCTCTGAGGCCTGGGGCCCGGGGAGCGCTGACATCAGCAGGTGTGGCAGAGTCCCCGGCCAAGCAGACCTGCCAGCCCCTGAGCCCTGGCAGCGCTGGTGCCCGTCTCCTGCCCCAGAGACCTGTGGCCCCTGGGGGCTTTCTGTGCCAGAAGGAGCCAAAGGCCATGTGCCTTGGGGGCTCTGCCTCTTTCCTGCAGGGGCTGATGGCAGGAGCACCTGGAGCAACTGCTGGCACCCTTGGTCTCCGTCAGATGATGTTGCTCCTTCCTCAAATGAATTTTTCTCATGGAAGGCATTGGCAGTAGCACCAGAGCACCATCCATTGCTGAGTTACCCAGGGCAATTAGATTGCAAAGTTAACAGTTTGAAATTTCCTTGTGCTTTTCTCACTCTCCTTCCCACATTCTGGAAAAAACGGAATCTGCCCGGCGTCTGCATTTCTCAGCTTCAGTTGCTGCATGTTTTGCTCTGGCAGCTGGTGTCCAAACAAAAGTGTGTCCCTGCTGAGCACAGCAATGAGCGGCCACAAAGTTGCAAGTGCCCCAGTGAACATCAAGGCAGGGACGTGGAAGTGCGGAGGATAAGGACAACTCTGGGAGGAGAAGCTCTTCTGTGTCACTGATGATGGTGCCCACACCCTGAAGCAGCAGCCAAGAGAAGCGCTGGAAGCAGACGGGCGCACTTTTGGGCAGTACAATATCAAAAGATATGAACCCATTAGCCAGAATGCAAAGGAGGACTGCAAGGATGGAGTGTGGCCTGGAGGGGAAGCCCTGGATGCAGCTGAAGCCACTTTGTTCAGCCTGGAGGAGAGTAAAGGGCGTCATTGTGGTCTTCAACATCCTCCTGAGAGGAATCAGAGGGGCTGCTGCAGCTCTCGTCACTGCTGGCACCAGTGATCGGACCGGAGAAAAGGGCAGGGAGCTGGCACAGGGCAAGTTTCATTTCCGTATCAGATCAAGGTTTTTCACCCAGAGCACAGTCAGGCACTGGGACGGGCTCCCCGTTGACGCAGCCCAGCGGAGCCCGGGCTGGCTCTTGGGAAAACTGCGGCGCTGCGCCAGGAGCGGGGAACGGCCAAGGCTTGGGTCCTGCCCGCGGCTGACCCTGGTGAGCCACCGCTCAGTGCTTCAGGATCCACTAACTGCAGCACGGAGCAGGCCAAAGAGAAGGAGGAGGCTCCTCGAGTGTGAGGTTCCACAGGCCAAGGCTTATTCCAAGGGAAGGATTGGGCAGCAAAGAGCCGCCAGCACTTCTGTGCACGGGATTTTATCGGGGTACAACTCAGGGGGTGGATCCAAACGATTGAGCAATAAGGAATCTGCAGGGGAGGAGCGAGGGGATTCCATCAGTTGCTTGGGACTAATTAGGACAGATGGGAGGAGAGGGTAGGTCACGTGGGCCAGTGGGGCTTCCAGCAATAGAGGAATTCCAAAGGGGTGCTGCAGACAGGGATTGGTCCAAGGCAAAAGTGACAGGGAAGGTTCAGGAATAAAGAGCTGGATTATCTTGAGAGGCAGGGAAGGAGCTGGAACAAAGAGTGGGGAATGGCATGAGGGACAGCTTTGAGGGAGGGCAGAACCTAGGGGTAAACCAAATTGGGGAAAATACGGGGTACATGAAAACAAACCATTCTACGGGAACTGATAAATAAACACAAACTGGAACACCCCAGGGAAATGGTCACAGCACCAAGCCCGTCTGAGTTTGAGAAGTGTTCGAAGAACATTGAGCAGTGACGCAAGCTTTTAGACACTACATCAAAAGTAGAAAGTGTACCAAAGTCAAGAGAGGGAAAAAGAAAAAGAGCTCCCTGCAGCCATGGTGGCAGCTCTGGATCAGCAGCAGGGAGAGGACGGATGTAGGCGTGGTTGAAGCAGAGGCAGGGGCGAAAATAGCAGAGGCAGAGGAGGTTCAAAGCAGCCAGAGAGCAAGCTGGACGCAAATCAATGTGCATCTTGTAAGAAATCAGGACACTGGAAATAGGGCCAGTGCCCAGAGTTAGCAGACAAAGTACACAAAACTCTTGCAGCCACTCTAGATGATAAGAAATGACCGAGACTGGCAATTCTTACCCTAGCAGGCCACTGTTTAAAATACAGCTAAAGAATGATGAAGAAGTTGAAATTTTAAGAAATAGTGGAGACACATTTTCACTCTTGAATCAAGCACTGATACCCAAAAGTGAAAACTATCTTCAAGCAATAGGAGCAACTATAGGGCAGCCAGAAAATGCATTCTTCCTGAAACCACTTTGATGTAAAATCAAGAAGAAAATGGGAATACATCAGTTTCTTTCTACACCAAACTCACCCAAATCTGTCCTGTGCAGAGATTTGCTTGAAAATTTAGAAGCAACAGTTCCGTTTAGAAAAAGAAAACTTCAATGGAAGGTACCTGAAGACAAATGAGCGGTTTTAGCAGTAGGACTGACAATTGACACCAGACCAACAAACAAGAAGAACTAGTTAGAGCAAGTGTTGAATCAGGTGTACCCAAGAGTATGGGATACTGATAGCCCAGGAAAATCAAAACCAGCAGACCCCATGAAAATTGAGCTACAGACAAGAGTTAGGGCTGTAGTCAGAAAGCAATACCCTTGAAGATTAGCAGCTAGGAAAGGAATAGAGCCAACAGTCAATAAAATCCCTGACATCAGGACTATTGGAAGAATGGCAGTCAAAATGTAATACTGCTAGATCAGCAATAAAGAAACCTAATGGAACTCAGAGACTAGTGCCACATTTCCAGGCAATGAATGGTTTATACCTTACTAGCTTACTAGCTAAACTTGGAGATGATTTTATTTGGTGCGAGGAATGTCCATGGGCAGGTGCTGTCGAGAGCCGTTCCCTCTTGGTCTGAGAGACCAGCTCCCCCAGCCCACCTTGCTCCCAGGCCCGGAGGTTGTAACGTGCGCTCGACCGGCAGCCGAAGGAGGGCTCTTGACACCGTGTCTGATGCAACAGGGTTCATTGAAGGTAGGTCAGAGGGTGCAGCTTGGGTGAGGGTGAGAAGAGGGACAGGAAGAGGCAGGAGCACAAGCACTGTAACATGACACATAGGGCACCTGCAAGCTGCTGGGGAAGCCTCAAGTCTTCTCAGTGAGCCACGTGTGCCCTCAGCATTGGGACAGCCACCTTTCCCTCGGTGAGCCTCACATGCCAGGGTCAGCAAATCAAGAGGCACCAGGCATGCTGTAGGTGACTCAGAGCGAGTGCAGTGGGTCATGGTGGCCAGGGACCAGAAGCAGGCAGAAAGCCAACGGGGCTGGGGAAGAGGCTCTGCTGTGCTTACAGCGTGGGCTGAGGGCTGGGAGAGCTCCATTTCCCCCTTGAGATGTTGGAGACGGGGCCTTTCACCCTCCTGATAGGGCTGCCCCTGGCTGCAGGCAGCCAAATGGGTACCACGACACAAGGCCGAGAGCAGCAAAGCAAAGAGCCAGCCGTGCACAGCACAGGGAGGTGGCCCAGGGCAAAGGCAGCGTGGCACCCTGAAGGTGCCCGCTGCATTCTCATGTGTCCCTGGCCTGGGCAGGACAGGAATGTCCGTGGTCCAAGAGGGCCTTTCTGTGGCCCCTGTGGGCTCAAAGCTGCTGCTCTTCTGGCTCCATGGGGCCTAAAGTCACAGAGCTCAGCCTCCCCCACAGCAAGAGGAACAAGACTTGGATATCAGGCAGTGGAGCTCAACGCCTAAGGCTGAGGGGCGGGGGGCTCCAGTCTGGAGCACTGGGAGGGCACCCACCCAGCCCCACAACAGCTGGCCTCACAGCCCTGAAAGGCCAGGACCAGGGTTCCACGCCTGATCCCAGGGCGTCCCTCCAACCGGCCAGCGACCTGGAAGCGCCAGAGCAGCCGGCTGTCGGGATCAAGGCGGCTGCCAGGGGGCTCCTTATGGCCTCTGCCAGCCAATTGCTCAGGGCTTAGCAGTGCCTCAGCCCCTCAGGGTCTCCCCCAGCCTGGCCAAGCTTGCCGGCAGCAGCGCCGCAGCCCCACAGCAGCTCCAGAGGAGCCCCATCCAGAGGCACCTGGGAGCCCTCAGCACTGCAGCCAGCAGCAGACGGGCACGAGGACACGGATGGCCCTTCCTGTCCGGCACAGAGCTGGTGGCCATCTCCAGGCACCGCTCTGGGAGGGTTCCCCGCAGCTCCGGCCCTTGCCCAGCCGCTCTGTGGGCAGCACAAAGGCTTCAGCAGAACCACCAAAGGCCAAAAGGCTTCTGGCCATTTTCCCTGCAACACTGCATGGCTAGACAGCTGGCTGAGCAGAAGCACCCTTGCGTCCCGCTCCCCCTGTGCCCTACAGACCTTGCGCAGGAAAAGAAAGATCCTGGGACTCTGTGTATTGTAAGCTATTTTATATTTACACAATCAAAACCAACGAAAATACAAAGAGAAAAATCGGGAAGAAGACAAAGAAAATTGCTGCTGGCTCAAATGGCCCAAGCAGACTGAGTGCTGCAGATCACCTCTCCGGGGAGCTGCAGCAGAACAGTAAGGCAGTGCAGCAAAGACGAGGCCGTTTCCTCCATGCACTGCGGAATCGATCTCGCAGCTTCTGCCATGGGGAGTAGGGAGCTCTCTCAAGAGCCCGGAGAACTACACAAAATTCTACTGCAGCATCTCTGATTGCAGGACTGCTGTCATACGCCATTCCTTCAAGGGCTGCAAGCAAGAGGAACAGAGGCAAGGTCAGATCCCGCATATGCAGGGAGCCGAGGAGAGTCCCCTGCCAGTGCCATCCCCGTCGTCTCTTGCCATGGCCGGAAGGGAGCAGGGAGCAAGGGGATCAGCCCGAAGTTGCTGGCCACGAATGCCACACGTAGCCCTGATATCTCTGTATGCTCTGCCCACGGGTGCAGATCCCTCCGCAGCCGCGGCAGGGCTTGCAGCTGCCCCCTGCAGCCCCCGCGGTCAGCCCGCTGCCCTCACTCACTCACTCACCCGTGCAGATCAGCTGGAGCTCTTGCTGCTGCCCCCTCAGGTGCCGCCCGGCCATGCCTGTGAACACAGAGCCTGTCACGGCCCCAGCGGCACAGCTCCCTGCCAGCGGCGCTGCCGGCGCTGTGGCCACACGGGCTGCCGGCCAGGCAGAGCTCAGCCCGGGCCCGTGCCGCATGCTGCCGCCCCAGGGCACGGCTGCCAGAGGGCGGCAGCAGCAATGCCCAGGCCAGGCGGGGCTCCACGGCGCCGGGCCGGGCTGGCGCTGCCGGGGCAGCAGGCGGGGCCGGGGCCGAGCTGCCGAGCAGGCGGGCCGGGGAGGAGCCCGGGCTCGGGACTCACCCATGAACCTGACGGCCGCCTCTCGCAGGGACTCCTGTGAGCTCTGCAGGTAGTGCAGCGCCCGGCGCAGGTGCTCGGCCGCTCGGCTCCTGTCCTCTGCCAGCTGGAGAGAGCGGCAGGAGGGAAGGGTTGGCGCGGGCTCAGCTCCTGGGCCGGGCGCCGCCTGCGCCCATCGCCGGCCTCGCCTGCCCGCACAGCCCTGAGGCGCGGCCAGCAGCCGCTGGCCAAGGGCTCCCGAGGGGAGGGGCAGAGGGCCGGCTGCTGCCCGGGGAGCCGTGGTGCCGCCCCGCAGCCCCGCCGGGCCGGGGCTCCGTGGGCACCCCACTCAGGCCCACGGGAGCCTGGAGAAGAGCCCGCGCGGCCCGCGGCCTCTGGCTGCAGCAGCGGGCACAGCTGTTAGCCCCGCACACTGAGCACCGCCCTCAGGGACCTTGGCCATGCTGAGGCTGGGCGATCTGTGCTGTACTTACCAGGCACTCCCCAAAGCTCTGATCCACGTGTAGCATTTGTTCTATATCCCTCCTCTTCAGGAATCTGGCTGAGGAATGCAGCGTTTCCCGGGAGGCCTGGAGAGGGACAGACGTGCACAGATGGCCCCACAGTCCAGGGCACAGGAGCATCCCAGTGGCACAGGCTGGAGGAGGCTGCAGCCCACAAGGTGCCAGGGCAGGAGGCAGCCCAAGGCCCTGCCAGGGGCACAGCAGCTGGCCACAAGTGCTGACCTCAGCAACAGTCTGATTCTCATCATGGCAGTGGAAGTAGAGAGGGAGCAGGCTCTGGCGCACGTGGGACTTGAAGGCCTTTCTTCCCTCTTCTGTTAATAAGTCCAGCATCTCTTGGAAGAGAGCCATGGAGCTCAGCTGCACCTGGATATCATCCTGGATGAAAGGAAAGGGCAAAAGACCTGAGCATCAGCTGCTTCAGGCCCCCCAGGGCACAGGCGTGCATCTGCACAGGGCACCAAGGCTCCGGCCACCAGCCAGTGGCTGTGGCTGTGGGCGCAGAGCCTTACACTGTCAAAGAGTGGCAGGAGCGCCTCAGCCAGCTGCAGGGCGATGGGGGTGGCTATTGGAGCACCATTCTCAAGGAGCAAATATCTGAGTAGAAGAATGCTCATCCTGATCATGTCGCTGTCATTTTCCTCCAGGAGCTCCACTAGACTTTCAGTCAGGCTCCGCATTTGTTCAGCCTGTGCGGAACAGGACTTTGTGAAAGGCCGCCCTGCTGCCGCGGGGCCCAGAGGCCAAAGGCCTGTCCCGAAGCACTGGGGCAGCTGAAGTGGGAAGCAGGAGAGATGGGAAGAGCTGCCCCAGCGGCCGAAGCCCAGGCAAGGCCAAGCCACTGCGTTGCCCAGCCCCACGCTGCTGCCTGCACGGCTTCAGCCAGTGCCCCCTTCTCACCATCAAGGGATTCTTGCCCAGCACTACGAGGCCTCGGAGTGCCAAGTAACGCCTGGCCATGTGCTCGCTCTGCAGGTTCTGTGCCAGGATCTCCAGAACACTGTCACTGCATTCCCTCAAGTCCAGGCACTCGAGGACCTGAAAGGCACAGGGCAGTGACAGGGGAGCCGGCCAGCAGGAGCCCAGAAGCGCACAGGGCCGGGCCCAGGCAGCAGCGCAGGGCACGGGCACTGTCCTGGCAGCTGTGGCTGCCAGAGGCCAGAGGGCTGGGAGGCCGCTCAGCCAGGCAGCGCTGGCCTTGTGGCTCACCTCCACAAGGAATGCCAGGGCAGGGAAATCCCAGTATGGCATCTCTTTGCCGAGCAGGGCGAGCAGGTAGAATGCAACCGCGGAACAAAAGTGGATGGCTAAGCGGCGAATTTCTCTGAAGAGGGGAAAAAGGAAACAAGACCCTGATGCAGTGGGGCAAACCTCTGCCAGGTGTGACTCACCCAGTTCTCATCTTTCCCCAGTCCCCTTGCAGCAAGGGGACGTGGGCCATTTGGGAGTTGGTTGCTCATGGGCACCCTCCTGTGCCAGCCTTTTCCAGTCTGCTTGGCCGTCCCTGAGTGACAAGGCCCTCTGAGCCATGGCCACCACGGACACTTTGTGGGGCACCTGGGCACAGAGCAGCAATGTCAGAGGCAGTGGGGAGAAGGGGGTCTCACCTGGCAAGCAGAGCCACGGCAAAGTGGTGAGTGTCAAGAGAGAGCAGCGTGTCCCAGGCACACCTGCGCTCCATTGCCACCACCACATCCTCGCAGCGGAGAAGGCAGAGCAGGGACTTGAGGGTGCGCACAGCAAACCTGTGTGCACAGCAAAGCCCAGGTCACACTGGCAGCACTGGCTCCTCGGCAGGCCACGTGGCAGGGACAGGAGGAGTGGGATGGAGCACCTGTTGGGGCTGGTGGCAAGGCCGTGCTCTTCCTGGCATCCCTTCCAGAAGGTGTCGACCTCCTCTGGCATATCCAGAGTGCTGAAGAACACTTGGAATAGCAGATGCACAAATAGGCGGGGGAAATACACCTTCAAGATCCGTGGGAGACAGGGCACCTGGAGGATCTTCCACATCACCACAGTTGCCTGCAAAGGACAAAGCCCCCCGAGACAGCGCTCAGTGCCGAGGTGTGTGTGTGGCAGGGCGCGAGCGTGGCAGGGAGAGGCCGGGAGAGACCATGGCAGGGGGAGCACGACGGGGCCTGGTGGGCCTGAAGCTGCCCCTGGGCCAGGTTTCAGGCCAGCGCCTGAGGCAGGGAGATGCATTGGGGGAAGGAGGATGGAGAGCTGCTGGAGAGGCAGCCTTGGGGCCTGCAAAGGCCAGTTGCAGAAACTCACAGCCAGGGCAAAGACAGCCGTTTGGTCCCCATTGGAGGTGCAGGTGCTGTACTCTGGCCAGCTCCCCAGCACATCGAGGAGGATCAGCTGCACCAGCTCCGCAGTCCTGGCTGAGCCCATGATGGTCTTCCACATGGCCATGGCAGCTCTGTGGGGTTAGAGCTGTGTCTCAGGGGGGTCTCAGACACAGCAGCGGGGGCAGCTGAGCCGGCTGCCATTTCTGCCTCTGCCTACTGCCCCCCTGCCAGCAGCAGCCAGACAGCCCAGCCCTGTGGGGACAGAGCCCTGAGAGGCGGCAAGGGAGCATGGCAGCAGGCTCAGGGGCTGACATGGCAGGGCTGGGAAAGGGAGCATCCAGAGGGCCCTGGAACTCTCTGTTGCTGCGACACCTGGGGCAGGCTGTGCAGGGTGATGGGCTGGGGAGGCCTGAGCCCTGTGGGCAGGTGGGCCCCATACCTGTCACAGGACGGGGCCACACGCAGGAGCGTCATCACTGCGTCATTTGGCTGTGCTTGGGTGAGATGCAGCAGGGTCTTGTCCAGCCTGTGCTCAGCAGAATCATTGGCCATGAGCCACTGGTGGATGTAGCTCACCATGGCAGGCACCTGGAGAAGGCACGGGGAGACTTGGAATGCTGCCAGAGGGAGCAATGTTCCCAGCTTCCCCAGAGGAGTGCTTCCCTTCCCACCCCACTGCCATGTGGCCTGAAAGGCTCCCAGCAAGCAGCATGCGTGGACTGGGAGGCCAAGCAATTGCTGGGAGGATCAAAGCCTGGCCACAGGCTGCTTACTTGCTTTGGAGTGTAAAAGTCTTCCTCTACAAGCATACACAGCAGGGCAGCACCGGTCTTGCTTAGGAAGATGGGCGAGTATGGTCTGAGGCCTACTCCCGCGGCGATGGTCTCTTCCTCCTCAATTCTCTTGAGGAAGTTGCAAACAAACTGTAGGAGAAGGGCAAGAAGCCGGGCATGTTGCATGCAGTGCTGCACACACGGTGCTGGGCTGAGCAGGGACAGCAGGCCCAGCCCAGGTGGGGGTGGCTGCAGGTACCTGCGCTGTCCTGCGGAAGCGGCCACGGCTGGACTCCTGCTCTTGTGTGCGCTCCAGGGCTGCATCTGGCAAAGAGCGAGTGCAGCCAGAGATGAGGGGCTGCGGGAGAGGCCGGACAACACGGCCCAGCCCTGCCATCCCCAGGCAGAGAGAGCCCCGGGATGCCCCAGGGGATGGAGCACGGCCACTGCGGGGTTTCTGCCCGGCCCCTCTTCCGTCCGTGGGCATGTCCCCAGGGGATAGCATGGCACGGCACGGCACGGCATGGGGTCCAAGCTGGCAGCAGGCACCAGTCCTGTGGCCCAGCTCTGCCACTCACCCTCCTGCGGTGGCTGGAACGGCACCACCTCTTCAGTCTGCTGTGCCGGGGCAGCTGCAGGGCCTTCTTCCTCCTCCTCCACCCAGGCCAGCTCAGGCACTGCCAGGTGTCTCTGCTCCATGTCTCTGCCTGGATTTGTGGCTATTTGCAGGAGAGTTGCCTTGGAAAAGCGCCAAGTCAGCAAGTCCTGCAGTGGGGCCTGGAAGGCACCTTCAAGTAAGAAGCCTCAGGAAGGCTACAGGACAGCAAGTCCTGCCCTCGGTCTCAAGGGCCCCTGCCACAAGGACAAGGAGCTCCTGACAAGGACTATGATATGGCCTCAAGGGCACCTGCAGAAGAGAAGCCTCAGGGAGACCACGGGTCAGCAAGTCCTGTGGTCTGGCCTGGAGCTCAGCTGCAGGAACAAGGCTTCAGAAAAGCTCCGGGTGGGACGCAAACAGGCGCGCTGTGCGGGGGCTCCTCACGGCACCGCTCTGTCCCGTCCTGTCCCGTCGCGTGCTCTGAGCACTGTGGCGTGCTCTTGTCACCTCCAGCTCCTATGTCACCCCGTGTCACAAAGGGCCCTTGGACACCCGTTCCATGTCACAGTGAGTGTGCGGCACCGTGTCACCAAGGGCCCTTGCACACACTGCCGCCTGCCCTGGGGCCACGCCCAGCCCACCCAAAGTGGCCCAGTTTGGAAGGAACGGCTGGCCCCAGGAGTCTAAGCAGGGCCGACAGGATCTTTAAGAAGGGCTCAGAGCATCAGCAAATGCTGCCATGCTCTGTGGCCTCAGGGCAGCAGAAGGAGCCCCCAGGGCTGCCGACACAGCCGTTCTGGGAAGGGCACGGGGCCTTGCAGGGAAGCTGGCACGGCCTCCTTGGGACACGTCCCGGCTGCTGGCCGTCCTAAAGCTGCCGGTGTGACACGCACAAGGAACGTGTGGGCCCGGGCACCAATGCTGCTCTGAGGCCTGGGGCCCGGGGAGCGCTGACATCAGCAGGTGTGGCAGAGTCCCCGGCCAAGCAGACCTGCCAGCCCCTGAGCCCTGGCAGCGCTGGTGCCCGTCTCCTGCCCCAGAGACCTGTGGCCCCTGGGGGCTTTCTGTGCCAGAAGGAGCCAAAGGCCATGTGCCTTGGGGGCTCTGCTTCTTTCCTGCAGGGGCTGATGGCAGGAGCACCTGGAGCAACTGCTGGCACCCTTGGTCTCCGTCAGATGATGTTGCTCCTTCCTCAAATGAATTTTTCTCATGGAAGGCATTGGCAGTAGCACCAGAGCACCATCCATTGCTGAGTTACCCAGGGCAATTAGATTGCAAAGTTAACAGTTTGAAATTTCCTTGTGCTTTTCTCACTCTCCTTCCCACATTCTGGAAAAAACGGAATCTGCCCGGCCTCTGCATTTCTCAGCTTCACTTGCTGCATGTTTTGCTCTGGCAGCTGGTGTCCAAACAAAAGTGTGTCCCTGCTGAGCACAGCAATGAGCGGCCACAAAGTTGCAAGTGCCCCAGTGAACATCAAGGCAGGGACGTGGAAGTGCGGAGGATAAGGACAACTCTGGGAGGAGAAGCTCTTCTGTGTCACTGATGATGGTGCCCACACCCTGAAGCAGCAGCCAAGAGAAGCGCTGGAAGCAGACGGGCGCACTTTTGGGCAGTACAATATCAAAAGATATGAACCCATTAGCCAGAATGCAAAGGAGGACTGCAAGGATGGAGTGTGGCCTGGAGGGGAAGCCCTGGATGCAGCTGAAGCCACTTTGTTCAGCCTGGAGGAGAGTAAAGGGCGTCATTGTGGTCTTCAACATCCTCCTGAGAGGAATCAGAGGGGCTGCTGAAGCTCTCGTCACTGCTGGCACCAGTGATCGGACCGGAGAAAAGGGCAGGGAGCTGGCACAGGGCAAGTTTCATTTCCGTATCAGATCAAGGTTTTTCACCCAGAGCACAGTCAGGCACTGGGACGGGCTCCCCGTTGACGCAGCCCAGCGGAGCCCGGGCTGGCTCTTGGGAAAACTGCGGCGCTGCGCCAGGAGCGGGGAACGGCCAAGGCTTGGGTGCTGCCCGCGGCTGACCCTGGTGAGCCACCGCTCAGTGCTTCAGGATCCACTAACTGCAGCACGGAGCAGGCCAAAGAGAAGGAGGAGGCTCCTCGAGTGTGAGGTTCCACAGGCCAAGGCTTATTCCAAGGGAAGGATTGGGCAGCAAAGAGCCGCCAGCACTTCTGTGCACGGGATTTTATCGGGGTACAACTCAGGGGGTGGATCCAAACGATTGAGCAATAAGGAATCTGCAGGGGAGGAGCGAGGGGATTCCATCAGTTGCTTGGGACTAATTAGGACAGATGGGAGGAGAGGGTAGGTCACGTGGGCCAGTGGGGCTTCCAGCAATAGAGGAATTCCAGAGGGGTGCTGCAGACAGGGATTGGTCCAAGGCAAAAGTGACAGGGAAGGTTCAGGAATAAAGAGCTGGATTATCTTGAGAGGCAGGGAAGGAGCTGGAACAAAGAGTGGGGAATGGCATGAGGGACAGCTTTGAGGGAGGGCAGAACCTAGGGGTAAACCAAATTGGGGAAAATACGGGGTACATGAAAACAAACCATTCTACGGGAACTGATAAATAAACACAAACTGGAACACCCCAGGGAAATGGTCACAGCACCAAGCCCGTCTGAGTTTGAGAAGTGTTCGAAGAACATTGAGCAGTGACGCAAGCTTTTAGACACTACATCAAAAGTAGAAAGTGTACCAAAGTCAAGAGAGGGAAAAAGAAAAAGAGCTCCCTGCAGCCATGGTGGCAGCTCTGGATCAGCACCAGGGAGAGGACGGATGTAGGCGTGGTTGAAGCAGAGGCAGGGGCGAAAATAGCAGAGGCAGAGGAGGTTCAAAGCAGCCAGAGAGCAAGCTGGACGCAAATCAATGTGCATCTTGTAAGAAATCAGGACACTGGAAATAGGGCCAGTGCCCAGAGTTAGCAGACAAAGTACACAAAACTCTTGCAGCCACTCTAGATGATAAGAAATGACCGAGACTGGCAATTCTTACCCTAGCAGGCCACTGTTTAAAATACAGCTAAAGAATGATGAAGAAGTTGAAATTTTAAGAAATAGTGGAGACACATTTTCACTCTTGAATCAAGCACTGATACCCAAAAGTGAAAACTATCTTCAAGCAATAGGAGCAACTATAGGGCAGCCAGAAAATGCATTCTTCCTGAAACCACTTTGATGTAAAATCAAGAAGAAAATGGGAATACATCAGTTTCTTTCTACACCAAACTCACCCAAATCTGTCCTGTGCAGAGATTTGCTTGAAAATTTAGAAGCAACAGTTCCGTTTAGAAAAAGAAAACTTCAATGGAAGGTACCTGAAGACAAATGAGCGGTTTTAGCAGTAGGACTGACAATTGACACCAGACCAACAAACAAGAAGAACTAGTTAGAGCAAGTGTTGAATCAGGTGTACCCAAGAGTATGGGATACTGATAGCCCAGGAAAATCAAAACCAGCAGACCCCATGAAAATTGAGCTACAGACAAGAGTTAGGGCTGTAGTCAGAAAGCAATACCCTTGAAGATTAGCAGCTAGGAAAGGAATAGAGCCAACAGTCAATAAAATCCCTGACATCAGGACTATTGGAAGAATGGCAGTCAAAATGTAATACTGCTAGATCAGCAATAAAGAAACCTAATGGAACTCAGAGACTAGTGCCACATTTCCAGGCAATGAATGGTTTATACCTTACTAGCTTACTAGCTAAACTTGGAGATGATTTTATTTGGTGCGAGGAATGTCCATGGGCAGGTGCTGTCGAGAGCCGTTCCCTCTTGGTCTGAGAGACCAGCTCCCCCAGCCCACCTTGCTCCCAGGCCCGGAGGTTGTAACGTGCGCTCGACCGGCAGCCGAAGGAGGGCTCTTGACACCGTGTCTGATGCAACAGGGTTCATTGAAGGTAGGTCAGAGGGTGCAGCTTGGGTGAGGGTGAGAAGAGGGACAGGAAGAGGCAGGAGCACAAGCACTGTAACATGACACATAAGGCACCTGCAAGCTGCTGGGGAAGCCTCAAGTCTGCTCAGTGAGCCACGTGTGCCCTCAGCATTGGGACAGCCACCTTTCCCTCGGTGAGCCTCACATGCCAGGGTCAGCAAATCAAGAGGCACCAGGCATGCTGTAGGTGACTCAGAGCGAGTGCAGTGGGTCATGGTGGCCAGGGACCAGAAGCAGGCAGAAAGCCAACGGGGCTGGGGAAGAGGCTCTGCTGTGCTTACAGCGTGGGCTGAGGGCTGGGAGAGCTCCATTTCCCCCTTGAGATGTTGGAGACGGGGCCTTTCACCCTCCTGATAGGGCTGCCCCTGGCTGCAGGCAGCCAAATGGGTACCACGACACAAGGCCGAGAGCAGCAAAGCAAAGAGCCAGCCGTGCACAGCACAGGGAGGTGGCCCAGGGCAAAGGCAGCGTGGCACCCTGAAGGTGCCCGCTGCATTCTCATGTGTCCCTGGCCTGGGCAGGACAGGAATGTCCGTGGTCCAAGAGGGCCTTTCTGTGGCCCCTGTGGGCTCAAAGCTGCTGCTCTTCTGGCTCCATGGGGCCTAAAGTCACAGAGCTCAGCCTCCCCCACAGCAAGAGGAACAAGACTTGGATATCAGGCAGTGGAGCTCAACGCCTAAGGCTGAGGGGCGGGGGGCTCCAGTCTGGAGCACTGGGAGGGCACCCACCCAGCCCCACAACAGCTGGCCTCACAGCCCTGAAAGGCCAGGACCAGGGTTCCACGCCTGATCCCAGGGCGTCCCTCCAACCGGCCAGCGACCTGGAAGCGCCAGAGCAGCCGGCTGTCGGGATCAAGGCGGCTGCCAGGGGGCTCCTTATGGCCTCTGCCAGCCAATTGCTCAGGGCTTAGCAGTGCCTCAGCCCCTCAGGGTCTCCCCCAGCCTGGCCAAGCTTGCCGGCAGCAGCGCCGCAGCCCCACAGCAGCTCCAGAGGAGCCCCATCCAGAGGCACCTGGGAGCCCTCAGCACTGCAGCCAGCAGCAGACGGGCACGAGGACACGGATGGCCCTTCCTGTCCGGCACAGAGCTGGTGGCCATCTCCAGGCACCGCTCTGGGAGGGTTCCCCGCAGCTCCGGCCCTTGCCCAGCCGCTCTGTGGGCAGCACAAAGGCTTCAGCAGAACCACCAAAGGCCAAAAGGCTTCTGGCCATTTTCCCTGCAACACTGCATGGCTAGACAGCTGGCTGAGCAGAAGCACCCTTGCGTCCCGCTCCCCCTATGCCCTACAGACCTTGCGCAGGAAAAGAAAGATCCTGGGACTCTGTGTATTGTAAGCTATTTTATATTTACACAATCAAAACCAACGAAAATACAAAGAGAAAAATCGGGAAGAAGACAAAGAAAATTGCTGCTGGCTCAAATGGCCCAAGCAGACTGAGTGCTGCAGATCACCTCTCCGGGGAGCTGCAGCAGAACAGTAAGGCAGTGCAGCAAAGACGAGGCCGTTTCCTCCATGCACTGCGGAATCGATCTCGCAGCTTCTGCCATGGGGAGTAGGGAGCTCTCTCAAGAGCCCGGAGAACTACACAAAATTCTACTGCAGCATCTCTGATTGCAGGACTGCTGTCATACGCCATTCCTTCAAGGGCTGCAAGCAAGAGGAACAGAGGCAAGGTCAGATCCCGCATATGCAGGGAGCCGAGGAGAGTCCCCTGCCAGTGCCATCCCCGTCGTCTCTTGCCATGGCCGGAAGGGAGCAGGGAGCAAGGGGATCAGCCCGAAGTTGCTGGCCACGAATGCCACACGTAGCCCTGATATCTCTGTATGCTCTGCCCACGGGTGCAGATCCCTCCGCAGCCGCGGCAGGGCTTGCAGCTGCCCCCTGCAGCCCCCGCGGTCAGCCCGCTGCCCTCACTCACTCACTCACCCGTGCAGATCAGCTGGAGCTCTTGCTGCTGCCCCCTCAGGTGCCGCCCGGCCATGCCTGTGAACACAGAGCCTGTCACGGCCCCAGCGGCACAGCTCCCTGCCAGCGGCGCTGCCGGCGCTGTGGCCACACGGGCTGCCGGCCAGGCAGAGCTCAGCCCGGGCCCGTGCCGCATGCTGCCGCCCCAGGGCACGGCTGCCAGAGGGCGGCAGCAGCAATGCCCAGGCCAGGCGGGGCTCCACGGCGCCGGGCCGGGCTGGCGCTGCCGGGGCAGCAGGCGGGGCCGGGGCCGAGCTGCCGAGCAGGCGGGCCGGGGAGGAGCCCGGGCTCGGGACTCACCCATGAACCTGACGGCCGCCTCTCGCAGGGACTCCTGTGAGCTCTGCAGGTAGTGCAGCGCCCGGCGCAGGTGCTCGGCCGCTCGGCTCCTGTCCTCTGCCAGCTGGAGAGAGCGGCAGGAGGGAAGGGTTGGCGCGGGCTCAGCTCCTGGGCCGGGCGCCGCCTGCGCCCATCGCCGGCCTCGCCTGCCCGCACAGCCCTGAGGCGCGGCCAGCAGCCGCTGGCCAAGGGCTCCCGAGGGGAGGGGCAGAGGGCCGGCTGCTGCCCGGGGAGCCGTGGTGCCGCCCCGCAGCCCCGCCGGGCCGGGGCTCCGTGGGCACCCGACTCAGGCCCACGGGAGCCTGGAGAAGAGCCCGCGCGGCCTCTGGCTGCAGCAGCGGGCACAGCTGTTAGCCCCGCACACTGAGCACCGCCCTCAGGGACCTTGGCCATGCTGAGGCTGGGCGATCTGTGCTGTACTTACCAGGCACTCCCCAAAGCTCTGATCCACGTGTAGCATTTGTTCTATATCCCTCCTCTTCAGGAATCTGGCTGAGGAATGCAGCGTTTCCCGGGAGGCCTGGAGAGGGACAGACGTGCACAGATGGCCCCACAGTCCAGGGCACAGGAGCATCCCAGTGGCACAGGCTGGAGGAGGCTGCAGCCCACAAGGTGCCAGGGCAGGAGGCAGCCCAAGGCCCTGCCAGGGGCACAGCAGCTGGCCACAAGTGCTGACCTCAGCAACAGTCTGATTCTCATCATGGCAGTGGAAGTAGAGAGGGAGCAGGCTCTGGCGCACGTGGGACTTGAAGGCCTTTCTTCCCTCTTCTGTTAATAAGTCCAGCATCTCTTGGAAGAGAGCCATGGAGCTCAGCTGCACCTGGATATCATCCTGGATGAAAGGAAAGGGCAAAAGACCTGAGCATCAGCTGCTTCAGGCCCCCCAGGGCACAGGCGTGCATCTGCACAGGGCACCAAGGCTCCGGCCACCAGCCAGTGGCTGTGGCTGTGGGCGCAGAGCCTTACACTGTCAAAGAGTGGCAGGAGCGCCTCAGCCAGCTGCAGGGCGATGGGGGTGGCTATTGGAGCACCATTCTCAAGGAGCAAATATCTGAGTAGAAGAATGCTCATCCTGATCATGTCGCTGTCATTTTCCTCCAGGAGCTCCACTAGACTTTCAGTCAGGCTCCGCATTTGTTCAGCCTGTGCGGAACAGGACTTTGTGAAAAGCCGCCCTGCTGCCGCGGGGCCCAGAGGCCAAAGGCCTGTCCCGAAGCACTGGGGCAGCTGAAGTGGGAAGCAGGAGAGATGGGAAGAGCTGCCCCAGCGGCCGAAGCCCAGGCAAGGCCAAGCCACTGCGTTGCCCAGCCCCACGCTGCTGCCTGCACGGCTTCAGCCAGTGCCCCCTTCTCACCATCAAGGGATTCTTGCCCAGCACTACGAGGCCTCGGAGTGCCAAGTAACGCCTGGCCATGTGCTCGCTCTGCAGGTTCTGTGCCAGGATCTCCAGAACACTGTCACTGCATTCCCTCAAGTCCAGGCACTCGAGGACCTGAAAGGCACAGGGCAGTGACAGGGGAGCCGGCCAGCAGGAGCCCAGAAGCGCACAGGGCCGGGCCCAGGCAGCAGCGCAGGGCACGGGCACTGTCCTGGCAGCTGTGGCTGCCAGAGGCCAGAGGGCTGGGAGGCCGCTCAGCCAGGCAGCGCTGGCCTTGTGGCTCACCTCCACAAGGAATGCCAGGGCAGGGAAATCCCAGTATGGCATCTCTTTGCCGAGCAGGGCGAGCAGGTAGAATGCAACCGCGGAACAAAAGTGGATGGCTAAGCGGCAAATTTCTCTGAAGAGGGGAAAAAGGAAACAAGACCCTGATGCAGTGGGGCAAACCTCTGCCAGGTGTGACTCACCCAGTTCTCATCTTTCCCCAGTCCCCTTCCAGCAAGGGGACGTGGGCCATTTGGGAGTTGGTTGCTCATGGGCACCCTCCTCTGCCAGCCTTTTCCAGTCTGCTTGGCCGTCCCTGAGTGACAAGGCCCTCTGAGCCATGGCCACCACGGACACTTTGTGGGGCACCTGGGCACAGAGCAGCAATGTCAGAGGCAGTGGGGAGAAGGGGGTCTCACCTGGCAAGCAGAGCCACGGCAAAGTGGTGAGTGTCAAGAGAGAGCAGCGTGTCCCAGGCACACCTGCGCTCCATTGCCACCACCACATCCTCGCAGCGGAGAAGGCAGAGCAGGGACTTGAGGGTGCGCACAGCAAACCTGTGTGCACAGCAAAGCCCAGGTCACACTGGCAGCACTGGCTCCTCGGCAGGCCACGTGGCAGGGACAGGAGGAGTGGGATGGAGCACCTGTTGGGGCTGGTGGCAAGGCCGTGCTCTTCCTGGCATCCCTTCCAGAAGGTGTCGACCTCCTCTGGCATATCCAGAGTGCTGAAGAACACTTGGAATAGCAGATGCACAAATAGGCGGGGGAAATACACCTTCAAGATCCGTGGGAGACAGGGCACCTGGAGGATCTTCCACATCACCACAGTTGCCTGCAAAGGACAAAGCCCCCCGAGACAGCACTCAGTGCCGAGGTGTGTGTGTGGCAGGGCGCGAGCGTGGCAGGGAGAGGCCGGGAGAGACCATGGCAGGGGGAGCACGACGGGGCCTGGTGGGCCTGAAGCTGCCCCTGGGCCAGGTTTCAGGCCAGCGCCTGAGGCAGGGAGATGCATTGGGGGAAGGAGGATGGAGAGCTGCTGGAGAGGCAGCCTTGGGGCCTGCAAAGGCCAGTTGCAGAAACTCACAGCCAGGGCAAAGACAGCCGTTTGGTCCCCATTGGAGGTGCAGGTGCTGTACTCTGGCCAGCTCCCCAGCACATCGAGGAGGATCAGCTGCACCAGCTCCGCAGTCCTGGCTGAGCCCATGATGGTCTTCCACATGGCCATGGCAGCTCTGTGGGGTTAGAGCTGTGTCTCAGGGGGGTCTCAGACACAGCAGCGGGGGCAGCTGAGCCGGCTGCCATTTCTGCCTCTGCCTACTGCCCCCCTGCCAGCAGCAGCCAGACAGCCCAGCCCTGTGGGGACAGAGCCCTGAGAGGCGGCAAGGGAGCATGGCAGCAGGCTCAGGGGCTGACATGGCAGGGCTGGGAAAGGGAGCATCCAGAGGGCCCTGGAACTCTCTGTTGCTGCGACACCTGGGGCAGGCTGTGCAGGGTGATGGGCTGGGGAGGCCTGAGCCCTGTGGGCAGGTGGGCCCCATACCTGTCACAGGACGGGGCCACACGCAGGAGCGTCATCACTGCGTCATTTGGCTGTGCTTGGGTGAGATGCAGCAGGGTCTTGTCCAGCCTGTGCTCAGCAGAATCATTGGCCATGAGCCACTGGTGGATGTAGCTCACCATGGCAGGCACCTGGAGAAGGCACGGGGAGACTTGGAATGCTGCCAGAGGGAGCAATGTTCCCAGCTTCCCCAGAGGAGTGCTTCCCTTCCCACCCCACTGCCATGTGGCCTGAAAGGCTCCCAGCAAGCAGCATGCGTGGACTGGGAGGCCAAGCAATTGCTGGGAGGATCAAAGCCTGGCCACAGGCTGCTTACTTGCTTTGGAGTGTAAAAGTCTTCCTCTACAAGCATACACAGCAGGGCAGCACCGGTCTTGCTTAGGAAGATGGGCGAGTATGGTCTGAGGCCTACTCCCGCGGCGATGGTCTCTTCCTCCTCAATTCTCTTGAGGAAGTTGCAAACAAACTGTAGGAGAAGGGCAAGAAGCCGGGCATGTTGCATGCAGTGCTGCACACACGGTGCTGGGCTGAGCAGGGACAGCAGGCCCAGCCCAGGTGGGGGTGGCTGCAGGTACCTGCGCTGTCCTGCGGAAGCGGCCACGGCTGGACTCCTGCTCTTGTGTGCGCTCCAGGGCTGCATCTGGCAAAGAGCGAGCGCAGCCAGAGATGAGGGGCTGCGGGAGAGGCCGGACAACACGGCCCAGCCCTGCCATCCCCAGGCAGAGAGAGCCCCGGGATGCCCCAGGGGATGGAGCACGGCCACTGCGGGGTTTCTGCCCGGCCCCTCTTCCGTCCGTGGGCATGTCCCCAGGGGATAGCATGGCACGGCACGGCACGGCATGGGGTCCAAGCTGGCAGCAGGCACCAGTCCTGTGGCCCAGCTCTGCCACTCACCCTCCTGCGGTGGCTGGAACGGCACCACCTCTTCAGTCTGCTGTGCCGGGGCAGCTGCAGGGCCTTCTTCCTCCTCCTCCACCCAGGCCAGCTCAGGCACTGCCAGGTGTCTCTGCTCCATGTCTCTGCCTGGATTTGTGGCTATTTGCAGGAGAGTTGCCTTGGAAAAGCGCCAAGTCAGCAAGTCCTGCAGTGGGGCCTGGAAGGCACCTTCAAGTAAGAAGCCTCAGGAAGGCTACAGGACAGCAAGTCCTGCCCTCGGTCTCAAGGGCCCCTGCCACAAGGACAGGGGACTCCTGACAAGGACTATGATATGGCCTCAAGGGCACCTGCAGAAGAGAAGCCTCAGGGAGACCACGGGTCAGCAAGTCCTGTGGTCTGGCCTGGAGCTCAGCTGCAGGAACAAGGCTTCAGAAAAGCTCCGGGTGGGACGCAAACAGGCGCGCTGTGCGGGGGCTCCTCACGGCACCGCTCTGTCCCGTCCTGTCCCGTCGCGTGCTCTGAGCACTGTGGCGTGCTCTTGTCACCTCCAGCTCCTATGTCACCCCGTGTCACAAAGGGCCCTTGGACACCCGTTCCATGTCACAGTGAGTGTGCGGCACCGTGTCACCAAGGGCCCTTGCACACACTGCCGCCTGCCCTGGGGCCACGCCCAGCCCACCCAAAGTGGCCCAGTTTGGAAGGAACGGCTGGCCCCAGGAGTCTAAGCAGGGCCGACAGGATCTTTAAGAAGGGCTCAGAGCATCAGCAAACGCTGCCATGCTCTGTGGCCTCAGGGCAGCAGAAGGAGCCCCCAGGGCTGCCGACGCAGCCGTTCTGGGAAGGGCACGGGGCCTTGCAGGGAAGCTGGCACGGCCTCCTTGGGACACGTCCCGGCTGCTGGCCGTCCTAAAGCTGCCGGTGTGACACGCACAAGGAACGTGTGGGCCCGGGCACCAATGCTGCTCTGAGGCCTGGGGCCCGGGCAGCGCTGACATCAGCAGGTGTGGCAGAGTCCCCGGCCAAGCAGACCTGCCAGCCCCCGAGCCCTGGCAGCGCTGGTGCCCGTCTCCTGCCCCAGAGACCTGTGGCCCCTGGGGGCTTTCTGTGCCAGAAGGAGCCAAAGGCCACGTGCCTTGGGGGCTCTGCCTCTTTCCTGCAGGGGCTGATGGCAGGAGCACTTGGAGCAACTGCTGGCACACTTGGTCTCCGTCAGATGATGTTGCTCCTTCCTCAAATGAATTTTTCTCATGGAAGGCATTGGCAGTAGCACCAGAGCACCATCCATTGCTGAGTTACCCAGGGCAATTAGATTGCAAAGTTAACAGTTTGAAATTTCCTTGTGCTTTTCTCACTCTCCTTCCCACATTCTGGAAAAAACGGAATCTGCCCGGCGTCTGCATTTCTCAGCTTCAGTTGCTGCATGTTTTGCTCTGGCAGCTGGTGTCCAAACAAAAGTGTGTCCCTGCTGAGCACAGCAATGAGCAGCCACAAAGTTGCAAGTGCCCCAGTGAACATCAAGGCAGGGACGTGGAAGTGCGGAGGATAAGGACAACTCTGGGAGGAGAAGCTCTTCTGTGTCACTGATGATGGTGCCCACACCCTGAAGCAGCAGCCAAGAGAAGCGCTGGAAGCAGACGGGCGCACTTTTGGGCAGTACAATATCAAAAGATATGAACCCATTAGCCAGAATGCAAAGGAGGACTGCAAGGATGGAGTGTGGCCTGGAGGGGAAGCCCTGGATGCAGCTGAAGCCACTTTGTTCAGCCTGGAGGAGAGTAAAGGGCGTCATTGTGGTCTTCAACATCCTCCTGAGAGGAATCAGAGGGGCTGCTGCAGCTCTCGTCACTGCTGGCACCAGTGATCGGACCGGAGAAAAGGGCAGGGAGCTGGCACAGGGCAAGTTTCATTTCCGTATCAGATCAAGGTTTTTCACCCAGAGCACAGTCAGGCACTGGGACGGGCTCCCCGTTGACGCAGCCCAGCGGAGCCCGGGCTGGCTCTTGGGAAAACTGCGGCGCTGCGCCAGGAGCGGGGAACGGCCAAGGCTTGGGTCCTGCCCGCGGCTGACCCTGGTGAGCCACCGCTCAGTGCTTCAGGATCCACTAACTGCAGCACGGAGCAGGCCAAAGAGAAGGAGGAGGCTCCTCGAGTGTGAGGTTCCACAGGCCAAGGCTTATTCCAAGGGAAGGATTGGGCAGCAAAGAGCCGCCAGCACTTCTGTGCACGGGATTTTATCGGGGTACAACTCAGGGGGTGGATCCAAACGATTGAGCAATAAGGAATCTGCAGGGGAGGAGCGAGGGGATTCCATCAGTTGCTTGGGACTAATTAGGACAGATGGGAGGAGAGGGTAGGTCACGTGGGCCAGTGGGGCTTCCAGCAATAGAGGAATTCCAAAGGGGTGCTGCAGACAGGGATTGGTCCAAGGCAAAAGTGACAGGGAAGGTTCAGGAATAAAGAGCTGGATTATCTTGAGAGGCAGGGAAGGAGCTGGAACAAAGAGTGGGGAATGGCATGAGGGACAGCTTTGAGGGAGGGCAGAACCTAGGGGTAAACCAAATTGGGGAAAATACGGGGTACATGAAAACAAACCATTCTACGGGAACTGATAAATAAACACAAACTGGAACACCCCAGGGAAATGGTCACAGCACCAAGCCCGTCTGAGTTTGAGAAGTGTTCGAAGAACATTGAGCAGTGACGCAAGCTTTTAGACACTACATCAAAAGTAGAAAGTGTACCAAAGTCAAGAGAGGGAAAAAGAAAAAGAGCTCCCTGCAGCCATGGTGGCAGCTCTGGATCAGCAGCAGGGAGAGGACGGATGTAGGCGTGGTTGAAGCAGAGGCAGGGGCGAAAATAGCAGAGGCAGAGGAGGTTCAAAGCAGCCAGAGAGCAAGCTGGACGCAAATCAATGTGCATCTTGTAAGAAATCAGGACACTGGAAATAGGGCCAGTGCCCAGAGTTAGCAGACAAAGCACACAAAACTCTTGCAGCCACTCTAGATGATAAGAAATGACCGAGACTGGCAATTCTTACCCTAGCAGGCCACTGTTTAAAATACAGCTAAAGAATGATGAAGAAGTTGAAATTTTAAGAAATAGTGGAGACACATTTTCACTCTTGAATCAAGCACTGATACCCAAAAGTGAAAACTATCTTCAAGCAATAGGAGCAACTATAGGGCAGCCAGAAAATGCATTCTTCCTGAAACCACTTTGATGTAAAATCAAGAAGAAAATGGGAATACATCAGTTTCTTTCTACACCAAACTCACCCAAATCTGTCCTGTGCAGAGATTTGCTTGAAAATTTAGAAGCAACAGTTCCGTTTAGAAAAAGAAAACTTCAATGGAAGGTACCTGAAGACAAATGAGCGGTTTTAGCAGTAGGACTGACAACTGACACCAGACCAACAAACAAGAAGAACTAGTTAGAGCAAGTGTTGAATCAGGTGTACCCAAGAGTATGGGATACTGATAGCCCAGGAAAATCAAAACCAGCAGACCCCATGAAAATTGAGCTACAGACAAGAGTTAGGGCTGTAGTCAGAAAGCAATACCCTTGAAGATTAGCAGCTAGGAAAGGAATAGAGCCAACAGTCAATAAAATCCCTGACATCAGGACTATTGGAAGAATGGCAGTCAAAATGTAATACTGCTAGATCAGCAATAAAGAAACCTAATGGAACTCAGAGACTAGTGCCACATTTCCAGGCAATGAATGGTTTATACCTTACTAGCTTACTAGCTAAACTTGGAGATGATTTTATTTGGTGCGAGGAATGTCCATGGGCAGGTGCTGTCGAGAGCCGTTCCCTCTTGGTCTGAGAGACCAGCTCCCCCAGCCCACCTTGCTCCCAGGCCCGGAGGTTGTAACGTGCGCTCGACCGGCAGCCGAAGGAGGGCTCTTGACACCGTGTCTGATGCAACAGGGTTCATTGAAGGTAGGTCAGAGGGTGCAGCTTGGGTGAGGGTGAGAAGAGGGACAGGAAGAGGCAGGAGCACAAGCACTGTAACATGACACATAAGGCACCTGCAAGCTGCTGGGGAAGCCTCAAGTCTGCTCAGTGAGCCACGTGTGCCCTCAGCATTGGGACAGCCACCTTTCCCTCGGTGAGCCTCACATGCCAGGGTCAGCAAATCAAGAGGCACCAGGCATGCTGTAGGTGACTCAGAGCGAGTGCAGTGGGTCATGGTGGCCAGGGACCAGAAGCAGGCAGAAAGCCAACGGGGCTGGGGAAGAGGCTCTGCTGTGCTTACAGCGTGGGCTGAGGGCTGGGAGAGCTCCATTTCCCCCTTGAGATGTTGGAGACGGGGCCTTTCACCCTCCTGATAGGGCTGCCCCTGGCTGCAGGCAGCCAAATGGGTACCACGACACAAGGCCGAGAGCAGCAAAGCAAAGAGCCAGCCGTGCACAGCACAGGGAGGTGGCCCAGGGCAAAGGCAGCGTGGCACCCTGAAGGTGCCCGCTGCATTCTCATGTGTCCCTGGCCTGGGCAGGACAGGAATGTCCGTGGTCCAAGAGGGCCTTTCTGTGGCCCCTGTGGGCTCAAAGCTGCTGCTCTTCTGGCTCCATGGGGCCTAAAGTCACAGAGCTCAGCCTCCCCCACAGCAAGAGGAACAAGACTTGGATATCAGGCAGTGGAGCTCAACGCCTAAGGCTGAGGGGCGGGGGGCTCCAGTCTGGAGCACTGGGAGGGCACCCACCCAGCCCCACAACAGCTGGCCTCACAGCCCTGAAAGGCCAGGACCAGGGTTCCACGCCTGATCCCAGGGCGTCCCTCCAACCGGCCAGCGACCTGGAAGCGCCAGAGCAGCCGGCTGTCGGGATCAAGGCGGCTGCCAGGGGGCTCCTTATGGCCTCTGCCAGCCAATTGCTCAGGGCTTAGCAGTGCCTCAGCCCCTCAGGGTCTCCCCCAGCCTGGCCAAGCTTGCCGGCAGCAGCGCCGCAGCCCCACAGCAGCTCCAGAGGAGCCCCATCCAGAGGCACCTGGGAGCCCTCAGCACTGCAGCCAGCAGCAGACGGGCACGAGGACACGGATGGCCCTTCCTGTCCGGCACAGAGCTGGTGGCCATCTCCAGGCACCGCTCTGGGAGGGTTCCCCGCAGCTCCGGCCCTTGCCCAGCCGCTCTGTGGGCAGCACAAAGGCTTCAGCAGAACCACCAAAGGCCAAAAGGCTTCTGGCCATTTTCCCTGCAACACTGCATGGCTAGACAGCTGGCTGAGCAGAAGCACCCTTGCGTCCCGCTCCCCCTATGCCCTACAGACCTTGCGCAGGAAAAGAAAGATCCTGGGACTCTGTGTATTGTAAGCTATTTTATATTTACACAATCAAAACCAACGAAAATACAAAGAGAAAAATCGGGAAGAAGACAAAGAAAATTGCTGCTGGCTCAAATGGCCCAAGCAGACTGAGTGCTGCAGATCACCTCTCCGGGGAGCTGCAGCAGAACAGTAAGGCAGTGCAGCAAAGACGAGGCCGTTTCCTCCATGCACTGCGGAATCGATCTCGCAGCTTCTGCCATGGGGAGTAGGGAGCTCTCTCAAGAGCCCGGAGAACTACACAAAATTCTACTGCAGCATCTCTGATTGCAGGACTGCTGTCATACGCCATTCCTTCAAGGGCTGCAAGCAAGAGGAACAGAGGCAAGGTCAGATCCCGCATATGCAGGGAGCCGAGGAGAGTCCCCTGCCAGTGCCATCCCCGTCGTCTCTTGCCATGGCCGGAAGGGAGCAGGGAGCAAGGGGATCAGCCCGAAGTTGCTGGCCACGAATGCCACACGTAGCCCTGATATCTCTGTATGCTCTGCCCACGGGTGCAGATCCCTCCGCAGCCGCGGCAGGGCTTGCAGCTGCCCCCTGCAGCCCCCGCGGTCAGCCCGCTGCCCTCACTCACTCACTCACCCGTGCAGATCAGCTGGAGCTCTTGCTGCTGCCCCCTCAGGTGCCGCCCGGCCATGCCTGTGAACACAGAGCCTGTCACGGCCCCAGCGGCACAGCTCCCTGCCAGCGGCGCTGCCGGCGCTGTGGCCACACGGGCTGCCGGCCAGGCAGAGCTCAGCCCGGGCCCGTGCCGCATGCTGCCGCCCCAGGGCACGGCTGCCAGAGGGCGGCAGCAGCAATGCCCAGGCCAGGCGGGGCTCCACGGCGCCGGGCCGGGCTGGCGCTGCCGGGGCAGCAGGCGGGGCCGGGGCCGAGCTGCCGAGCAGGCGGGCCGGGGAGGAGCCCGGGCTCGGGACTCACCCATGAACCTGACGGCCGCCTCTCGCAGGGACTCCTGTGAGCTCTGCAGGTAGTGCAGCGCCCGGCGCAGGTGCTCGGCCGCTCGGCTCCTGTCCTCTGCCAGCTGGAGAGAGCGGCAGGAGGGAAGGGTTGGCGCGGGCTCAGCTCCTGGGCCGGGCGCCGCCTGCGCCCATCGCCGGCCTCGCCTGCCCGCACAGCCCTGAGGCGCGGCCAGCAGCCGCTGGCCAAGGGCTCCCGAGGGGAGGGGCAGAGGGCCGGCTGCTGCCCGGGGAGCCGTGGTGCCGCCCCGCAGCCCCGCCGGGCCGGGGCTCCGTGGGCACCCCACTCAGGCCCACGGGAGCCTGGAGAAGAGCCCGCGCGGCCCGCGGCCTCTGGCTGCAGCAGCGGGCACAGCTGTTAGCCCCGCACACTGAGCACCGCCCTCAGGGACCTTGGCCATGCTGAGGCTGGGCGATCTGTGCTGTACTTACCAGGCACTCCCCAAAGCTCTGATCCACGTGTAGCATTTGTTCTATATCCCTCCTCTTCAGGAATCTGGCTGAGGAATGCAGCGTTTCCCGGGAGGCCTGGAGAGGGACAGACGTGCACAGATGGCCCCACAGTCCAGGGCACAGGAGCATCCCAGTGGCACAGGCTGGAGGAGGCTGCAGCCCACAAGGTGCCAGGGCAGGAGGCAGCCCAAGGCCCTGCCAGGGGCACAGCAGCTGGCCACAAGTGCTGACCTCAGCAACAGTCTGATTCTCATCATGGCAGTGGAAGTAGAGAGGGAGCAGGCTCTGGCGCACGTGGGACTTGAAGGCCTTTCTTCCCTCTTCTGTTAATAAGTCCAGCATCTCTTGGAAGAGAGCCATGGAGCTCAGCTGCACCTGGATATCATCCTGGATGAAAGGAAAGGGCAAAAGACCTGAGCATCAGCTGCTTCAGGCCCCCCAGGGCACAGGCGTGCATCTGCACAGGGCACCAAGGCTCCGGCCACCAGCCAGTGGCTGTGGCTGTGGGCGCAGAGCCTTACACTGTCAAAGAGTGGCAGGAGCGCCTCAGCCAGCTGCAGGGCGATGGGGGTGGCTATTGGAGCACCATTCTCAAGGAGCAAATATCTGAGTAGAAGAATGCTCATCCTGATCATGTCGCTGTCATTTTCCTCCAGGAGCTCCACTAGACTTTCAGTCAGGCTCCGCATTTGTTCAGCCTGTGCGGAACAGGACTTTGTGAAAGGCCGCCCTGCTGCCGCGGGGCCCAGAGGCCAAAGGCCTGTCCCGAAGCACTGGGGCAGCTGAAGTGGGAAGCAGGAGAGATGGGAAGAGCTGCCCCAGCGGCCGAAGCCCAGGCAAGGCCAAGCCACTGCGTTGCCCAGCCCCACGCTGCTGCCTGCACGGCTTCAGCCAGTGCCCCCTTCTCACCATCAAGGGATTCTTGCCCAGCACTACGAGGCCTCGGAGTGCCAAGTAACGCCTGGCCATGTGCTCGCTCTGCAGGTTCTGTGCCAGGATCTCCAGAACACTGTCACTGCATTCCCTCAAGTCCAGGCACTCGAGGACCTGAAAGGCACAGGGCAGTGACAGGGGAGCCGGCCAGCAGGAGCCCAGAAGCGCACAGGGCCGGGCCCAGGCAGCAGCGCAGGGCACGGGCACTGTCCTGGCAGCTGTGGCTGCCAGAGGCCAGAGGGCTGGGAGGCCGCTCAGCCAGGCAGCGCTGGCCTTGTGGCTCACCTCCACAAGGAATGCCAGGGCAGGGAAATCCCAGTATGGCATCTCTTTGCCGAGCAGGGCGAGCAGGTAGAATGCAACCGCGGAACAAAAGTGGATGGCTAAGCGGCGAATTTCTCTGAAGAGGGGAAAAAGGAAACAAGACCCTGATGCAGTGGGGCAAACCTCTGCCAGGTGTGACTCACCCAGTTCTCATCTTTCCCCAGTCCCCTTCCAGCAAGGGGACGTGGGCCATTTGGGAGTTGGTTGCTCATGGGCACCCTCCTGTGCCAGCCTTTTCCAGTCTGCTTGGCCGTCCCTCAGTGACAAGGCCCTCTGAGCCATGGCCACCACGGACACTTTGTGGGGCACCTGGGCACAGAGCAGCAATGTCAGAGGCAGTGGGGAGAAGGGGGTCTCACCTGGCAAGCAGAGCCACGGCAAAGTGGTGAGTGTCAAGAGAGAGCAGCGTGTCCCAGGCACACCTGCGCTCCATTGCCACCACCACATCCTCGCAGCGGAGAAGGCAGAGCAGGGACTTGAGGGTGCGCACAGCAAACCTGTGTGCACAGCAAAGGCCAGGTCACACTGGCAGCACTGGCTCCTCGGCAGGCCACGTGGCAGGGACAGGAGGAGTGGGATGGAGCACCTGTTGGGGCTGGTGGCAAGGCCGTGCTCCTCCTGGCATCCCTTCCAGAAGGTGTCGACCTCCTCTGGCATATCCAGAGTGCTGAAGAACACTTGGAATAGCAGATGCACAAATAGGCGGGGGAAATACACCTTCAAGATCCGTGGGAGACAGGGCACCTGGAGGATCTTCCACATCACCACAGTTGCCTGCAAAGGACAAAGCCCCCCGAGACAGCGCTCAGTGCCGAGGTGTGTGTGTGGCAGGGCGCGAGCGTGGCAGGGAGAGGCCGGGAGAGACCATGGCAGGGGGAGCACGACGGGGCCTGGTGGGCCTGAAGCTGCCCCTGGGCCAGGTTTCAGGCCAGCGCCTGAGGCAGGGAGATGCATTGGGGGAAGGAGGATGGAGAGCTGCTGGAGAGGCAGCCTTGGGGCCTGCAAAGGCCAGTTGCAGAAACTCACAGCCAGGGCAAAGACAGCCGTTTGGTCCCCATTGGAGGTGCAGGTGCTGTACTCTGGCCAGCTCCCCAGCACATCGAGGAGGATCAGCTGCACCAGCTCCGCAGTCCTGGCTGAGCCCATGATGGTCTTCCACATGGCCATGGCAGCTCTGTGGGGTTAGAGCTGTGTCTCAGGGGGGTCTCAGACACAGCAGCGGGGGCAGCTGAGCCGGCTGCCATTTCTGCCTCTGCCTACTGCCCCCCTGCCAGCAGCAGCCAGACAGCCCAGCCCTGTGGGGACAGAGCCCTGAGAGGCGGCAAGGGAGCATGGCAGCAGGCTCAGGGGCTGACATGGCAGGGCTGGGAAAGGGAGCATCCAGAGGGCCCTGGAACTCTCTGTTGCTGCGACACCTGGGGCAGGCTGTGCAGGGTGATGGGCTGGGGAGGCCTGAGCCCTGTGGGCAGGTGGGCCCCATACCTGTCACAGGACGGGGCCACACGCAGGAGCGTCATCACTGCGTCATTTGGCTGTGCTTGGGTGAGATGCAGCAGGGTCTTGTCCAGCCTGTGCTCAGCAGAATCATTGGCCATGAGCCACTGGTGGATGTAGCTCACCATGGCAGGCACCTGGAGAAGGCACGGGGAGACTTGGAATGCTGCCAGAGGGAGCAATGTTCCCAGCTTCCCCAGAGGAGTGCTTCCCTTCCCACCCCACTGCCATGTGGCCTGAAAGGCTCCCAGCAAGCAGCATGCGTGGACTGGGAGGCCAAGCAATTGCTGGGAGGATCAAAGCCTGGCCACAGGCTGCTTACTTGCTTTGGAGTGTAAAAGTCTTCCTCTACAAGCATACACAGCAGGGCAGCACCGGTCTTGCTTAGGAAGATGGGCGAGTATGGTCTGAGGCCTACTCCCGCGGCGATGGTCTCTTCCTCCTCAATTCTCTTGAGGAAGTTGCAAACAAACTGTAGGAGAAGGGCAAGAAGCCGGGCATGTCGCATGCAGTGCTGCACACACGGTGCTGGGCTGAGCAGGGACAGCAGGCCCAGCCCAGGTGGGGGTGGCTGCAGGTACCTGCGCTGTCCTGCGGAAGCGGCCACGGCTGGACTCCTGCTCTTGTGTGCGCTCCAGGGCTGCATCTGGCAAAGAGCGAGTGCAGCCAGAGATGAGGGGCTGCGGGAGAGGCCGGACAACACGGCCCAGCCCTGCCATCCCCAGGCAGAGAGAGCCCCGGGATGCCCCAGGGGATGGAGCACGGCCACTGCGGGGTTTCTGCCCGGCCCCTCTTCCGTCCGTGGGCATGTCCCCAGGGGATAGCATGGCACGGCACGGCACGGCATGGGGTCCAAGCTGGCAGCAGGCACCAGTCCTGTGGCCCAGCTCTGCCACTCACCCTCCTGCGGTGGCTGGAACGGCACCACCTCTTCAGTCTGCTGTGCCGGGGCAGCTGCAGGGCCTTCTTCCTCCTCCTCCACCCAGGCCAGCTCAGGCACTGCCAGGTGTCTCTGCTCCATGTCTCTGCCTGGATTTGTGGCTATTTGCAGGAGAGTTGCCTTGGAAAAGCGCCAAGTCAGCAAGTCCTGCAGTGGGGCCTGGAAGGCACCTTCAAGGAAGAAGCCTCAGGAAGGCTACAGGACAGCAAGTCCTGCCCTCGGTCTCAAGGGCCCCTGCCACAAGGACAGGGGACTCCTGACAAGGACTATGATATGGCCTCAAGGGCACCTGCAGAAGAGAAGCCTCAGGGAGACCACGGGTCAGCAAGTCCTGTGGTCTGGCCTGGAGCTCAGCTGCAGGAACAAGGCTTCAGAAAAGCTCCGGGTGGGACGCAAACAGGCGCGCTGTGCGGGGGCTCCTCAAGGCACCGCTCTGTCCCGTCCTGTCCCGTCGCGTGCTCTGAGCACTGTGGCGTGCTCTTGTCACCTCCAGCTCCTATGTCACCCCGTGTCACAAAGGGCCCTTGGACACCCGTTCCATGTCACAGTGAGTGTGCGGCACCGTGTCACCAAGGGCCCTTGCACACACTGCCGCCTGCCCTGGGGCCACGCCCAGCCCACCCAAAGTGGCCCAGTTTGGAAGGAACGGCTGGCCCCAGGAGTCTAAGCAGGGCCGACAGGATCTTTAAGAAGGGCTCAGAGCATCAGCAAATGCTGCCATGCTCTGTGGCCTCAGGGCAGCAGAAGGAGCCCCCAGGGCTGCCGACGCAGCCGTTCTGGGAAGGGCACGGGGCCTTGCAGGGAAGCTGGCACGGCCTCCTTGGGACACGTCCCGGCTGCTGGCTGTCCTAAAGCTGCCGGTGTGACACGCACAAGGAACGTGTGGGCCCGGGCACCAATGCTGCTCTGAGGCCTGGGGCCCGGGGAGCGCTGACATCAGCAGGTGTGGCAGAGTCCCCGGCCAAGCAGACCTGCCAGCCCCTGAGCCCTGGCAGCGCTGGTGCCCGTCTCCTGCCCCAGAGACCTGTGGCCCCTGGAGGCTTTCTGTGCCAGAAGGAGCCAAAGGCCACGTGCCTTGGGGGCTCTGCCTCTTTCCTGCAGGAGCTGATGGCAGGAGCACCTGGAGCAACTGCTGGCACCCTTGGTCTCCGTCAGATGATGTTGCTCCTTCCTCAAATGAATTTTTCTCATGGAAGGCATTGGCAGTAGCACCAGAGCACCATCCATTGCTGAGTTACCCAGGGCAATTAGATTGCAAAGTTAACAGTTTGAAATTTCCTTGTGCTTTTCTCACTCTCCTTCCCACATTCTGGAAAAAACGGAATCTGCCCGGCGTCTGCATTTCTCAGCTTCAGTTGCTGCATGTTTTGCTCTGGCAGCTGGTGTCCAAACAAAAGTGTGTCCCTGCTGAGCACAGCAATGAGCAGCCACAAAGTTGCAAGTGCCCCAGTGAACATCAAGGCAGGGACGTGGAAGTGCGGAGGATAAGGACAACTCTGGGAGGAGAAGCTCTTCTGTGTCACTGATGATGGTGCCCACACCCTGAAGCAGCAGCCAAGAGAAGCGCTGGAAGCAGACGGGCGCACTTTTGGGCAGTACAATATCAAAAGATATGAACCCATTAGCCAGAATGCAAAGGAGGACTGCAAGGATGGAGTGTGGCCTGGAGGGGAAGCCCTGGATGCAGCTGAAGCCACTTTGTTCAGCCTGGAGGAGAGTAAAGGGCATCATTGTGGTCTTCAACATCCTCCTGAGAGGAATCAGAGGGGCTGCTGCAGCTCTCGTCACTGCTGGCACCAGTGATCGGACCGGAGAAAAGGGCAGGGAGCTGGCACAGGGCAAGTTTCATTTCCGTATCAGATCAAGGTTTTTCACCCAGAGCACAGTCAGGCACTGGGACGGGCTCCCCGTTGACGCAGCCCAGCGGAGCCCGGGCTGGCTCTTGGGAAAACTGCGGCGCTGCGCCAGGAGCGGGGAACGGCCAAGGCTTGGGTGCTGCCCGCGGCTTACCCTGGTGAGCCACCGCTCAGTGCTTCAGGATCCACTAACTGCAGCACGGAGCAGGCCAAAGAGAAGGAGGAGGCTCCTCGAGTGTGAGGTTCCACAGGCCAAGGCTTATTCCAAGGGAAGGATTGGGCAGCAAAGAGCCGCCAGCACTTCTGTGCACGGGATTTTATCGGGGTACAACTCAGGGGGTGGATCCAAACGACTGAGCAATAAGGAATCTGCAGGGGAGGAGCGAGGGGATTCCATCAGTTGCTTGGGACTAATTAGGACAGATGGGAGGAGAGGGTAGGTCACGTGGGCCAGTGGGGCTTCCAGCAATAGAGGAATTCCAGAGGGGTGCTGCAGACAGGGATTGGTCCAAGGCAAAAGTGACAGGGAAGGTTCAGGAATAAAGAGCTGGATTATCTTGAGAGGCAGGGAAGGAGCTGGAACAAAGAGTGGGGAATGGCATGAGGGACAGCTTTGAGGGAGGGCAGAACCTAGGGGTAAACCAAATTGGGGAAAATACGGGGTACATGAAAACAAACCATTCTACGGGAACTGATAAATAAACACAAACTGGAACACCCCAGGGAAATGGTCACAGCACCAAGCCCGTCTGAGTTTGAGAAGTGTTCGAAGAACATTGAGCAGTGACGCAAGCTTTTAGACACTACATCAAAAGTAGAAAGTGTACCAAAGTCAAGAGAGGGAAAAAGAAAAAGAGCTCCCTGCAGCCATGGTGGCAGCTCTGGATCAGCAGCAGGGAGAGGACGGATGTAGGCGTGGTTGAAGCAGAGGCAGGGGCGAAAATAGCAGAGGCAGAGGAGGTTCAAAGCAGCCAGAGAGCAAGCTGGACGCAAATCAATGTGCATCTTGTAAGAAATCAGGACACTGGAAATAGGGCCAGTGCCCAGAGTTAGCAGACAAAGTACACAAAACTCTTGCAGCCACTCTAGATGATAAGAAATGACCGAGACTGGCAATTCTTACCCTAGCAGGCCACTGTTTAAAATACAGCTAAAGAATGATGAAGAAGTTGAAATTTTAAGAAATAGTGGAGACACATTTTCACTCTTGAATCAAGCACTGATACCCAAAAGTGAAAACTATCTTCAAGCAATAGGAGCAACTATAGGGCAGCCAGAAAATGCATTCTTCCTGAAACCACTTTGATGTAAAATCAAGAAGAAAATGGGAATACATCAGTTTCTTTCTACACCAAACTCACCCAAATCTGTCCTGTGCAGAGATTTGCTTGAAAATTTAGAAGCAACAGTTCCGTTTAGAAAAAGAAAACTTCAATGGAAGGTACCTGAAGACAAATGAGCGGTTTTAGCAGTAGGACTGACAATTGACACCAGACCAACAAACAAGAAGAACTAGTTAGAGCAAGTGTTGAATCAGGTGTACCCAAGAGTATGGGATACTGATAGCCCAGGAAAATCAAAACCAGCAGACCCCATGAAAATTGAGCTACAGACAAGAGTTAGGGCTGTAGTCAGAAAGCAATACCCTTGAAGATTAGCAGCTAGGAAAGGAATAGAGCCAACAGTCAATAAAATCCCTGACATCAGGACTATTGGAAGAATGGCAGTCAAAATGTAATACTGCTAGATCAGCAATAAAGAAACCTAATGGAACTCAGAGACTAGTGCCACATTTCCAGGCAATGAATGGTTTATACCTTACTAGCTTACTAGCTAAACTTGGAGATGATTTTATTTGGTGCGAGGAATGTCCATGGGCAGGTGCTGTCGAGAGCCGTTCCCTCTTGGTCTGAGAGACCAGCTCCCCCAGCCCACCTTGCTCCCAGGCCCGGAGGTTGTAACGTGCGCTCGACCGGCAGCCGAAGGAGGGCTCTTGACACCGTGTCTGATGCAACAGGGTTCATTGAAGGTAGGTCAGAGGGTGCAGCTTGGGTGAGGGTGAGAAGAGGGACAGGAAGAGGCAGGAGCACAAGCACTGTAACATGACACATAGGGCACCTGCAAGCTGCTGGGGAAGCCTCAAGTCTGCTCAGTGAGCCACGTGTGCCCTCAGCATTGGGACAGCCACCTTTCCCTCGGTGAGCCTCACATGCCAGGGTCAGCAAATCAAGAGGCACCAGGCATGCTGTAGGTGACTCAGAGCGAGTGCAGTGGGTCATGGTGGCCAGGGACCAGAAGCAGGCAGAAAGCCAACGGGGCTGGGGAAGAGGCTCTGCTGTGCTTACAGCGTGGGCTGAGGGCTGGGAGAGCTCCATTTCCCCCTTGAGATGTTGGAGACGGGGCCTTTCACCCTCCTGATAGGGCTGCCCCTGGCTGCAGGCAGCCAAATGGGTACCACGACACAAGGCCGAGAGCAGCAAAGCAAAGAGCCAGCCGTGCACAGCACAGGGAGGTGGCCCAGGGCAAAGGCAGCGTGGCACCCTGAAGGTGCCCGCTGCATTCTCATGTGTCCCTGGCCTGGGCAGGACAGGAATGTCCGTGGTCCAAGAGGGCCTTTCTGTGGCCCCTGTGGGCTCAAAGCTGCTGCTCTTCTGGCTCCATGGGGCCTAAAGTCACAGAGCTCAGCCTCCCCCACAGCAAGAGGAACAAGACTTGGATATCAGGCAGTGGAGCTCAACGCCTAAGGCTGAGGGGCGGGGGGCTCCAGTCTGGAGCACTGGGAGGGCACCCACCCAGCCCCACAACAGCTGGCCTCACAGCCCTGAAAGGCCAGGACCAGGGTTCCACGCCTGATCCCAGGGCGTCCCTCCAACCGGCCAGCGACCTGGAAGCGCCAGAGCAGCCGGCTGTCGGGATCAAGGCGGCTGCCAGGGGGCTCCTTATGGCCTCTGCCAGCCAATTGCTCAGGGCTTAGCAGTGCCTCAGCCCCTCAGGGTCTCCCCCAGCCTGGCCAAGCTTGCCGGCAGCAGCGCCGCAGCCCCACAGCAGCTCCAGAGGAGCCCCATCCAGAGGCACCTGGGAGCCCTCAGCACTGCAGCCAGCAGCAGACGGGCACGAGGACACGGATGGCCCTTCCTGTCCGGCACAGAGCTGGTGGCCATCTCCAGGCACCGCTCTGGGAGGGTTCCCCGCAGCTCCGGCCCTTGCCCAGCCGCTCTGTGGGCAGCACAAAGGCTTCAGCAGAACCACCAAAGGCCAAAAGGCTTCTGGCCATTTTCCCTGCAACACTGCATGGCTAGACAGCTGGCTGAGCAGAAGCACCCTTGCGTCCCGCTCCCCCTATGCCCTACAGACCTTGCGCAGGAAAAGAAAGATCCTGGGACTCTGTGTATTGTAAGCTATTTTATATTTACACAATCAAAACCAACGAAAATACAAAGAGAAAAATCGGGAAGAAGACAAAGAAAATTGCTGCTGGCTCAAATGGCCCAAGCAGACTGAGTGCTGCAGATCACCTCTCCGGGGAGCTGCAGCAGAACAGTAAGGCAGTGCAGCAAAGACGAGGCCGTTTCCTCCATGCACTGCGGAATCGATCTCGCAGCTTCTGCCATGGGGAGTAGGGAGCTCTCTCAAGAGCCCGGAGAACTACACAAAATTCTACTGCAGCATCTCTGATTGCAGGACTGCTGTCATACGCCATTCCTTCAAGGGCTGCAAGCAAGAGGAACAGAGGCAAGGTCAGATCCCGCATATGCAGGGAGCCGAGGAGAGTCCCCTGCCAGTGCCATCCCCGTCGTCTCTTGCCATGGCCGGAAGGCAGCAGGGAGCAAGGGGATCAGCCCGAAGTTGCTGGCCACGAATGCCACACGTAGCCCTGATATCTCTGTATGCTCTGCCCACGGGTGCAGATCCCTCCGCAGCCGCGGCAGGGCTTGCAGCTGCCCCCTGCAGCCCCCGCGGTCAGCCCGCTGCCCTCACTCACTCACTCACCCGTGCAGATCAGCTGGAGCTCTTGCTGCTGCCCCCTCAGGTGCCGCCCGGCCATGCCTGTGAACACAGAGCCTGTCACGGCCCCAGCGGCACAGCTCCCTGCCAGCGGCGCTGCCGGCGCTGTGGCCACACGGGCTGCCGGCCAGGCAGAGCTCAGCCCGGGCCCGTGCCGCATGCTGCCGCCCCAGGGCACGGCTGCCAGAGGGCGGCAGCAGCAATGCCCAGGCCAGGCGGGGCTCCACGGCGCCGGGCCGGGCTGGCGCTGCCGGGGCAGCAGGCGGGGCCGGGGCCGAGCTGCCGAGCAGGCGGGCCGGGGAGGAGCCCGGGCTCGGGACTCACCCATGAACCTGACGGCCGCCTCTCGCAGGGACTCCTGTGAGCTCTGCAGGTAGTGCAGCGCCCGGCGCAGGTGCTCGGCCGCTCGGCTCCTGTCCTCTGCCAGCTGGAGAGAGCGGCAGGAGGGAAGGGTTGGCGCGGGCTCAGCTCCTGGGCCGGGCGCCGCCTGCGCCCATCGCCGGCCTCGCCTGCGCGCACAGCCCTGAGGCGCGGCCAGCAGCCGCTGGCCAAGGGCTCCCGAGGGGAGGGGCAGAGGGCCGGCTGCTGCCCGGGGAGCCGTGGTGCCGCCCCGCAGCCCCGCCGGGCCGGGGCTCCGTGGGCACCCCACTCAGGCCCACGGGAGCCTGGAGAAGAGCCCGCGCGGCCCGCGGCCTCTGGCTGCAGCAGCGGGCACAGCTGTTAGCCCCGCACACTGAGCACCGCCCTCAGGGACCTTGGCCATGCTGAGGCTGGGCGATCTGTGTCGACGGAAGGAGACCAGGACATCAGGTTGATCATCACAGGCCCCATTTTATTGATCAGCACAGCGGGTTAAATACAGTTCGTAATTAACTTCATGCATATTGCAAAAGTTGAGCTCAGGATTGGTTAGTTACATATCAGCAGTTACACCTACTTTTACATTCCTATGGTCCTACTTTTGATACTTTCTACATATTCTTAGGAGATATTCAGGACTAATCTCTACTCCCTTTCTCCATGTTGCAGCAAGGCCACTGATTGCAAGCTGCTGACATCTCCTTTCAGCTTGCTGACTGCTGATTTCTCAGCTTGACCAGTGGCAATATGTCAGCATGGCCTTTCTCAGCTAACCAACTATTAATAAAGCTCTCCACATTAAAGCTCTCCACATTTCCCCCGTTTTCTTCCTGTGCAAGGAAATTAGCTTGCCAGGTTTTTGCTATTGTACGGCTGACCATGTTTTGAATGCAATTAAAAACACAAGGCAAAGTCAGCAAAAACAGTAAAATTACACCCAGCAGTCCTATAGCATAGATCACAAGGTTTCTTAGCCACGGTCCAAGTCCTAAGCTTTTAAGCCATTCGTCAATTCCTAAACCTTCTTCTTCCTTCAGATTGTGAAGTCCCTGTTGTAGTTCTTTTATCTTACTGTGAATGGACACCGAATGGTCAGACAGATTCATGCAACACATTCCCTCAAATTCTTCACATCCATGTCCTTGTGCTAAAAGCAAAAAATCTATGGCAGCTCTATTTTGCAAAACAGCATGGTTAACACTCTGCACATCTGTGGTTAGCATGTCTAGGATTTGTGATGTCTTGTTCAGTTCACTCTTTGCCCAGCACCCTAATTGCTTTGCTAAATTCATAGCCTTATTGGCAGATCCTCCCGGCAAGATAGTTGAAACAACCACCTGTTTGAATGTGCCCCAAAACTGTGGATCTCCTATCCTGCTGCAGTCTAAGTCATGTACACTACGTCTCTTTCTGTTTGAATTTTGACTCAGCTGCATTAGCAAGGACACATTAGGATGAAACAATGACAGTTTACCCAAATAACAGGGTCCACCCTGTGGTCTAGCTGGAATGCCATTCCACGCCCTGTCTCCGCAAATTAAAAATATTCCTGTGGGTAATTTCATTGGGGCAGTGATCTTTGTGCTGTTACATTTACTGTAATGCTGCGGAGAGATTTCACTCACATTCAGGAATGAATCTAGGGTGGCCCATGTTTCTTGTGGTCGGTTTGAAGACTTAAAGCTAAACCATCCACCATCTGTAGTGTTAGACAAACTGGCGTTTGCACTGCCAAAAAGGTCCAATTCCTCAGGAGGAGAATGCAAAGAGGTGTTGAGTGATTGGATCAGTAAACATTGACGATAGCCATCACTCTGACCTGCAGTATATCCTTGTTGCTCTGGCAATTTAATGTTTGACATGCTAGACATACATAAGGTCTGATTTTTTATCAAACTGCAAAATTCTCCAGGAGACCATACCGGAAGTCCCACTAGGCACGTTCGAAATGGGTTAGTGACTCCTCCAAGGCTAAGACAAAGTGATGATTGGTTAATTTGGTTAGCAAGTGTTACCCATAAATTTTTTCTTGGCTGACTAAAACGTGTTATTTCTACTGCTTCACCTATTACAGCATTAAGCAATATAACAAGAACAAACCTCATTTTTTGTGAGATAAGTTTGAAGGCAAGTTAGCTTTTCCCCTTTTTGCCTTCTTTTTCTTATCTATCTTCAAACTTGCTGCTCCTATTGATACTGGTCCTGTCACTCGCAAACTCAATTTCTGCAATTCTTCAATGCAGTGGTCTAGTGCACTTTCAGGATTCCCCGTGAAGGGTCCTACAACTGAGCACTGTGTTAAAGGTACTACTTTTCTACACCTTACAGAGATTATGCGCGATTTACTCTGAATCTCAGTTCTCCTCTCAAAACATTGTACTTCCCATCGATAATAAGCAAGAATTTTTTGTTCAGGAGACTCATAAAGACGTAAAGCTTCATACGCATTTATCCCTGTTTGTCTCCTTAATTCAAGTTGCCAATTCTCTCTCCTCCGCTGCTCAAAATAACAAGGGTGACACCACAAATCACACATTAACGATTGTTCTAACCAAAAAATTCTATCACAACCCCCACAAAGCAGGGCTACCCAAGCAGCACAATGTGGATCGTGACAGGCATAGCAATGTTCTTTTGATGGATTTGTTAAACGAAAAGTTGATAATGATTCAGCAAAATCAACCAGTTCCTGGATTGTCCAACAGTAGGGTGACAGTGCTATGTGCTCCACTCCCGAGTATCCCCTCAGCCGTATCAGTAGCGGTCGAAGGACCAAAAGCAGTTTCTTCTTCAGTCGCTCCTTGTCCTCCTCCGTGAGGTGGTCCACCAAGCGTTGCATCAGAAGCAGGTTTAGTCCACTTAGCAGGCACCCACAGAGGCCCTGTAGGTGAGGAAACACAAAGATATCCCCGACCCCAATATAACACTTTTGCAGGTTTCTCCCATAATCCTGTACTGGGGTTCTTATACCTAACCCAGACCTCTGTTTCCCTAGTATTTTCCTGACCTGACCTTGGATGATGCTTGATTGCAGGAGGGGCATCATCTTCCCCAAAAATACATAAATGATTAATTACATACAACACCTTAGCCAAACATGCTTGTGGATCTCTCAAATCCTGATGTTTTTCAATATATTGCTTAAGGGTACCGTTTGCTCTTTCCACTATTGCCTGTCCGGTAGGGGAGTGTGGAATACCTGTCACATGCTTAACCGACCACTGATTCAGAAATTTTTGAACTCTAGCACTCACATAAGCTGGAGCATTATCTGTTTTAATACTTTTTGGAACTCCCATGACAGCGAAGCAACTTAACAGGTGTCTGATAACATGTATAGCTTTCTCTCCTGCTTGAGCTGTAGCCCATATATAATGACTATACGTGTCTATAGTGACGTGCACACATTTGACTTTACCAAATCTGGCAATATGTGTAACATCCATTTGCCATTTTTCATTTATTTCTAAACCCCGAGGATTAACTCCAATGCCTAAGCCTATTCCACTATTGTGATAACTACATGTTGGACATGCTCTAACAATAGCTTTGGCTTCTGACAAACTCAATTCAAATTGTTTTGCTAATCCTTTTGCATTTTGATGATATCTACTATGTGCTTCTCTGGCCAATGTATGCTTATCAATAGGACAAGTGTTATCAATGGGTAGAGTAACCAATTTATCTGCACGTTCATTTCCTTCTCCTAAACCTTCAGACCATTTATGGCTCCTGATATGAATCACAGAATACGCTGCATTTCTTTCCCGTAGAGCTTTCCTTAATTGTACCAACAACTCATACAATCGTTTATTATTCACTTCCTTAATTGCTGCTTCCTCTATTCGTTTGGCTACTCCTGCAACATACATAGAGTCTGTAACCACATTTAAAGGTCCCTGTAAGTTGGATACTGCCCATACTACTGCCAACAATTCCAAAGTTTGTAAACTATCCGCAGGGTCTGCTGTAATGATTTGATGTTTCCATTGTCCTTTTTCTTGCCAAGTGACAGCAGCACGCCTTGACTTCTTTCCTGCATCAGTAAAGGCTGTAATAGCTCCTTCTATAGGGCGTTCTTCTCTCAAGGGTCGAGTAATCCAGTTCCATTCTGTCATCCATTGCAAAACTCTAGGCACTAATTTGCTGGTATCCACTTTTGCAGATGATGTCAATAATGCTTCCTGTAAATCCTTTGAGTTGATCAGGTACCAGTCCAAGGTTTCTTTTTCCATAGGCAGTCTAATGGTAGCAGGTTCTCTACCATCCACTTCAAGAATTCTGAGACGCCCCTTTTTGATTAATGCAGCCAATTGTTCAATTTTTGAACATATTGTTTTCTTATGCTGTAATGGTGGAGACAACCATTCCAACATCTGTATCTCCCCCGTTTTCTCCTGTTGTTGAGAGAGAGCGCCAAGCAGGTGGCAAGGGCTATTCCAGATAGTAAGGTCAATAGGGTGGTCGAGTTGTCGACGAGACACGTACCCCTGTTGTACACAGTCACTGATTTGTTGCAAGGCAAGACGATGCTCCTGTGTCAGGCATACAGGAGTAGTAGGGTCAACACCCTTTAACAAAGGCCGCAGGGTTTCTAACAAATTATTCGGTATTCCCACAATAGGCTTTAGCCACTGTAAGTCTCTCAGTAATTTCTGTGCATCATGTAGAGTCTTAATGTCCAGTTGTAACTCCAATTTTTGAGGTATCACTTTTTGATCCATCAAAGTCCATCCCAAATATTTCCAGGGCTTTGTAGTTTGAATTTTCTCTGAAGCAATATCAAGTGAATATGAAGCAAGGGTATTTCTAATAATGTCAATCTGCAAAGAGGAAAATGGTTGTTGCTGTGCAAACAAGATATCATCCATATAATGGTATATTATAGTTGCTGGCCACCTGCGACGTAGTGGCTGTAATGCTGCATCAACATAAAGCTGACATAAAGTCGGGGAATTCCGCATGCCCTGTGGCAAACAAATCCATTCAAATCTTTTATCTGGTTCTCCACGATTTATTGCTGGTAAAGTAAAGGCAAATCTTTTTGCATCATTAGGATGCAGGGCAATGGTGAAGAAACAGTCCCTTAAGTCGATGATTAAGAGTGGCCAATGTTCTGGAATCATAGCTGGATTAGGAAGACCAGGCTGTAAGGCCCCCATAGGTTCCATTTGATCATTTACAGCCCGCAAATCATGTATTAAACGATATTTCCCTGATTTCTTTTTGATCACAAAAATAGGTGTATTCCAGGGGCTCGTGGAAAGTCGTAAATGTCCCTTTGAATATTGTTCCTCCACTAATTCATGAGCATGCATAAGGTTTTCCCCTTTTAGAGGCCATTGCTTAACCATCACCGGTGTATCTGTTTTCCAGGTGAGTGGAATGGGGAAAGTCCAAGCAATGGCAATTACCCCAAAGGGTGCTGATTAGTTAACACCACTCCCAGTTGCGTTAAAATGTCCCTTCCAATTAGGCAGGAGACTGTAGGAGGCAGTTGCACAATTGAAAACACAGCAGATATTTGTTGATCTTCAATGGACACAGACAAAGAGGGCGACCTGCTTGCCAATGTAAATCCTCCTACTCCGGTGAGCATGTTTGCTGATGGGAATAGAGGCCAATGCTGTGGCCATGCCTCTGGAGAAATAATGCTGGTATCTGCTCCTGTATCCAATAATCCATAAAGGGTTATGCTTTCATGCCCATAAGTAACTGTGACCTTTTGCTTTGGTCTGTTTTGTAAATCCACAGTTAAAAGTGTAACACCAGTGGAGCCAAAACCCTTTTCATCCCGTGCTTGTTCAGTAAATGGTTGTATTCCAGAGGTCATTTGTGATAGTGGTATCAATTGTGCAATACGTTGTCCTTTTGTAATTTTAATTGGAGGATAGAGGGTGTAAGCCATGATTTGTATTTCCCCTGTAAAGTCTGCATCAATAACTCCAGGCAAAACAAATAATCCCAACATAGTTGTAGAAGAGCGTCCTAATAATAATGCTCCACATGTTTGTCCATTTAATATAAGAGGACCCTTTACTCCAGTTGGTATTTTCTCAGGAAGATTGGTCATTATTATTACTTCTATTGCGGCAGATAAGTCCAAACCGAGGCTCCCTGTTGTTGCGGGTTGCAGGCAGGAGGTGGCTGCGATGTCGCGGCAGCTGGTGCCGGTGTCTCCGATGTCACGGCAGCTACTTGTGTCTGGGCGCGGCCCCCGTGAAACGCGCTCTGCTGACAGTTTCCCGACCACCGTCTACAAGCTGTGGTGTTGTGGGAGCTGGATCGGCAGTGTTGACACCATATACCAGTTGCTCTGCAGGCTCGGCGTGTGTGTCCCTCAGAGCCGCACCGGTAGCACTTGAGAAATGGCTTTGAACCTCCTTGCGTGAATGAGCCGCTTCGGAGAGGAGCAAGGGCAGCTAACACCTGATTCTGAGCAGCTAACACCTGATTCTGATTAGACTCTGCCTGCTTTTGTAACCCCAATCCTAACTCCTTTATAGCATCTACTAGAAATGCCTGTGAAGCAGTTGGCATTAATGCCATTCGCTCTAATGCTTCCTCAATGGTCCAATTTGCTCCCAAAGTAGATAGTACTCTTTGGGTTGCTGGATTACTATTTTGAAGGGCACACTGCTTCAATATCGCCCCTTTAAGAAAGTCTGCCACACCGGCCCGATCTATAGCAGCAGCCGCCCTATCGATAAAATTTCCGAATGACTCTTCTCTACCTTGCTTAATACCCATATAAATTGGTAATCCCCCTGGCTCTTTAACCATATCTATCGCTGCACGCATCAATCTCATAGTCTCTCTAAGCTTATCTGGTCCCAATATCATCTGTGCCTCTGTACGCAGAAATGCTCCTAATCCCATAAGTTCATCCACTGTCACTCCATACAATGGATCTCCCGGAGCCCGTTGTACAGCAACTGACTCATTTACTAATGCTTGCCAATGTGCATTAAACAATAATTGTTGATGCTGAGTAAATATTAAACGCACTATCCCTTTTAAGTCATTTGGGCATAAAATCTGAGTGTTAAAGATATAATCTAACATTTGCTTAACAGGTTCACTTTTTACACCAAACTGACTAACTGTAGAACGTAGCTGAGCTAACAACTTCCAATCTAAGGCAGAATATGCTGCCACATTATGCATTAAATTCCCCTGTGCATCATATTGTGGTGTATAAGTAACCGGACATGCAAGACTAGAAGCTATTTCTACGGCTTCACTATCTCCCATTTGCATCACCTCTTTTGCCAAAGCAGACCAAGCTTCCCTCCTTTGTTTAGCCATTTCCCCCCATAGATCACGGTGTGCCCCTGGGATGGGAGCTGGCTCTTTGGAGGTGCTATGCTGCTGGCATTTTAATGCAGGCGCCGAATTTTCGCATTGGGAAGGCAGTAAAGCAGAGGCTGGCTCGCGAGGGGGAAACGACCCCCCCGCTGGAGCTGTCAGTGAAGCCGGGGCCGGCCCGAAAGAAGCCGGCTCATGCGGGGGAAGCGACCCCCCCGCAGCTGCAACCGGAGTTTGCTCAGGCAAAGCCGGCACGCGCGGGGGAAGGAGCCCCCCTCCCGCCGAAGCTGAAACCGGAGCACGCTCGAGCAGAGCCGGCTCGCGCGGGGGAAGGGACCCCCCCGCTGGAGCTGTAACCGGAGCCGGCCTGCTCGGGGGTAGCGGCGGAGGCAAAGCCGGCGGCGGAGGCAGAGCTGGCTTGCCCCCCCCACCATCCGACCCGCCTGAAGCCGGCTGTGGAGGCAAAGCTGGCTTGCTTTTACCTCCCCCACCCGGCTCGCCTTCCCCCTCAGGCAAGGGAGGCGCAGACGGTTTCGCACTTTCTAAAAGCATGTCCTCAACACCACTATGCTGGGGATTTTTAGGCATAAGTATCTTAGTTACAGAAGGTGCTAAAGGGTCATCCTCACGACCATATCCTATATTCCTCTTATGAGCTTCTGTAGCCCTTTCTGCTGCCTTTCTCTCAGAGACCTGCTGAAGCAATGCATTATACACTACCCGCCATAATTTCCCAAACTTTTTAGCTGATTTATCCCCATCTAACACAGAGTCCATTAACACCTCTCCAAAATTTTTCCACTCTGAAAGCTCATGTACTGTATGTGGGTTAGTAAACATACCTATAGAATGACCATAAGCTAACAACCCCGGTAATTCCTTTTTTAAATCTATCTCTTTTACCCCTCGCTTTTCTAAATATGAGGAGAATAAATCATATGCCGCTTGCCTATCCATACCTATTCAGCGCGCGCTGTCGCAGCTCCAGACTTCGGCGGCACGTAGGTAGCTTGAGTCACGGATGTGAACCTCAAGGGTGCTTTTTATAAATAATCCAGTCTTTGTAAATAATCCGGCACCGTCCCGCTGCTAGGACCCCCACCCAACTTCCGGACCGTGGCGAGTTCCCTTTTTTCTTTGTAATCCGAGAAAAAAGGACAGGGGTTCAACGTTGCCGCATCGTTGCCCGCAGCGCTGCCCGCATTCTCCACCATTTGTCGACGGAAGGAGACCAGGACATCAGGTTGATCATCACAGGCCCCATTTTATTGATCAGCACAGCGGGTTAAATACAGTTCGTAATTAACTTCATGCATATTGCAAAAGTTGAGCTCAGGATTGGTTAGTTACATATCAGCAGTTACACCTACTTTTACATTCCTATGGTCCTACTTTTGATACTTTCTACATATTCTTAGGAGATATTCAGGACTAATCTCTACTCCCTTTCTCCATGTTGCAGCAAGGCCACTGATTGCAAGCTGCTGACATCTCCTTTCAGCTTGCTGACTGCTGATTTCTCAGCTTGACCAGTGGCAATATGTCAGCATGGCCTTTCTCAGCTAACCAACTATTAATAAAGTTTAATTTATTAATAAAGTTAATAAAAATTAACCTTGGCCATGCTGAGGCTGGGCGATCTGTGCTGTACTTACCAGGCACTCCCCAAAGCTCTGATCCACGTGTAGCATTTGTTCTATATCCCTCCTCTTCAGGAATCTGGCTGAGGAATGCAGCGTTTCCCGGGAGGCCTGGAGAGGGACAGACGTGCACAGATGGCCCCACAGTCCAGGGCACAGGAGCATCCCAGTGGCACAGGCTGGAGGAGGCTGCAGCCCACAAGGTGCCAGGGCAGGAGGCAGCCCAAGGCCCTGCCAGGGGCACAGCAGCTGGCCACAAGTGCTGACCTCAGCAACAGTCTGATTCTCATCATGGCAGTGGAAGTAGAGAGGGAGCAGGCTCTGGCGCACGTGGGACTTGAAGGCCTTTCTTCCCTCTTCTGTTAATAAGTCCAGCATCTCTTGGAAGAGAGCCATGGAGCTCAGCTGCACCTGGATATCATCCTGGATGAAAGGAAAGGGCAAAAGACCTGAGCATCAGCTGCTTCAGGCCCCCCAGGGCACAGGCGTGCATCTGCACAGGGCACCAAGGCTCCGGCCACCAGCCAGTGGCTGTGGCTGTGGGTGCAGAGCCTTACACTGTCAAAGAGTGGCAGGAGCGCCTCAGCCAGCTGCAGGGCGATGGGGGTGGCTATTGGAGCACCATTCTCAAGGAGCAAATATCTGAGTAGAAGAATGCTCATCCTGATCATGTCGCTGTCATTTTCCTCCAGGAGCTCCACTAGACTTTCAGTCAGGCTCCGCATTTGTTCAGCCTGTGCGGAACAGGACTTTGTGAAAGGCCGCCCTGCTGCCGCGGGGCCCAGAGGCCAAAGGCCTGTCCCGAAGCACTGGGGCAGCTGAAGTGGGAAGCAGGAGAGATGGGAAGAGCTGCCCCAGCGGCCGAAGCCCAGGCAAGGCCAAGCCACTGCGTTGCCCAGCCCCACGCTGCTGCCTGCACGGCTTCAGCCAGTGCCCCCTTCTCACCATCAAGGGATTCTTGCCCAGCACTACGAGGCCTCGGAGTGCCAAGTAACGCCTGGCCATGTGCTCGCTCTGCAGGTTCTGTGCCAGGATCTCCAGAACACTGTCACTGCATTCCCTCAAGTCCAGGCACTCGAGGACCTGAAAGGCACAGGGCAGTGACAGGGGAGCCGGCCAGCAGGAGCCCAGAAGCGCACAGGGCCGGGCCCAGGCAGCAGCGCAGGGCACGGGCACTGTCCTGGCAGCTGTGGCTGCCAGAGGCCAGAGGGCTGGGAGGCCGCTCAGCCAGGCAGCGCTGGCCTTGTGGCTCACCTCCACAAGGAATGCCAGGGCAGGGAAATCCCAGTATGGCATCTCTTTGCCGAGCAGGGCGAGCAGGTAGAATGCAACCGCGGAACAAAAGTGGATGGCTAAGCGGCGAATTTCTCTGAAGAGGGGAAAAAGGAAACAAGACCCTGATGCAGTGGGGCAAACCTCTGCCAGGTGTGACTCACCCAGTTCTCATCTTTCCCCAGTCCCCTTCCAGCAAGGGGACGTGGGCCATTTGGGAGTTGGTTGCTCATGGGCACCCTCCTCTGCCAGCCTTTTCCAGTCTGCTTGGCCGTCCCTGAGTGACAAGGCCCTCTGAGCCATGGCCACCACGGACACTTTGTGGGGCACCTGGGCACAGAGCAGCAATGTCAGAGGCAGTGGGGAGAAGGGGGTCTCACCTGGCAAGCAGAGCCACGGCAAAGTGGTGAGTGTCAAGAGAGAGCAGCGTGTCCCAGGCACACCTGCGCTCCATTGCCACCACCACATCCTCGCAGCGGAGAAGGCAGAGCAGGGACTTGAGGGTGCGCACAGCAAACCTGTGTGCACAGCAAAGCCCAGGTCACACTGGCAGCACTGGCTCCTCGGCAGGCCACGTGGCAGGGACAGGAGGAGTGGGATGGAGCACCTGTTGGGGCTGGTGGCAAGGCCGTGCTCTTCCTGGCATCCCTTCCAGAAGGTGTCGACCTCCTCTGGCATATCCAGAGTGCTGAAGAACACTTGGAATAGCAGATGCACAAATAGGCGGGGGAAATACACCTTCAAGATCCGTGGGAGACAGGGCACCTGGAGGATCTTCCACATCACCACAGTTGCCTGCAAAGGACAAAGCCCCCCGAGACAGCGCTCAGTGCCGAGGTGTGTGTGTGGCAGGGCGCGAGCGTGGCAGGGAGAGGCCAGGAGAGACCATGGCAGGGGGGAGCACGACGGGGCCTGGTGGGCCTGAAGCTGCCCCTGGGCCAGGTTTCAGGCCAGCGCCTGAGGCAGGGAGATGCATTGGGGGAAGGAGGATGGAGAGCTGCTGGAGAGGCAGCCTTGGGGCCTGCAAAGGCCAGTTGCAGAAACTCACAGCCAGGGCAAAGACAGCCGTTTCGTCCCCATTGGAGGTGCAGGTGCTGTACTCTGGCCAGCTCCCCAGCACATCGAGGAGGATCAGCTGCACCAGCTCCGCAGTCCTGGCTGAGCCCATGATGGTCTTCCACATGGCCATGGCAGCTCTGTGGGGTTAGAGCTGTGTCTCAGGGGGGTCTCAGACACAGCAGCGGGGGCAGCTGAGCCGGCTGCCATTTCTGCCTCTGCCTACTGCCCCCCTGCCAGCAGCAGCCAGACAGCCCAGCCCTGTGGGGACAGAGCCCTGAGAGGCGGCAAGGGAGCATGGCAGCAGGCTCAGGGGCTGACATGGCAGGGCTGGGAAAGGGAGCATCCAGAGGGCCCTGGAACTCTCTGTTGCTGCGACACCTGGGGCAGGCTGTGCAGGGTGATGGGCTGGGGAGGCCTGAGCCCTGTGGGCAGGTGGGCCCCATACCTGTCACAGGACGGGGCCACACGCAGGAGCGTCATCACTGCGTCATTTGGCTGTGCTTGGGTGAGATGCAGCAGGGTCTTGTCCAGCCTGTGCTCAGCAGAATCATTGGCCATGAGCCACTGGTGGATGTAGCTCACCATGGCAGGCACCTGGAGAAGGCACGGGGAGACTTGGAATGCTGCCAGAGGGAGCAATGTTCCCAGCTTCCCCAGAGGAGTGCTTCCCTTCCCACCCCACTGCCATGTGGCCTGAAAGGCTCCCAGCAAGCAGCATGCGTGGACTGGGAGGCCAAGCAATTGCTGGGAGGATCAAAGCCTGGCCACAGGCTGCTTACTTGCTTTGGAGTGTAAAAGTCTTCCTCTACAAGCATACACAGCAGGGCAGCACCGGTCTTGCTTAGGAAGATGGGCGAGTATGGTCTGAGGCCTACTCCCGCGGCGATGGTCTCTTCCTCCTCAATTCTCTTGAGGAAGTTGCAAACAAACTGTAGGAGAAGGGCAAGAAGCCGGGCATGTTGCATGCAGTGCTGCACACACGGTGCTGGGCTGAGCAGGGACAGCAGGCCCAGCCCAGGTGGGGGTGGCTGCAGGTACCTGCGCTGTCCTGCGGAAGCGGCCACGGCTGGACTCCTGCTCTTGTGTGCGCTCCAGGGCTGCATCTGGCAAAGAGCGAGCGCAGCCAGAGATGAGGGGCTGCGGGAGAGGCCGGACAACACGGCCCAGCCCTGCCATCCCCAGGCAGAGAGAGCCCCGGGATGCCCCAGGGGATGGAGCACGGCCACTGCGGGGTTTCTGCCCGGCCCCTCTTCCGTCCGTGGGCATGTCCCCAGGGGATAGCATGGCACGGCACGGCACGGCATGGGGTCCAAGCTGGCAGCAGGCACCAGTCCTGTGGCCCAGCTCTGCCACTCACCCTCCTGCGGTGGCTGGAACGGCACCACCTCTTCAGTCTGCTGTGCCGGGGCAGCTGCAGGGCCTTCTTCCTCCTCCTCCACCCAGGCCAGCTCAGGCACTGCCAGGTGTCTCTGCTCCATGTCTCTGCCTGGATTTGTGGCTATTTGCAGGAGAGTTGCCTTGGAAAAGCGCCAAGTCAGCAAGTCCTGCAGTGGGGCCTGGAAGGCACCTTCAAGTAAGAAGCCTCAGGAAGGCTACAGGACAGCAAGTCCTGCCCTCGGTCTCAAGGGCCCCTGCCACAAGGACAGGGGACTCCTGACAAGGACTATGATATGGCCTCAAGGGCACCTGCAGAAGAGAAGCCTCAGGGAGACCACGGGTCAGCAAGTCCTGTGGTCTGGCCTGGAGCTCAGCTGCAGGAACAACGCTTCAGAAAAGCTCCGGGTGGGACGCAAACAGGCGCGCTGTGCGGGGGCTCCTCACGGCACCGCTCTGTCCCGTCCTGTCCCGTCGCGTGCTCTGAGCACTGTGGCGTGCTCTTGTCACCTCCAGCTCCTATGTCACCCCGTGTCACAAAGGGCCCTTGGACACCCGTTCCATGTCACAGTGAGTGTGCGGCACCGTGTCACCAAGGGCCCTTGCACACACTGCCGCCTGCCCTGGGGCCACGCCCAGCCCACCCAAAGTGGCCCAGTTTGGAAGGAACGGCTGGCCCCAGGAGTCTAAGCAGGGCCGACAGGATCTTTAAGAAGGGCTCAGAGCATCAGCAAACGCTGCCATGCTCTGTGGCCTCAGGGCAGCAGAAGGAGCCCCCAGGGCTGCCGACGCAGCCGTTCTGGGAAGGGCACGGGGCCTTGCAGGGAAGCTGGCACGGCCTCCTTGGGACACGTCCCGGCTGCTGGCCGTCCTAAAGCTGCCGGTGTGACACGCACAAGGAACGTGTGGGCCCGGGCACCAATGCTGCTCTGAGGCCTGGGGCCCGGGCAGCGCTGACATCAGCAGGTGTGGCAGAGTCCCCGGCCAAGCAGACCTGCCAGCCCCCGAGCCCTGGCAGCGCTGGTGCCCGTCTCCTGCCCCAGAGACCTGTGGCCCCTGGGGGCTTTCTGTGCCAGAAGGAGCCAAAGGCCACGTGCCTTGGGGGCTCTGCCTCTTTCCTGCAGGGGCTGATGGCAGGAGCATTTGGAGCAACTGCTGGCACACTTGGTCTCCGTCAGATGATGTTGCTCCTTCCTCAAATGAATTTTTCTCATGGAAGGCATTGGCAGTAGCACCAGAGCACCATCCATTGCTGAGTTACCCAGGGCAATTAGATTGCAAAGTTAACAGTTTGAAATTTCCTTGTGCTTTTCTCACTCTCCTTCCCACATTCTGGAAAAAACGGAATCTGCCCGGCGTCTGCATTTCTCAGCTTCAGTTGCTGCATGTTTTGCTCTGGCAGCTGGTGTCCAAACAAAAGTGTGTCCCTGCTGAGCACAGCAATGAGCAGCCACAAAGTTGCAAGCGCCCCAGTGAACATCAAGGCAGGGACGTGGAAGTGCGGAGGATAAGGACAACTCTGGGAGGAGAAGCTCTTCTGTGTCACTGATGATGGTGCCCACACCCTGAAGCAGCAGCCAAGAGAAGCGCTGGAAGCAGACGGGTGCACTTTTGGGCAGTACAATATCAAAAGATATGAACCCATTAGCCAGAATGCAAAGGAGGACTGCAAGGATGGAGTGTGGCCTGGAGGGGAAGCCCTGGATGCAGCTGAAGCCACTTTGTTCAGCCTGGAGGAGAGTAAAGGGCGTCATTGTGGTCTTCAACATCCTCCTGAGAGGAATCAGAGGGGCTGCTGCAGCTCTCGTCACTGCTGGCACCAGTGATCGGACCGGAGAAAAGGGCAGGGAGCTGGCACAGGGCAAGTTTCATTTCCGTATCAGATCAAGGTTTTTCACCCAGAGCACAGTCAGGCACTGGGACGGGCTCCCCGTTGACGCAGCCCAGCGGAGCCCGGGCTGGCTCTTGGGAAAACTGCGGCGCTGCGCCAGGAGCGGGGAACGGCCAAGGCTTGGGTGCTGCCCGCGGCTGACCCTGGTGAGCCACCGCTCAGTGCTTCAGGATCCACTAACTGCAGCACGGAGCAGGCCAAAGAGAAGGAGGAGGCTCCTCGAGTGTGAGGTTCCACAGGCCAAGGCTTATTCCAAGGGAAGGATTGGGCAGCAAAGAGCCGCCAGCACTTCTGTGCACGGGATTTTATCGGGGTACAACTCAGGGGGTGGATCCAAACGATTGAGCAATAAGGAATCTGCAGGGGAGGAGCGAGGGGATTCCATCAGTTGCTTGGGACTAATTAGGACAGATGGGAGGAGAGGGTAGGTCACGTGGGCCAGTGGGGCTTCCAGCAATAGAGGAATTCCAAAGGGGTGCTGCAGACAGGGATTGGTCCAAGGCAAAAGTGACAGGGAAGGTTCAGGAATAAAGAGCTGGATTATCTTGAGAGGCAGGGAAGGAGCTGGAACAAAGAGTGGGGAATGGCATGAGGGACAGCTTTGAGGGAGGGCAGAACCTAGGGGTAAACCAAATTGGGGAAAATACGGGGTACATGAAAACAAACCATTCTACGGGAACTGATAAATAAACACAAACTGGAACACCCCAGGGAAATGGTCACAGCACCAAGCCCGTCTGAGTTTGAGAAGTGTTCGAAGAACATTGAGCAGTGACGCAAGCTTTTAGACACTACATCAAAAGTAGAAAGTGTACCAAAGTCAAGAGAGGGAAAAAGAAAAAGAGCTCCCTGCAGCCATGGTGGCAGCTCTGGATCAGCAGCAGGGAGAGGACGGATGTAGGCGTGGTTGAAGCAGAGGCAGGGGCGAAAATAGCAGAGGCAGAGGAGGTTCAAAGCAGCCAGAGAGCAAGCTGGACGCAAATCAATGTGCATCTTGTAAGAAATCAGGACACTGGAAATAGGGCCAGTGGCCAGAGTTAGCAGACAAAGCACACAAAACTCTTGCAGCCACTCTAGATGATAAGAAATGACCGAGACTGGCAATTCTTACCCTAGCAGGCCACTGTTTAAAATACAGCTAAAGAATGATGAAGAAGTTGAAATTTTAAGAAATAGTGGAGACACATTTTCACTCTTGAATCAAGCACTGATACCCAAAAGTGAAAACTATCTTCAAGCAATAGGAGCAACTATAGGGCAGCCAGAAAATGCATTCTTCCTGAAACCACTTTGATGTAAAATCAAGAAGAAAATGGGAATACATCAGTTTCTTTCTACACCAAACTCACCCAAATCTGTCCTGTGCAGAGATTTGCTTGAAAATTTAGAAGCAACAGTTCCGTTTAGAAAAAGAAAACTTCAATGGAAGGTACCTGAAGACAAATGAGCGGTTTTAGCAGTAGGACTGACAATTGACACCAGACCAACAAACAAGAAGAACTAGTTAGAGCAAGTGTTGAATCAGGTGTACCCAAGAGTATGGGATACTGATAGCCCAGGAAAATCAAAACCAGCAGACCCCATGAAAATTGAGCTACAGACAAGAGTTAGGGCTGTAGTCAGAAAGCAATACCCTTGAAGATTAGCAGCTAGGAAAGGAATAGAGCCAACAGTCAATAAAATCCCTGTCATCAGGACTATTGGAAGAATGGCAGTCAAAATGTAATACTGCTAGATCAGCAATAAAGAAACCTAATGGAACTCAGAGACTAGTGCCACATTTCCAGGCAATGAATGGTTTATACCTTACTAGCTTACTAGCTAAACTTGGAGATGATTTTATTTGGTGCGAGGAATGTCCATGGGCAGGTGCTGTCGAGAGCCGTTCCCTCTTGGTCTGAGAGACCAGCTCCCCCAGCCCACCTTGCTCCCAGGCCCGGAGGTTGTAACGTGCGCTCGACCGGCAGCCGAAGGAGGGCTCTTGACACCGTGTCTGATGCAACAGGGTTCATTGAAGGTAGGTCAGAGGGTGCAGCTTGGGTGAGGGTGAGAAGAGGGACAGGAAGAGGCAGGAGCACAAGCACTGTAACATGACACATAGGGCACCTGCAAGCTGCTGGGGAAGCCTCAAGTCTGCTCAGTGAGCCACGTGTGCCCTCAGCATTGGGACAGCCACCTTTCCCTCGGTGAGCCTCACATGCCAGGGTCAGCAAATCAAGAGGCACCAGGCATGCTGTAGGTGACTCAGAGCGAGTGCAGTGGGTCATGGTGGCCAGGGACCAGAAGCAGGCAGAAAGCCAACGGGGCTGGGGAAGAGGCTCTGCTGTGCTTACAGCGTGGGCTGAGGGCTGGGAGAGCTCCATTTCCCCCTTGAGATGTTGGAGACGGGGCCTTTCACCCTCCTGATAGGGCTGCCCCTGGCTGCAGGCAGCCAAATGGGTACCACGACACAAGGCCGAGAGCAGCAAAGCAAAGAGCCAGCCGTGCACAGCACAGGGAGGTGGCCCAGGGCAAAGGCAGCGTGGCACCCTGAGGTGCCTGCTGCATTCTCATGTGTCCCTGGCCTGGGCAGGACAGGAATGTCCGTGGTCCAAGAGGGCCTTTCTGTGGCCCCTGTGGGCTCAAAGCTGCTGCTCTTCTGGCTCCATGGGGCCTAAAGTCACAGAGCTCAGCCTCCCCCACAGCAAGAGGAACAAGACTTGGATATCAGGCAGTGGAGCTCAACGCCTAAGGCTGAGGGGCGGGGGGCTCCAGTCTGGAGCACTGGGAGGGCACCCACCCAGCCCCACAACAGCTGGCCTCACAGCCCTGAAAGGCCAGGACCAGGGTTCCACGCCTGATCCCAGGGCGTCCCTCCAACCGGCCAGCGACCTGGAAGCGCCAGAGCAGCCGGCTGTCGGGATCAAGGCGGCTGCCAGGGGGCTCCTTATGGCCTCTGCCAGCCAATTGCTCAGGGCTTAGCAGTGCCTCAGCCCCTCAGGGTCTCCCCCAGCCTGGCCAAGCTTGCCGGCAGCAGCGCCGCAGCCCCACAGCAGCTCCAGAGGAGCCCCATCCAGAGGCACCTGGGAGCCCTCAGCACTGCAGCCAGCAGCAGACGGGCACGAGGACACGGATGGCCCTTCCTGTCCGGCACAGAGCTGGTGGCCATCTCCAGGCACCGCTCTGGGAGGGTTCCCCGCAGCTCCGGCCCTTGCCCAGCCGCTCTGTGGGCAGCACAAAGGCTTCAGCAGAACCACCAAAGGCCAAAAGGCTTCTGGCCATTTTCCCTGCAACACTGCATGGCTAGACAGCTGGCTGAGCAGAAGCACCCTTGCGTCCCGCTCCCCCTATGCCCTACAGACCTTGCGCAGGAAAAGAAAGATCCTGGGACTCTGTGTATTGTAAGCTATTTTATATTTACACAATCAAAACCAACGAAAATACAAAGAGAAAAATCGGGAAGAAGACAAAGAAAATTGCTGCTGGCTCAAATGGCCCAAGCAGACTGAGTGCTGCAGATCACCTCTCCGGGGAGCTGCAGCAGAACAGTAAGGCAGTGCAGCAAAGACGAGGCCGTTTCCTCCATGCACTGCGGAATCGATCTCGCAGCTTCTGCCATGGGGAGTAGGGAGCTCTCTCAAGAGCCCGGAGAACTACACAAAATTCTACTGCAGCATCTCTGATTGCAGGACTGCTGTCATACGCCATTCCTTCAAGGGCTGCAAGCAAGAGGAACAGAGGCAAGGTCAGATCCCGCATATGCAGGGAGCCGAGGAGAGTCCCCTGCCAGTGCCATCCCCGTCGTCTCTTGCCATGGCCGGAAGGGAGCAGGGAGCAAGGGGATCAGCCCGAAGTTGCTGGCCACGAATGCCACACGTAGCCCTGATATCTCTGTATGCTCTGCCCACGGGTGCAGATCCCTCCGCAGCCGCGGCAGGGCTTGCAGCTGCCCCCTGCAGCCCCCGCGGTCAGCCCGCTGCCCTCACTCACTCACTCACCCGTGCAGATCAGCTGGAGCTCTTGCTGCTGCCCCCTCAGGTGCCGCCCGGCCATGCCTGTGAACACAGAGCCTGTCACGGCCCCAGCGGCACAGCTCCCTGCCAGCGGCGCTGCCGGCGCTGTGGCCACACGGGCTGCCGGCCAGGCAGAGCTCAGCCCGGGCCCGTGCCGCATGCTGCCGCCCCAGGGCACGGCTGCCAGAGGGCGGCAGCAGCAATGCCCAGGCCAGGCGGGGCTCCACGGCGCCGGGCCGGGCTGGCGCTGCCGGGGCAGCAGGCGGGGCCGGGGCCGAGCTGCCGAGCAGGCGGGCCGGGGAGGAGCCCGGGCTCGGGACTCACCCATGAACCTGACGGCCGCCTCTCGCAGGGACTCCTGTGAGCTCTGCAGGTAGTGCAGCGCCCGGCGCAGGTGCTCGGCCGCTCGGCTCCTGTCCTCTGCCAGCTGGAGAGAGCGGCAGGAGGGAAGGGTTGGCGCGGGCTCAGCTCCTGGGCCGGGCGCCGCCTGCGCCCATCGCCGGCCTCGCCTGCGCGCACAGCCCTGAGGCGCGGCCAGCAGCCGCTGGCCAAGGGCTCCCGAGGGGAGGGGCAGAGGGCCGGCTGCTGCCCGGGGAGCCGTGGTGCCGCCCCGCAGCCCCGCCGGGCCGGGGCTCCGTGGGCACCCGACTCAGGCCCACGGGAGCCTGGAGAAGAGCCCGCGCGGCCCGCGGCCTCTGGCTGCAGCAGCGGGCACAGCTGTTAGCCCCGCACACTGAGCACCGCCCTCAGTGACCTTCACCATGCTGAGGCTGGGCGATCTGTGCTGTACTTACCAGGCACTCCCCAAAGCTCTGATCCACGTGTAGCATTTGTTCTATATCCCTCCTCTTCAGGAATCTGGCTGAGGAATGCAGCGTTTCCCGGGAGGCCTGGAGAGGGACAGACGTGCACAGATGGCCCCACAGTCCAGGGCACAGGAGCATCCCAGTGGCACAGGCTGGAGGAGGCTGCAGCCCACAAGGTGCCAGGGCAGGAGGCAGCCCAAGGCCCTGCCAGGGGCACAGCAGCTGGCCACAAGTGCTGACCTCAGCAACAGTCTGATTCTCATCATGGCAGTGGAAGTAGAGAGGGAGCAGGCTCTGGCGCACGTGGGACTTGAAGGCCTTTCTTCCCTCTTCTGTTAATAAGTCCAGCATCTCTTGGAAGAGAGCCATGGAGCTCAGCTGCACCTGGATATCATCCTGGATGAAAGGAAAGGGCAAAAGACCTGAGCATCAGCTGCTTCAGGCCCCCCAGGGCACAGGCGTGCATCTGCACAGGGCACCAAGGCTCCGGCCACCAGCCAGTGGCTGTGGCTGTGGGCGCAGAGCCTTACACTGTCAAAGAGTGGCAGGAGCGCCTCAGCCAGCTGCAGGGCGATGGGGGTGGCTATTGGAGCACCATTCTCAAGGAGCAAATATCTGAGTAGAAGAATGCTCATCCTGATCATGTCGCTGTCATTTTCCTCCAGGAGCTCCACTAGACTTTCAGTCAGGCTCCGCATTTGTTCAGCCTGTGCGGAACAGGACTTTGTGAAAGGCCGCCCTGCTGCTGCAGGGCCCAGAGGCCAAAGGCCTGTCCCGAAGCACTGGGGCAGCTGAAGTGGGAAGCAGGAGAGATGGGAAGAGCTGCCCCAGCGGCCGAAGCCCAGGCAAGGCCAAGCCACTGCGTTGCCCAGCCCCACGCTGCTGCCTGCACGGCTTCAGCCAGTGCCCCCTTCTCACCATCAAGGGATTCTTGCCCAGCACTACGAGGCCTCGGAGTGCCAAGTAACGCCTGGCCATGTGCTCGCTCTGCAGGTTCTGTGCCAGGATCTCCAGAACACTGTCACTGCATTCCCTCAAGTCCAGGCACTCGAGGACCTGAAAGGCACAGGGCAGTGACAGGGGAGCCGGCCGGCAGGAGCCCAGAAGCGCACAGGGCCGGGCCCAGGCAGCAGCGCAGGGCACGGGCACTGTCCTGGCAGCTGTGGCTGCCAGAGGCCAGAGGGCTGGGAGGCCGCTCAGCCAGGCAGCGCTGGCCTTGTGGCTCACCTCCACAAGGAATGCCAGGGCAGGGAAATCCCAGTATGGCATCTCTTTGCCGAGCAGGGCGAGCAGGTAGAATGCAACCGCGGAACAAAAGTGGATGGCTAAGCGGCGAATTTCTCTGAAGAGGGGAAAAAGGAAACAAGACCCTGATGCAGTGGGGCAAACCTCTGCCAGGTGTGACTCACCCAGTTCTCATCTTTCCCCAGTCCCCTTCCAGCAAGGGGACGTGGGCCATTTGGGAGTTGGTTGCTCATGGGCACCCTCCTCTGCCAGCCTTTTCCAGCCTGCTTGGCCGTCCCTGAGTGACAAGGCCCTCTGAGCCATGGCCACCACGGACACTTTGTGGGGCACCTGGGCACAGAGCAGCAATGTCAGAGGCAGTGGGGAGAAGGGGGTCTCACCTGGCAAGCAGAGCCACGGCAAAGTGGTGAGTGTCAAGAGAGAGCAGCGTGTCCCAGGCACACCTGCGCTCCATTGCCACCACCACATCCTCGCAGCGGAGAAGGCAGAGCAGGGACTTGAGGGTGCGCACAGCAAACCTGTGTGCACAGCAAAGCCCAGGTCACACTGGCAGCACTGGCTCCTCGGCAGGCCACGTGGCAGGGACAGGAGGAGTGGGATGGAGCACCTGTTGGGGCTGGTGGCAAGGCCGTGCTCTTCCTGGCATCCCTTCCAGAAGGTGTCGACCTCCTCTGGCATATCCAGAGTGCTGAAGAACACTTGGAATAGCAGATGCACAAATAGGCGGGGGAAATACACCTTCAAGATCCGTGGGAGACAGGGCACCTGGAGGATCTTCCACATCACCACAGTTGCCTGCAAAGGACAAAGCCCCCCGAGACAGCACTCAGTGCCGAGGTGTGTGTGTGGCAGGGCGCGAGCGTGGCAGGGAGAGGCCGGGAGAGACCATGGCAGGGGGAGCACGACGGGGCCTGGTGGGCCTGAAGCTGCCCCTGGGCCAGGTTTCAGGCCAGCGCCTGAGGCAGGGAGATGCAGTGGGGGAAGGAGGATGGAGAGCTGCTGCAGAGGCAGCCTTGGGGCCTGCAAAGGCCAGTTGCAGAAACTCACAGCCAGGGCAAAGACAGCCGTTTGGTCCCCATTGGAGGTGCAGGTGCTGTACTCTGGCCAGCTCCCCAGCACATCGAGGAGGATCAGCTGCACCAGCTCCGCAGTCCTGGCTGAGCCCATGATGGTCTTCCACATGGCCATGGCAGGTCTGTGGGGTTAGAGCTGTGTCTCAGGGGGGTCTCAGACACAGCAGCGGGGGCAGCTGAGCCGGCTGCCATTTCTGCCTCTGCCTACTGCCCCCCTGCCAGCAGCAGCCAGACAGCCCAGCCCTGTGGGGACAGAGCCCTGAGAGGCGGCAAGGGAGCATGGCAGCAGGCTCAGGGGCTGACATGGCAGGGCTGGGAAAGGGAGCATCCAGAGGGCCCTGGAACTCTCTGTTGCTGCGACACCTGGGGCAGGCTGTGCAGGGTGATGGGCTGGGGAGGCCTGAGCCCTGTGGGCAGGTGGGCCCCATACCTGTCACAGGACGGGGCCACACGCAGGAGCGTCATCACTGCGTCATTTGGCTGTGCTTGGGTGAGATGCAGCAGGGTCTTGTCCAGCCTGTGCTCAGCAGAATCATTGGCCATGAGCCACTGGTGGATGTAGCTCACCATGGCAGGCACCTGGAGAAGGCACGGGGAGACTTGGAATGCTGCCAGAGGGAGCAATCTTCCCAGCTTCCCCAGAGGAGTGCTTCCCTTCCCACCCCACTGCCATGTGGCCTGAAAGGCTCCCAGCAAGCAGCATGCGTGGATTGGGAGGCCAAGCAATTGCTGGGAGGATCAAAGCCTGGCCACAGGCTGCTTACTTGCTTTGGAGTGTAAAAATCTTCCTCTACAAGCATACACAGCAGGGCAGCACCGGTCTTGCTTAGGAAGATGGGCGAGTATGGTCTGAGGCCTACTCCCGCGGCGATGGTCTCTTCCTCTTCAATTCTCTTGAGGAAGTTGCAAACAAACTGTAGGAGAAGGGCAAGAAGCCGGGCATGTTGCATGCAGTGCTGCACACACGGTGCTGGGCTGAGCAGGGACAGCAGGCCCAGCCCAGGTGGGGGTGGCTGCAGGTACCTGCGCTGTCCTGCGGAAGCGGCCACGGCTGGACTCCTGCTCTTGTGTGCGCTCCAGGGCTGCATCTGGCAAAGAGCGAGCGCAGCCAGAGATGAGGGGCTGCGGGAGAGGCCGGACAACACGGCCCAGCCCTGCCATCCCCAGGCAGAGAGAGCCCCGGGATGCCCCAGGGGATGGAGCACGGCCACTGCGGGGTTTCTGCCCGGCCCCTCTTCCGTCCTGTCCGTGGGCATGTCCCCAGGGGATAGCACGGCACGGCACGGCACGGCACGGCATGGGGTCCAAGCTGGCAGCAGGCACCAGTCCTGTGGCCCAGCTCTGCCACTCGCCCTCCTGCGGTGGCTGGAACGGCACCACCTCTTCAGTCTGCTGTGCCGGGGCAGCTGCAGGGCCTTCTTCCTCCTCCTCCACCCAGGCCAGCTCAGGCACTGCCAGGTGTCTCTGCTCCATGTCTCTGCCTGGATTTGTGGCTATTTGCAGGAGAGTTGCCTTGGAAAAGCTCCAAGTCAGCAAGTCCTGCAGTGGGGCCTGGAAGGCACCTTCAAGTAAGAAGCCTCAGGAAGGCTACAGGACAGCAAGTCCTGCCCTCGGTCTCAAGGGCCCCTGCCACAAGGACAGGGGACTCCTGACAAAGGACTATGATATGGCCTCAAGGGCGCCTGCAGAAGAGAAGCCTCAGGGAGACCACGGGTCAGCAAGTCCTGTGGTCTGGCCTGGAGCTCAGCTGCAGGAACAAGGCTTCAGAAAAGCTCAGGGTGGGACGCAAACAGGCGCGCTGTGCGGGGCCTCCTCACGGCACCGCTCTGTCCCGTCCTGTCCCGTCGCGTGCTCTGAGCACTGTGGTGTGCTCTTGTCACCTCCAGCTCCTATGTCACCCCGTGTCACAAAGGGCCCTTGGACACCCGTTCCATGTCTCAGTGAGTGTGCGTGTCACCAAGGGCCCTTGCACACACTGCCGCCTGCCCTGGGGCCACGCCCAGCCCACCCAAAGTGGCCCAGTTTGGAAGGAACGGCTGGCCCCAGGAGTCTAAGCAGGGCCGACAGGATCTTTAAGAAGGGCTCAGAGCATCAGCAAACGCTGCCATGCTCTGTGGCCTCAGGGCAGCAGAAGGAGCCCCCAGGGCTGCCGACGCAGCCGTTCTGGGAAGGGCACGGGGCCTTGCAGGGAAGCTGGCACGGCCTCCTTGGGACACGTCCCGGCTGCTGGCCGTCCTAAAGCTGCCGGTGTGACACGCACAAGGAACGTGTGGGCCCGGGCACCAATGCTGCTCTGAGGTCTTGGGCCCGGAGAGCGCTGACATCAGCACATGTGGCAGAGTCCCCGGCCAAGGAGACCTGCCAGCCCCCGAGCCCTGGCAGCGCTGGTGCCCGTCTCCTGCCCCAGAGACCTGTGGCCCCTGGGGGCTTTCTGTGCCAGAAGGAGCCAAAGGCCACGTGCCTTGGGGGCTGTGCCTCTATCCTGCAGGGGCTGATGGCAGGAGCACCTGGAGCAACTGCTGGCACACTTGGTCTCCGTCAGATGATGTTGCTCCTTCCTCAAATGAATTTTCTCATGGAAGGCATTGGCAGTAGCACCAGAGCACCATCCATTGCTGAGTTACCCAGGGCAATTAGATTGCAAAGTTAACAGTCTGAAATTTCCTTGTGCTTTTCTCACTCTCCTTCCCACATTCTGGAAAAAACGGAATCTGCCCAGCCTCTGCATTTCTCAGCTTCAGTTGCTGCATGTTTTGCTCTGGCAGCTGGTGTCCAAACAAAAGTGTATCCCTGCTGAGCACAGCAATGAGCGGCCACAAAGTTGCAAGTTCCCCAGTGAACATCAAGGCAGAGACGTGGAAGTGCGGAGGATAAGGACAACTCTGGGAGGAGAAGCTCTTCTGTGTCACTGATGATGGTGCCCACACCCTGAAGCAGCAGCCAAGAGAAGCGCTGGAAGCAGACGGGCGCACTTTTGGGCAGTACAATATCAAAAGATATGAACCCATTAGCCAGAATGCAAAGGAGGACTGCAAGGATGGAGTGTGGCCTGGAGGGGAAGCCCTAGATGCAGCTGAAGCCACTTTGTTCAGCCTGGAGGAGAGTGAAGGGCGTCATTGTGGTCTTCAACATCCTCCTGAGAGGAATCAGAGGGGCTGCCGCAGCTCTCGTCACTGCTGGCACCAGTGATCGGACCGGAGAAAAGGGCAGGGAGCTGGCACAGGGCAAGTTTCATTTCCGTATCAGATCAAGGTTTTTCACCCAGAGCACAGTCAGGCACTGGGACGGGCTCCCCGTTGACGCAGCCCAGCGGAGCCCGGGCTGGCTCTTGGGAAAACTGCGGCGCTGCGCCAGGAGCGGGGAACGGCCAAGGCTTGGGTGCTGCCCGCGGCTGACCCTGGTGAGCCACCGCTCAGTGCTTCAGGATCCACTAACTGCAGCACGGAGCAGGCCAAAGAGAAGGAGGAGGCTCCTCGAGTGTGAGGTTCCACAGGCCAAGGCTTATTCCAAGGGAAGGATTGGGCAGCAAAGAGCCGCCAGCACTTCTGTGCACGGGATTTTATCGGGGTACAACTCAGGGGGTGGATCCAAACGATTGAGCAATAAGGAATCTGCAGGGGAGGAGCGAGGGGATTCCATCAGTTGCTTGGGACTAATTAGGACAGATGGGAGGAGAGGGTAGGTCACGTGGGCCAGTGGGGCTTCCAGCAACAGAGGAATTCCAAAGGGGTGCTGCAGACAGGGATTGGTCCAAGGCAAAAGTGACAGGGAAGGTTCAGGAATAAAGAGCTGGATTATCTTGAGAGGCAGGGAAGGAGCTGGAACAAAGAGTGGGGAATGGCATGAGGGACAGCTTTGAGGAAGGGCAGAACCTAGGGGTAAACCAAATTGGGGAAAATACGGGGTACATGAAAACAAACCATTCTACGGGAACTGATAAATAAACACAAACTGGAACACCCCAGGGAAATGGTCACAGCACCAAGCCCGTCTGAGTTTGAGAATTGTTCGAAGAACATTGAGCAGTGACGCAAGCTTTCAGACACTACATCAGAAGCAGTAAGTGTACGAAGATCAAGAGAGGGAAAAAGGAAAAGAGCTCCCTGCAGCCATGGTGGCAGCTCTGGATCAGCACCAGGGAGAGGACGGATGTAGGCGTGGTTGAAGCAGAGGCTGGGGCAAAAATAGCAGAGGCAGAGGAGGTTCAAAGCTGCCAGAGAGTAAGCTGGATGCAAATCAATGTGCATCTTGTAAGAAATCAGGACACTGGAAATAGGGCCAGTGCCCAGATGTTGGAATCCACCAAGTCAGAGGGTTTTTCGGAAATGGTTAAAAAATTTTATCTAGGCCTCAGGATGTGGCCCGAAGTTCTGTTACAGCAGAAAAATTTCCCAAGGAAGCAGAAAAGTTTCCCAAACAGTAGACGTGAGAAATTACTATAGGATTGTGTAAATTTGGCTGTAGTATGGCAACAAGTTTATTTAATATATATCTTTAGAAGGTTTCCTTGAATAGAACTCTGTTCTTTGTTTCTTTTGGGATATTCTTTGTTTTAACTACCATTACTTGTGTTTTATAAGGTGGGATGGAAAGCTTGTCAATATGTCTTGTTTTTGTGTGATTGGCTGTAATCCAAACTGAAATGATTTTATGTCATTCCGTATTACCCCACCTTCGGGGGCATTTCCTGGTATGCCAGCGAACTGTTAACATCTAGTTCCATTGTCACCATGTTCTGAGACTTATGTGCTAACAATATAGAAAAGCTGATCTGGATTTGTCCAGTGTTGTCCATATTTGGACTTTTTGCGCGGCAAGTGGGTTACTCTCTTAAGACGTGGGTTCCTGACACCATTGGATCTATAGCTGCCCTGTTACCCCGATAATTGGTGCCCCGTGTGAGGACATAGAAGAAGATAAAGGATAAATCGTGGATTTACCAGCCGCGGAGACTCAAGTGTTAATCAAGAGGACGCTCTTTCATCTCTCCCGCCGAAGCCAAGAAAGTGAGTATATAATCTCGGTAGAGCGCTTGAGTAACGAGTTTTTGTGTTAAGATAAAACAAAAATGGGAACGAACTTGTCAAAAGTTGAATGGGATGTTTTTTATCAATTAGAGACAATGTTACAAGAGAAAGGGCACTCTGAAGTTTCAAAAACTGAACTTAAAAACTTACTTATATGCGTTAAAGCAAATACGCAAGATTTAAATTTACAGTCTGCCTTTACTTTTCAATTTTGGGATCAGATAAACTGGAGAATTTGTAATCTAGTCACTCTCAAAAAAGATGAAAGCCTAAGAGTATTGATGCCTATTTCGAGAGCCCTGATGGAATGTTCTAAACAAACTGACAATAATAAGGTGAGCTCTGACTCAGAAAACAAAGCTTCTGACTCTGTTTCTTTAAATTCCAGTAAATCGGAGACTGTGTGTGTTTCGGAGAATGTAACAAATGTTGTTTCAAATGCTGATTTGAACTCTGCTGAGAAAAATCTTCCTTCTCTCTCTCTGGGAAAAAATGAGACTTTTTCGGACTCTTCTTCACGTTGTTCTGTTAATGTAAAAATATGTGACTCTTGTAAGGGGGAAGGGACAAAATGTATAGAAAATGTAAATGAAAAAGTGAATGTATTTCCTAAGATTGTTTGTGCAGGGACACTGAAAACTGATTTAGACTCTGTTATGCCTGAAGTGGAAACTGAGGGTGTGTCTTCCACTCGGGAAACTTTGTTTCCAGGTTCAATGCAAACATGTCGGATGCCTGGGGATTCTGGGAATTCTTTTTCAGTTAAGCAAAAACCTGGTTTTTCTGGTATTTGTCAATCCATAGATACAGAGAAAGAAAAATTGGCTTTAATTCAAAGGGTGGAGTCCTTTGAAAGGCTGGACAACTCTCAAAAACCTGAAAAAACATGGGTTGAGTTTTTTCCTCATTCTTGTGATCCTAATTCTTGTATTTTAAAACAAAACCATGTAAGTTTAAAATCTGGATTTGGGGACTCTCCAGCTGAGTTTTTCTTGGCAGGGAGACAATGTGAAACTTGTGGTAAAGTAGCGAATTCAAGGTTAAAATGTGGCAATGTTCCCAGAACAGGGGAACACGCCTCTGTCTCGGCCCCTTTGGGCCGGGCTTCGGAGGAGGCGTGTTGTTTGTTGGAGTCCACCCCTGCCTCTCATGGCAGGGTCCCAAGGAGGGCGTGTTGCTTGGAGGTTTCTGCAAAAAATTTAGAGGTGTGTTCTCATGATCAGGTTGGCCGGCCTCCTGGAGCTGGCCGAGCTCCCAGAATTGGCAGAATTCCTGGACAAGAGTACAGTGTTCCTGTCAGGAATTTGGATCTGGGCAGAATGCCTGGAAGGTTTAGATTTAATGATTTTTCAGGATCAGAAAATGTATTCATTAGAAGCAAAGGGAATATTCAAACTGTCATTGATCAAAGTGACAATTTTGATTCTCCATTAAAATTACCGGATTGGTCATACATTAATCAGAAACTAGAAAAAGATTCAGATTTAAAGAAACAATATCTTGCTTTACCAGTAAAATATGGAAGAAATGATAGAAATCCAAAATATGAAAGACTCAATCACCATGATATAAAGGAATTACGACAGGCTTTGAAAGAAAGTGGATTTTCTTCTCCCTATTTTAATAGTGTGTTGAAAAATATTTTTAACTCTTATGATTTAGTTCCTGCTGACTGCAGGAATGTGGCAACTGTGATCTTAACCAATTCACAGTACCTACTATGGGAATTACAATGGAAAAAATTACTTAATAAGTTGATTGAAGGATATGCAGATACTGATTATGCCGATCTAGATGTTGCTCAATTAGCTGGTGATTCACCTTACAATAGGCCTGAAAATCAAGCAGTTGTACTGCCTCGGCCTGTTTTAGCAGACATTAAAGATGCTGCTAGAAAGGCCTTGCTTTCACTTGGGCCTGCGGGTTCACATCTAAGCTCTTATCCACTGATCAAACCAGGTGAAACTGAATCTTATGGTTCTTTTTTGGATAGATTAACTCAAGCTGTTGAAAGGCAATGTCCAGATGAACAAGCCCGCTCTTATATAATTCAAAATCTTGCTTATGTAAATGCTAATGATGAATGTAGAAAAATTATTTTAGCTTTGCCTGATCAACCTCCAACAGTTACACAGATGCTAACAGCTTGCAGTAGACTTATGGGTTCACAAAATGCTGCAAATTCACAGGTCAATGCTTTGGAAAAAAACACTGGAACACAATTTGACACAACGAATGGATAAAATTGAAAAGCTTTTAGAAAAACAAGAAAAACGTTGGGAAAACTCTGTTAGTGCTGTACAAGTAGTTCCTAATAAAAAGCCTGTCTGCTTTGCTTGTGGTAAACTAGGACACCTCAAAAAGGATTGTTGTGGGACAGCAAATCAAATTTCTGTTTGCCCTCGATGCCGAAAAGGAAGGCATCTTGCTAAATACTGTCACTCACTATTTGACATTAATGGCAACCCACTGTCGTTAAACTTCAAAAACAGCATGTTCCACCGCACTCAGACACAAATTGTGGTACCCACTGGCAATGGGTGAATATTCCCACTGGGTTGGTCATGTCACAAAAGGATTGTCATATGTAAAAATTCCAATCAAAGTGACTTTCTACCTGTCATAAGATATGATTGTCATGATATATATGATCTGATAATGTCTTGTTGTACAAGTTTTGTCCTCAGTTCACAGAATTTTCCAGGATTCAGGATTCTACTACTGCATGGATGATCTGCTCATCACAGCCTCAACGCAGACAGAGATGCAGCAAACCTGTGCTGGTGTTGGGACTGAAATCCAAAAGGCTGGACTTGACATTTCTACAACCAAACTTCAAGGATGCAACAAAGATTCAAGGCTGAGACATCAACTCTTCAAGGAAGACCATCAACTCTTCAAAGAAGACAACCTCATCACTGGACTCTGACTGTGGTTCGAGTTTTTAAGCTTTTCCCTCAATCTTTTAATTTAATGAATAGAAGGTTCAATTTTAAAGGATGTTAGCAATGAGACTTTACATCGTTGGCTTTCCTGTCTTTGTACAATTTTGCAATATAGAACTAATCCATGTTTTGTTTCTCACATTAGGGTATTTATGTTTCCGTGGACACGTTCTCTGGTGCAGTTTTTGCTTCCCTTCACACAGGTGAAACCGGCAATCATGCCTGGCATCATTCCTGCAAGCTTTTGCTTCATTGGGGGTACCCCAAGAAGTGAAGACTGACAACGGTCCTGCATACATATCTCAAAAATTGGCCGCATTTTTAAATGAATGGGGTGTTCGGCACATTTTCGGTATTCCCCACTCTCCCACAAGCCAAGCAATCATTGAAAGAACATATCAAACCCTAAAACGCATATTAGATCAACAGAGAGGGGGAATGAAGATCACCCCACAGATGAGACTGAATAAGGCTCTGTATGTTTTTAATGTTCTAAACAGTTCAAGTGAAGGTCCATTTTGATTAATAATTTGGGGAAAGGGTATGCTTCTGTCTCCACAGGTGCTGGAATTAAATGGGTTCCTGCCAAAAACGTCAAACCATATCGCACTTCAGAACCTGCAGTCGAGCCCAGAACCGAGGAAGCAAGCACGCAGACATGAACCGAATTGAAGGATCCCAGGTCTCTCCTGACGCCTCTTGTGCCTGACGTTCTTTGTGCATCAGTGGAACCCATGAACTCTGATTTTGTGTCAATATTATTTATGAGTATGCTAATTGAATGCTAAATGTTTAACAGAGCTAATTTTTGGCAAAAACTTAGGTTATTGTTTTGTGTAGAGAGAATTCTGCCAAAACTCAGTTCATGAAAGAGATGGGGCAAATTCAAATAGTATACTTGTTTTTCTTGATTTTAATTGTTTTTTGTCGTGCAGATTTGCCTGTGGATCAACCGAAAACGAATGTTTGGGTGACCTTAGCCAAGGCTGCCGGATCGGATACTATATATTTGTCTAATTCGGAACCAGAAAAGCCTTTTTCCACCTGTTTGGTTGGTATTCCAGTGAAAGAATTGCCTTTGGTCAAAAAACAATCCAATGGTAGGCCAGGTGGAATTGACAACGGAAACAATCCCTCCTTCAATTGGAACATTTGGTCCAAAAAACTTCTCAGGGCAGCATCTGAACCTCAAGAATTGGAAATCCTTGGTTCTTTGACCATGGATTTTTGTTTTACTTTTATGACTTGTGCCTGGCGAAAAGGTGACCCCCCAAAGTTTAGTGTTACTCCTCATTATTTTGCATATAAAAATTTGAGGTTTTGGTGTAATGTTTCAAACAGTTGGGATGTGTTTCCGGAGACGGATCAATATCCACGGCAATTGCCGAAAGGGTATTGGTTCATTTGTGGAGACAGAGCTTGGCAAGGCATTCCAGCTCACCTTGAAGGTGGCCCTTGTAGCATTGGTATGCTCACCATAATTGCCCCCACTGCCAAAGCAGTGATGAAAAAGAAACAAATGAGAACGACAGCTGTTCCTCATTAGGATGAGAACTGTCAGAGTGATTTTATGCCTTGGAATGCCGCCAGAAGGGTTTCAGCAGGTATATTTTTACCCCAATTGTCTTCAGCAGTGGCATTGAGACAATTAGATCGGGTTGGATGCTGGCTGAGCAAACAAGCTAATGCCACATCCTCTGCAATCAGTGATATGTTGACTGATGTTGATAGTATTAGACATGCTACTCTTCGAAACAGAGCAGCCATTGATTTTCTTTTACTGGCAAAAGGGCATGGTTGTGAGGAATTTGAAGGATTGTGTTGTATGAATTTGTCTGACCATTCTGAATCCATTCACAAAAGTATTCAAAAATTAAAGCTCTGACAGCCCAAATTAAAGAAGATGGAGGTTCCTGGTTGGATGATTTGTTTCAAGAATGGAGTTTGGCACCTTGGCTAAGGCAACTTTGCAAGATAGGTCTTTATGTACTAGGTGTTCTAATACTGATATTTATAGTGGTACGTTGTATACTTTGTTGTGTTCGGCGAATGATGAACAAAACAGTCTGAGAAGTTTTTGTCATACAAGCAGGAGAGTTAGGAAGTAGAGGCATAGAGAGTGTTTGAAATCTCACGAAAGCAGTAGATGAAGGTATAGACATGAACGAAGGTTTTGAATTAAGACCTTGGAATCGACCAGAGTTTTTCAAACAATGACTTGTGACTATTACCAAACGTGATTTATATCTCTTTCAAGGATTGGACCTTCACAGCATTAAGTTGCTGTGCCGTAATATAGCAATGCTTTAGGGCAAATAGGCAAATAGGTTGCAGAGATATAATTTTTATTTCTGTTTTTAATTAAGCTTAGACATAGTAGTGAAATATCTGATAGAAGTGTGCTTGTGTTAAATTGCCTGCTTGGATGGGATCACATCCAATGCACACAGGATGAGGACGCCTGTACAGATCTGCCAACTATCAGCACTCACTGTCTGAAGGCAGAGTGGACCAAGGCCCAGAAACTGGAGGTGATAAAGAGGACCCAAAACCACAGTCAAGATACACACATGCTCTGAAAAGGCAGACCGAAGGAGGGGTCATGTAAAATCGTTCCTGGAATATGTAAAGTAGTTTATGGATACGCATGAGGGTCTATGAATATGCAACAGGCTGATGTAAGAGGAAAGGTATTTCAGGGGGATCCCCAAAGGTAACAGGGTGCTCCTGGCTGAGTGCCAAGATGCACCCAGCCGTAATAACCTCTGCTCCATGGCCCTGGTCTCCCATTGTCCTTTATTAAACTTTTTACATTTTCACAGGAGGGTGAACGTGCTTTTCACCAATGGAATCTCAAGAAAACCAGGGTCAGTTGTTAAGCCAAGGCTCTCCTGTGACCAAGTGGGGCCTCATGGGACACAGGTGCCACTGGGACATTGCCAGGTCTGGTAGGAACAAGGCTCCATTATTGCACAGCAAGGCCTCAGGGCGCCCAGGAGAGTAGCATGACAATGACATCTTGGGGAACCAAGTGTCACCTGCAAACACAACAGGGCCTCATGGAAGCCAGGTGCCATTTGGATATTGCCAGGGTGGGTGGAACTCAGTGTCCATTGTGACACAGCACAGCCTCATGGAACTCAGCAGAGCACTGGGACAGCCTGGAATCTCATGGAGCCAAGGCTCTGCTTTGGCAAAGTGGGGCCCACAGGACACAGGTGCCACCGGGACAATGCCAGCTCTTGTGGAACCCAGTGTCCACTGTGGCACAGCAGAACCTCATGGAAACATGGGGACCACTGTGACACAATGGAATCTCATGGAAGCAGCATGGCCTCACAGAACCCAAGGGCAATGGGGACCGTGCTGTGGCTCGTGGGAGCAAGGGGCCATTGTGACACAGCGGGGCCTCTTGGAACCCAGGAGAACATTGTGGGGCCATGGATCCTCATAGAAGCACGGCCCCATTGTGACAAAGGGCAGTGTCACAATGGTCTCCTGGGTTCCATGAGTCCTCGCTGTCTTTAGAATTGACACTTGGTTCCCCCAGATTCCATGGCATCCCTCTGCTCTCCTGTGATTTGAGGCTGTCCTGTGTCATGATGGACACTTGTTTACACCAAGGCTGGAGATGTCCCAGTGGCACTGGGCTTCCATGAGGCCATGCTTTGTCACAATGGGGCCTTGGTTCCATCCGGTTCCATTGTGTCACAGTGTTCTCCTAGGTCCCATGAGGCCTTGGTCTGACACAGTGGTGTTTTGTTCCTACCAGGCCTGACAATGTCCCAGTGGCACCTGTGTCCCATGAGGCCCCACTTGATCAAAGCAGAGCCTTGCTCCCATGAGATTCCACTGTGTCACAATGTTCTGCTTGGTTTCATGAGAACCTGATGTGTTGACAATTGATCCTTGGATCCTAGAGATTCCATTGCATCACGGTGCTGTCCTTGGTTCCACAAGGCCCAGCTTTGTCAAAACTGGACCTTGGTTCCATGAGATTCCATTGTATCATGGGGTGTCCTTGGTTCCATGAGGCCCTGCTGGGTCACAGTGGAGCCTTTGTGCCATTTGTTTCCATGGTGCCACAATGGTCTCCAGCATTCCATGAGGCCATGCAGCAAAAGAGTGGATCCTTGAACCCATGAGTTTCCATTTCATCACAATGGTCTCTTGCATTCCATGAGGCCATGAAGCAAAAGAGTGGACCCTTGAATCCATGAGTTTCCATTCCATCAGGATGATCTCTTGCATTCCATGAGGTCCTGCTGTGTCACTAAGGAACCTTTGTTCCATGTGTTCCCATTGGGACACAATGGTCTCCAGCGCTCCATGAGGCTGAGCCATGAAACTCCGGGCACTTGGTTCCATGAGATTCCACAACGGTGTCACCATGGTCTCCTGGGTCCTGTAAGAGTTCACATTTGGTTCCATGAGATTCCACCATCGTGTCACCATGGTCTCCTGGGTCCTGTAACATTTCACATTTGGTTCCATGAGATTCCACCATGGTGTCACCATGGCCTCCTGGATCCTGTCACAATTCACATTTGGTTCCATGAGATTCCACGGTGTCACCCACTCGATCTCCTTTAGCCTTCAGTTCCATTTTAAAAGTCACAATTACAACACTTCATTAACCTACTCACATTTACATGAAGCTGCGTCACAGTTTTACAACCCTGTGTGGCTTCAGCACCTGCGTCAGTTCCTCCTGTGGTGCTTGTCAGTCTTCTGGTGGTCTTTTGATGAAGGCTTCTATCCTCCTTCTCACATTGGAACTTTTTACCTGGACCATCAGCCCATGCCTGGTGCTCCTTGTTCTTCAGCCTAACCGGGTTTCAGCTGATTTTGCCCTTTGCAAGTTCTGTTCAAACTTGCTGTCTTGCTCTTGGTGTATTTGTTGTGTCACTTGCTCTGCTCTCTTGCTTTCTCTGCTGTCTCGCTGGCTTTGCCTGCATGTGAAAAATGCATGTATTTTATGATTGGCTTTTTGCAAATATTCAAATGAATATTATATGTGTTGTGTTAGAAAGTAATGCTGTATTAATTCTCTTAAGTACTGTGTTAAATATAGTTTTAGGTTATAAAAAATTTTAACATAGAAACTATGCTATGTAGGATTCTTTTTTTAAAGGAAGGACTCACAGTGAGATAGCAGCCACGGGACACCTAAAACGTTCAAACAAAAAGAATTTATTGCTCTCTTCTGAAAAGAAATTAACTTCTTCCCGCCTCGAAGGTGCTGTTAGGATTCAGAGGAAGAAGGTGGCACTGACCAGACAGAATCCTGTGTTTGAATGGAATTTATGCATCATGGAGGAGGTGTATGAATATGCAACAGGCTGTTGTTTTTAATGTTTAATCCTCTGTTATTGGGTGTCCTTTTTTCAGGCTCGTGCTGCCCAGAGAAAGGTACCCGGACGTCCGTAACTCTTTGTCTCTATTGTCTAGTATTGTCCTAATTCAAATTGTCCAAATTGTTATTACTACAATTGTATTGCTATTTTTTATAAGCATTTTATTACTATTAAACTTTTAAAATTTTAAAAACAAGTGATTGGCATTTTTCACACTTATTAACACCAACCCACTGAGAGAGGGACCCTTCTCCTTCTGCCTGGAACCCTGAGCTCGGCTCTCCCTGCCCTGCAGCCACTGTTATAGATACATATTATAATAGTGGCTTTTCACAAATGTAAAAATGGATTTTATATCTGTGGTGTTAAAATAACTTTGGTATATAGTTTCTGTTTGTGTTGTTAATTAAGGTTAGACATAGTAGTGAAATAGCTAATATAATTATGCTTGTGCTAAAATGCCTGTTTGGGTTGGGATAACATCCAGTTGAGAGGAACAGCAGATTTGTCTTTACAAACCAGCTGTGGGTCTGCTGCTAGATAAAACTAGCACTGAGAAATAAAAGAAACAATGGGAAAGATTCCATTGATTAATGGGAAAAAATATTTGCCTTTGCATATAAACTTTAGGGTTGGTGATAAATGAAATTAGACATTGAAAGATGGAAGAAACAATGGGGAAACCACTAAATTCCATAAGAATTAAGAATTAAAAGGGAGGGTTATACATTAGAGGGAAATCTTTGGTATCAGATGTTTTGAGAAGTCTGTACCTCTGAAGTACCTCAGCCAATGGGGAAAGAGAGAAGGGAAATACAGCTGGGAAACTGGGATAAAAAGGAGACTGCATCCTCCAAAATTTTGAGAGATCCCAGGGGGATGCCCCATGGCCTCTCCCTTTATTTGTATAAGTAAAAGGACTCTGTCTCCTTTCTGGACATAAATCTCTGATGTTTGTGCATTAATTTTCCTAACATAATGAACACAGGATGAGGACACCTGTACAGATCTGCCAACTGTCAGCAACCACTATCTGAAGGCTGTGTGGTCTGGACCCAAAACTGAAGATGATGATAAAAAATGGACTAAAACCATAAGCCAGGAATACTCATGCTTTAAAAAGGCAAATGCAAGGACAAGATAGGCTAAGGAATTCTCAGAACATGTAAACTGGTTAGGGGAAATGCTTACTATGCATGAGGGTCTATGAATATGCAAAAGGTTGGTGTAAGGGAAAAGGTATTTAAGGGGTATCCCCAGCTGAGTGCCAAGATGCACCTGGCTGTAATAACCTTTGCTCTATGGTCCTTGTTTCCTATTGTCCTTTTTTAAATTTTCACAGGAGACTGAATGTGTTTTTCAGACCCCACACCCCCTGCCTGCTGACATATCTTGCTAGCCCAGCCTGGTGCTGCCCAAGCCCTGCTGGGGCACCTGGATCATCCAACCCACCCCTGTGGGTTTGTGCAGCAAAGCCTCTGTCAGTGCTGTAGTTGTTCTTTGTTTGCTTTATTATACACACCAGTAAATAACTGTTATTCCTATTCCCATATCTTTGCCTGAGAGCCCCTTAATTTAATGATTCTAATAATTCAGAGGCACAGGGTTTACATTTTCCATTCCAAGGAGGGCTCCTGCCTTCCTTAGCAGACACCTGTCTTTCAAACCACAACAAGGTAAAAACTCAGCTCTTCCCAAGGGGTTTCCAATATGGAGCTGAGACCCAATGGATGTTCCTGCCCCAGTGTTGAGTCAGGTGCCTACTGGGATCCAGGATGATGTGGAGACCACCAGCCAGGCGTCTTCCCAACTTGGATTATTGGGAATGTGGATCAGCCGGGCTTTTCCAACTTGGATTATTGGTAATGAGGATCAGCAGGGCTTTTTCAACTTGGATTATTGGGAATGTGTGTCCCCAGGGCTCTCTGCTATGAGGGTTCTCTGATGGGGGAGGAAGTTGGAGCAGTGCACAAAGCTCCTCCTGCAGCTGGGGCAATTGCAGGGCTTCCCTTAGCGGTGCCTCGGCTGGTGTTGATTCAAGACTGAGCTGAACCTCTTCCCACACTCCGGGCACTTGTGGGTCCTCTCCCCACTGTGGATACGCCAGTGCCTGGTGAGGTGGAAGTTGTGCTTGAAGCCCTTCCTGCAGTCGGGGCAGCGGAAGGGCCTCTCCTCAGTGTGAATCTGCTGGTGGGTGAGAAGAAGGAAGCTGGTCTGAAACGATTTCCCACACTCGGAACACTCGTAGGGCCTCTCCCCTGAGTGGATCTTCTGGTGGGAAGTCAGGTGGGAGCTCTGGAGGAAGTTCTGGCCCCATTCCCAACACTCGTAGGGCTGCTCCCCGGTGTGGATGCGATGGTGGATGGTGAGCTGGGGGCTGTCTCTGAAGCCCTTCCCACACTCAGGACACTCGTAGGGCTTCTCCCCTGTGTGGATCATCTGGTGGCGGAGCAGGTGGGACCTGCAGCTGAATCCCTTCCCACACTCCAAGCACTTGTGGGGCTTCTCCCCATCATCGAGCTGCTCATGGAGCACCAGCCCTGAGCTCTGGCTGAAGCTCTGTCCACCTTCCTGGCTCAGGCTGGCTCTTTCCTCCTCAGAGCACCCTGGGCTGGGTTTTCAGCCCCTCCTCCTGGGAGATATCTGGGGATTTTCCTCCCCATCAGATTCCTGCACTGTGGAGTCACTCAAAACAGTCTCTGCCATCAGGTTCTGTCACGGGGATTTGTCCTCCCTGCTCTCCGTCCTCAACTCATGCTCTGGGGAAGGAAGGACAAGGAGAGGATGGGATTTGCCTCCATGCCAGAGGGAAGGACATCCTCCCAATGTGTCCCCGGCAGGACGGCATCAGCAGCAGGATTGTCCTGCAGCCAGGGGCCGTGGTGGGCTGGGAGATGGAGCAGGAGAGAGTGGGAAAGGGGCACTGACTTCCTCCTCAGCTGCCTGGAGGTTCCAGGGCATCTTCCTCTTCCTCACATCCTCCTCCATCTGGCCAAGATTTGGGAAAGGGAAATCCTGCTTAGCAAGAAAAACAAGGAATGAGCATATTGGGTTTGAGGGTCCCCCTGCCCAAGTCCATGTCTAGATGTCAGCATCATGTGTCCATAAAATTCTGCTCTAAAAAAGCCTCCCAGGAGTTCCCCATCTCTGGTCTCTCAGTTTTGGGGCTCTGGGATTCCTCCCTGTCCAGGATGCTGGGTGTCCTAGCAATCCCAAAAGCTCCTCTCTATTCTGTCTCCCCATTAAGGCATGCTGGGGGTTTTGGGGGTCCCTTCTCCCCTCATTCTCAGCTCTGGGCTGCAGTGGCTCCAAGGAGTCCCCCCTGCCCCTCTCCAGGCTCTTGAGGCTCCCGCCAATGGCAGCGCTCCCCCCTCTCTGGGCTCCCCACTTTGGGCTCCTGGGGGACACAGGGCTCTGCTGTCCCCACAAGAGGCCTTTTCTGCTCAGCTTCTTCATTCTCCAAACATCCCCCCAGAAAAATCCAAGGGACTCCCCAGGATATCTGCACCAAGCTCCCCCTCCCCAGTCAAGATCCCATGGGTGGGGGCTGCGAATTCAGGGAGGGTTGGGTGGTGCTGAGGCACCTGAACCTGTACTATATCCCAAAGGAGTGGGCAAGGGAACAGCAGGGCTGGGGACAAGCCATGAGGAAGGACTACCACAGCCACATTCCTGGATTCACTCCTCCACCAAGGTTCTTCCAGCCTGCAGGAGATATCCCAGAGAAGAGCAGCTCCATGTCACACCCCCAACATCTGCCCTGCTCCAGGGCTGAATCTAGAGCCTCTTCTGCCTGGCTGAGAGCACAGAGGGAGCTGCAGGACCTCTCAGTTCTCCCTGGATCCTTGTCTTCTTCAGGTGAGCAACCTCAGCTTTCCCAGCCTGGGTCCAGATCACAGGGGCTCCAGCTCTTGGAGCTTCTCTGGTGCCTCATCTGGACTGGATCCAGCAGCTCCAGCTCCTTCCTGTGCTGGGCCCCAGGGCTGGGGCAGCTCTGCAGGTGGGGACTCACCTGAGTGGGGCAGAGGAGCAGAATCCCCCCCCCCTTCTCTGCTACCCACATGGAGGCTGAGTCCAGGCTCAGGGAGGCTTTCAGGGCTGGGGCTTCCTTCTGCTTTCCTCGACCTGCCTTTGTCCCTCCTCTTCCTCCCACTCCTCCTCTTCCATCCCTCCTTCTCCTCCTCCTCCTCCTCCCTCAGCCCACCTCCTTCTCCTCTTCCATTCCTTCTGGCTCTCCCCCTTCATCCCTGCCCTTCCCTCCCTCCGTCTCCTCCCCCAGCAGCCGCCACACCCTCGGTGCCCCGTTCCTGCAGCCCTTGCAGCCCATGGCAGGAGAGGGGATGGAGCCGGGACAGGTCAGGATTGGCACCCTCGGGCCTCATACTGGAGGCTCCTGAGGTCAGCTGAGGAGGAAGTCAGTGCCCCTTTCCCACTCTCTCCAGCTCCATCTCCCAGCCCACCACAGCCCCTGGCTGCAGGACAATCCTGCTGCTGATGCCGTCCTGCCGGGGACACATTGGGAGAATGTCCTTCCCTCTGGCATGGAGGCAAATCCCATCCTCTTGTTGCCCTTCCTCCCCTAGACCAGAAGCTGAGGATGGAGACCAGGGAGGACAAATCCCCATGGCAGCAGAACCTTGTGGAAGACAAGTTGGGAAGACGCCTGGCTGGTGGTCTCCACATCATCCTGGATCCCAGTAGGCACCTGACTCAACACTGGGGCAGGAACATCCATTGGGTCTCAGCTCCATATTGGAAACCCCTTGGGAAGAGCTGAGTTTTTACCTTGTTGTGGTTTGAAAGACAGGTGTCTGCTAAGGAAGGCAGGAGCCCTCCTTGGAATGGAAAATGTAAACCCTGTGCCTCTGAATTATTAGAATCATTAAATTAAGGGGCTCTCAGGCAAAGATATGGGAATAGGAATAACAGTTATTTACTGGTGTGTATAATAAAGCAAACAAAGAACAACTACAGCACTGACAGAGGCTTTGCTGCACAAACCCACAGGGGTGGGTTGGATGATCCAGGTGCCCCAGCAGGGCTTGGGCAGCACCAGGCTGGGCTAGCAAGATATGTCAGCAGGCAGGGGGTGTGGGGTCTGAAAAACACATTCAGTCTCCTGTGAAAATTTAAAAAAGGACAATAGGAAACAAGGACCATAGAGCAAAGGTTATTACAGCCAGGTGCATCTTGGCACTCAGCTGGGGATACCCCTTAAATACCTTTTCCCTTACACCAACCTTTTGCATATTCATAGACCCTCATGCATAGTAAGCATTTCCCCTAACCAGTTTACATGTTCTGAGAATTCCTTAGCCTATCTTGTCCTTGCATTTGCCTTTTTAAAGCATGAGTATTCCTGGCTTATGGTTTTAGTCCATTTTTTATCATCATCTTCAGTTTTGGGTCCAGACCACACAGCCTTCAGATAGTGGTTGCTGACAGTTGGCAGATCTGTACAGGTGTCCTCATCCTGTGTTCATTATGTTAGGAAAATTAATGCACAAACATCAGAGATTTATGTCCAGAAAGGAGACAGAGTCCTTTTACTTATACAAATAAAGGGAGAGGCCATGGGGCATCCCCCTGGGATCTCTCAAAATTTTGGAGGATGCAGTCTCCTTTTTATCCCAGTTTCCCAGCTGTATTTCCCTTCTCTCTTTCCCCATTGGCTGAGGTACTTCAGAGGTACAGACTTCTCAAAACATCTGATACCAAAGATTTCCCTCTAATGTATAACCCTCCCTTTTAATTCTTAATTCTTATGGAATTTAGTGGTTTCCCCATTGTTTCTTCCATCTTTCAATGTCTAATTTCATTTATCACCAACCCTAAAGTTTATATGCAAAGGCAAATATTTTTTCCCATTAATCAATGGAATCTTTCCCATTGTTTCTTTTATTTCTCAGTGCTAGTTTTATCTAGCAGCAGACCCACAGCTGGTTTGTAAAGACAAATCTGCTGTTCCTCTCAACTGGATGTTATCCCAACCCAAACAGGCATTTTAGCACAAGCATAATTATATTAGCTATTTCACTACTATGTCTAACCTTAATTAACAACACAAACAGAAACTATATACCAAAGTTATTTTAACACCACAGATATAAAATCCATTTTTACATTTGTGAAAAGCCACTATTATAATATGTATCTATAACAGTGGCTGCAGGGCAGGGAGAGCCGAGCTCAGGGTTCCAGGCAGAAGGAGAAGGGTCCCTCTCTCAGTGGGTTGGTGTTAATAAGTGTGAAAAATGCCAATCACTTGTTTTTAAAATTTTAAAAGTTTAATAGTAATAAAATGCTTATAAAAAATAGCAATACAATTGTAGTAATAACAATTTGGACAATTTGAATTAGGACAATACTAGACAATAGAGACAAAGAGTTACGGACGTCCGGGTACCTTTCTCTGGGCAGCACGAGCCTGAAAAAAGGACACCCAATAACAGAGGATTAAACATTAAAAACAACAGCCTGTTGCATATTCATACACCTCCTCCATGATGCATAAATTCCATTCAAACACAGGATTCTGTCTGGTCAGTGCCACCTTCTTCCTCTGAATCCTAACAGCACCTTCGAGGCGGGAAGAAGTTAATTTCTTTTCAGAAGAGAGCAATAAATTCTTTTTGTTTGAACGTTTTAGGTGTCCCGTGGCTGCTATCTCACTGTGAGTCCTTCCTTTAAAAAAAGAATCCTACATAGCATAGTTTCTATGTTAAAATTTTTTATAACCTAAAACTATATTTAACACAGTACTTAAGAGAATTAATACAGCATTACTTTCTAACACAACACATATAATATTCATTTGAATATTTGCAAAAAGCCAATCATAAAATACATGCATTTTTCACATGCAGGCAAAGCCAGCGAGACAGCAGAGAAAGCAAGAGAGCAGAGCAAGTGACACAACAAATACACCAAGAGCAAGACAGCAAGTTTGAACAGAACTTGCAAAGGGCAAAATCAGCTGAAACCCGGTTAGGCTGAAGAACAAGGAGCACCAGGCATGGGCTGATGGTCCAGGTAAAAAGTTCCAATGTGAGAAGGAGGATAGAAGCCTTCATCAAAAGACCACCAGAAGACTGACAAGCACCACAGGAGGAACTGACGCAGGTGCTGAAGCCACACAGGGTTGTAAAACTGTGACGCAGCTTCATGTAAATGTGAGTAGGTTAATGAAGTGTTGTAATTGTGACTTTTAAAATGGAACTGAAGGCTAAAGGAGATCGAGTGGGTGACACCGTGGAATCTCATGGAACCAAATGTGAATTGTGACAGGATCCAGGAGGCCATGGTGACACCATGGTGGAATCTCATGGAACCAAATGTGAAATGTTACAGGACCCAGGAGACCATGGTGACACGATGGTGGAATCTCATGGAACCAAATGTGAACTCTTACAGGACCCAGGGGACCATGGTGACACCGTTGTGGAATCTCATGGAACCAAGTGCCCGGAGTTTCATGGCTCAGCCTCATGGAGCGCTGGAGACCATTGAGTCCCAATGGGAACACATGGAACAAAGGTTCCTTAGTGACACAGCAGGACCTCATGGAATGCAAGAGATCATCCTGATGGAATGGAAACTCATGGATTCAAGGGTCCACTCTTTTGCTTCATGGCCTCATGGAATGCAAGAGACCATTGTGATGAAATGGAAACTCATGGGTTCAAGGATCCACTCTTTTGCTGCATGGCCTCATGGAATGCTGGAGACCATTGTGGCACCATGGAAACAAATGGCACAAAGGCTCCACTGTGACCCAGCAGGGCCTCATGGAACCAAGGACACCCCATGATACAATGGAATCTCATGGAACCAAGGTCCAGTTTTGACAAAGCTGGGCCTTGTGGAACCAAGGACAGCACCGTGATGCAATGGAATCTCTAGGATCCAAGGATCAATTGTCAACACATCAGGTTCTCATGAAACCAAGCAGAACATTGTGACACAGTGGAATCTCATGGGAGCAAGGCTCTGCTTTGATCAAGTGGGGCCTCATGGGACACAGGTGCCACTGGGACATTGTCAGGCCTGGTAGGAACAAAACACCACTGTGTCAGACCAAGGCCTCATGGGACCTAGGAGAACACTGTGACACAATGGAACCGGATGGAACCAAGGCCCCATTGTGACAAAGCATGGCCTCATGGAAGCCCAGTGCCACTGGGACATCTCCAGCCTTGGTGTAAACAAGTGTCCATCATGACACAGGACAGCCTCAAATCACAGGAGAGCAGAGGGATGCCATGGAATCTGGGGGAACCAAGTGTCAATTCTAAAGACAGCGAGGACTCATGGAACCCAGGAGACCATTGTGACACTGCCCTTTGTCACAATGGGGCCGTGCTTCTATGAGGATCCATGGCCCCACAATGTTCTCCTGGGTTCCAAGAGGCCCCGCTGTGTCACAATGGCCCCTTGCTCCCACGAGCCACAGCACGGTCCCCATTGCCCTTGGGTTCTGTGAGGCCATGCTGCTTCCATGAGATTCCATTGTGTCACAGTGGTCCCCATGTTTCCATGAGGTTCTGCTGTGCCACAGTGGACACTGGGTTCCACAAGAGCTGGCATTGTCCCGGTGGCACCTGTGTCCTGTGGGCCCCACTTTGCCAAAGCAGAGCCTTGGCTCCATGAGATTCCAGGCTGTCCCAGTGCTCTGCTGAGTTCCATGAGGCTGTGCTGTGTCACAATGGACACTGAGTTCCACCCACCCTGGCAATATCCAAATGGCACCTGGCTTCCATGAGGCCCTGTTGTGTTTGCAGGTGACACTTGGTTCCCCAAGATGTCATTGTCATGCTACTCTCCTGGGCGCCCTGAGGCCTTGCTGTGCAATAATGGAGCCTTGTTCCTACCAGACCTGGCAATGTCCCAGTGGCACCTGTGTCCCATGAGGCCCCACTTGGTCACAGGAGAGCCTTGGCTTAACAACTGACCCTGGTTTTCTTGAGATTCCATTGGTGAAAAGCACGTTCACCCTCCTGTGAAAATGTAAAAAGTTTAATAAAGGACAATGGGAGACCAGGGCCATGGAGCAGAGGTTATTACGGCTGGGTGCATCTTGGCACTCAGCCAGGAGCACCCTGTTACCTTTGGGGATCCCCCTGAAATACCTTTCCTCTTACATCAGCCTGTTGCATATTCATAGACCCTCATGCGTATCCATAAACTACTTTACATATTCCAGGAACGATTTTACATGACCCCTCCTTCGGTCTGCCTTTTCAGAGCATGTGTGTATCTTGACTGTGGTTTTGGGTCCTCTTTATCACCTCCAGTTTCTGGGCCTTGGTCCACTCTGCCTTCAGACAGTGAGTGCTGATAGTTGGCAGATCTGTACAGGCGTCCTCATCCTGTGTGCATTGGATGTGATCCCATCCAAGCAGGCAATTTAACACAAGCACACTTCTATCAGATATTTCACTACTATGTCTAAGCTTAATTAAAAACAGAAATAAAAATTATATCTCTGCAACAAAGCTATCGTAACAGAACACATATTAAATTCATTTTAATATTTGCAAAAAGCCAATATTTTGATATTTATCCATAGCAGGGTGAAGGAGCCCTGGCCCAGGCTCTGGCCCTGGGGGACACGGGGACGCTGCCGGGGGGGTCCCTGTTCCCCTGTGCCACCCCCAGGGCCCCGGCCCCCCATCCCCGTGTCAGACTCTGGGGTCGATCTCGTGGAACATCCTCTGGGGGAGGCTGCGGGGCCGAGGGCGGGGAGACCCGGGGAGACAGGGGACCCCGCTGTGCACGAGCAGGGTTGGACTGCTCTGGGGGGAACTGTGAGGGGGGCCGGAGCAGAGTGACCTCCCCAGTGACCTCACACAGCCCTTGTGATGTCACACAGCCCCCGTGATGTCACACTGCCCCTGTGATGTCACACTGCCCTTTGATGTCACAGAGCCAACTCTGTCCCATTGTGATGTCATACAGCAGCCCTGTGATGTCACAGAAGACTGATGTCACAATGTCACACTGTGATGTCACAATCTGTTCTGTGATGTCACAACCTGCTCCATGATGTTACACAGTCACCTGGTGATGTCACAACCCACTCTCTGATGCCACAGAGCCACCCTCTATGATGGCAGATTCTGCTCTATGCCATCACACCATACTCTGTGATGTCACAACCAGCCCTGTGATGTTACAGCCAGCTCTGAGATGCCACCCGCCCCTGAGTGATGTCACAGAACCCTCAAGAACTCAGTTCTATTGAAACACTGAATTTTCTTGTACTTTGAAGAGATCTGTGTCAGGGACACAAGCGAGAAAGTGTCCCCAGGTTCCAGCTAGAGCAGAACCCTGCAGGCAGTGATGCCAGCTGGGGACAAGCAAAGGAAAGGTGTCTCTGGTGCTGAGCAAAGCTGGATGAGTTTGGGGAATGCAAAAGGCCAAGGCCTGAGCCCCAGCCCCTGGCCAGGCAGATCCTGTCCCTCCCTCCTTGTTCAGGGCTCTTCCCGGGATGGGCATTGGCATGTGGGGATGGGCAATGCCAAGGGCAGGAGCATGGGGCGGCCCCTGCCAGGCTGCTGAGCAGGGACAAGGAGGCAATGAGGCCCCAGGCCTGCAAGGGTCACTTGTCCCCTCCTGGCCCCAGGGCCAGCAGCTATGGCCAAAGTGCTGCCCAAGTTGGCTCTGTCAGGGCTGTCTTGCAGCTCCTGCCCATCCCTGTGCCCTGTGCAGCCCAGGCTGTCCCACGGTGTCCCTGCCCTGTGCCTCTGTCCCTGCAGGCTGTCGGCATCCCCCAGCTGCCCCACCTGGCTGGGCCCTTCCTTTGCTGACAGCTCTGCCTCCTGCCTGCCTCTGCCTGCCCACACAGAGCCTTGGGCTTATTATCAAAAGGGTTCAATAACTTTTATTGTGCCTATGAGCTTTTAGCACAGGAACTAGGTGTGGGAATCTACAATCTGTGAAAAACTTTGTTAGACTAAAAGAATAAAAAAAAATCCTAAACAGTTCAGTCGCCAGAAGCCCAAGCTGTTAAAAAGAAGAATAAATCATCCCCTTCGTCATCTACACCTGATATCCTTGTAAGTAGCAAGTAGCATTCTAGGGGCTCCTGGGCTACACAGTGGGAAATCATTTATCTAAACAGAATAGAACATTTTTTACCAGCTTAAGAAAATTTTACAAGATAAAAGACGTTCAAACATCTCAAAACATAAACTGAAAGATTTATTAATCTGAGTAAAAGCAAATACTCAAAATATAGACTTCAGTCTGCTTTTACCTTTAATTTTTAAGACCAGATAAACTAGAAAATTTGTAATCTATTCTCTCTCAAAAAAGAAAAGACTGTAAACAAACTAATGCCTGTCTCCAAAGCTTTAATAAATAGCTTTAAACAAAATAATCGTAATAGAAACTTTCTCAAACACCAAAACAGAACATCTAGTTCTGAGACTTTAATTCCAGGTAGTGCTGAGCCATCATCCTCTTCTGAAGAAATCTCAAGTTCTGTTCAAGTTTCCTTCCCTTCTAGTGCGTCCAAAGTTTCTCCAAGCAGTGTAGACAGCACCCCAATCCCCCAAAAGAAAAATCAGATCCACTTTCAGCTTCAGTTGTGTTCTCTGTTTCTTCCGGGATTCCCTGCGTCACTGATGCTGAGACAGGCCGTCCTCCCATTCCTCCACAAAATCATTCACCCCTGCAATTCCCAAGAAAATGCTCGGGATTTTCATTGCATTCCAAGAATGTGAAGAGTCAGAAGATGTGTTCTAGAGAAGATGAGAGTCACACAAGTCTGAAAGATGAGAGTTAAAAGAAGATTTGCAATACAAAAGCTGCTTGTTCTGAAGTTGTGCAAGCAAAAACTGCTGAAATTATCTCTATATCTACTCTGCCTAGTCAAAAAGCTGCGAAAATCACTCCTGCCACTGCTTCCCCTTCTCAAGAGTACACCCTCTCAGATCTCGCTCAAGTGAGCAAATTGCTTTGCAGTTCTGAGAATTCTTTTCGTGTAAATTACTCCCCCAAGCCTCTCCCAAAGTTTTTGCCGTTTTTAGTTCCCCAGCCTCCAAATACAAGCAGCTTCATTGGGTGTGCCCCAAGAAGTAAAAACCGACAATAGTCCTGCGTATATATATATCTCAGAAATTAGCCACATTTCTAAAAAAATAGGGTGTTCATCACATCTTCAGTATTCCACACTCTCCCAAAAATCAAGCAATTATTGAGAGGGCACATCAGACATTAAAACACATTCTAGACCAACAAAGGGAGGGAGTGGAGGTCACACTACTCCCTGTTGAAGTAGGGTTAAACAAAGCTTTGTATGTTTTTAATTTTTTAAACAGCTCAGTTGCAGAACCCAATCCACCAGGTTTTGGGCATTTTTCAAATAACACACAGGCAAAACTGAAAGAAAATCCCCCTGTTTTAATTAGAAACCTTGACACTGGACAAATTGAATATCCTTTCTGATTAATCACCTGGGGCAAAGGGTATGATTCTGTCTCTACAGGTGCTGGAATTAAGTGGGTCCCAGCCAAAAATGTCAAACCATATCGCACCCCAGAACATGTTGACGAGCCCAGAACGGAGGAAGCAAGTACGCAGATGTGAGCCAAGCAGAGGGATCCCGGGTCACGCCTGACGTTCCTTGTGCATTGGTGGAACCTGCAAATTCTGATTTTATGTTATTTATAAGTGTGTCAATTGTTTGTTTTATAGAGCTTATTTTTGGCAAAAGTGTGGTTTTCGTTAAGTTATAGATCCCCTCTATTGGATCTTTAAGGCAAAATCTTATCTTAAGGTCAAAGCAAAGTTTTTACATTGATATATATGTGAAAATTTTGCCAAAACTTAGCTCATGAAAAGGATGGAGCAAAATCAAATTATATGCTGGTGTTGGTTGGTTTTAATTGCTTCTTGTCGTGCAGATTTGCCTGTTGAACAACCAAAACCAAATGTTTGGGTGACCTTTGCTAAGGCAGCCGGCTCGGATACCATATGTTTGTCTGATTCGGAACCAGAAAAGCCTTACTCAACCTGTCTGGTCGGTGTGCCAGTAAAAGATCTGCCTTTGATCAAAAAGCAATCCAATGGTGAGTACGGTGAAATTGTTTTGCGGAGAAAAGAAGAAACCTCACAACTTTATAAAAGTTGTAAAGCTCGGTATGTTTATTTACGACGCCGGACGCACCCGGAGAAAATTCTCCTCAAAAGGCATGCGCACCCCTGAAAATTTCAGACCTCCTTTTATCCCCCTTCCAAATGCATATGCATACAGTTTTGCAATAAGTTCATACATATTCATCCCGCATGACACTTAGCACCAGTTCTTCTTTATCAAAGGAATTTCTAGGTCTGGGCAAATTGACCTCGTGGTCTTTTCTGTTTTTCTTTCTCTGTCTCCTTGCTGTCTTGGCATATGAGTTTTTCCTTCAGCTTTGGCCTCACAGACTTTTCACCGCTTTTAGACACTTCACCTAATTCAGGATGGATCCCTACTCTGTCTCAAAATTGACAATGGGAACAATCCTGCACTGAATGGGAACATTTGGGCCAAAGAACTTCCCAAAGCAGTATCTGAGCCCCAAGAGTTGTAAATCCTTGGTTCTTTAATAATGGATTTTTGCCTTACATTTACAGCTAATGATTAGCAAGAAGGGGATCCCCCAAATACAATGTTGCTTCCCATATTTTGCATACAGAAACTTACTTTTTTGGTGTAATTATTCAAACAGTTGGGATGTGCTTTCTGAGGCTGACCAATATCCACGACAATTCCCCAAGGGATATTGGTTCATTTGTGGAGATAGGGCTTGGCAGGGCATTCCAGCACACCTTGAAGGTGGCCCAGGTAGCATTGGAATGCTTACTGTGATAGCACCTAGTACTGAGGCAGTCATTAGGAAGAAACAAAGGGGAACAAGATTTGCTCATCATTATTATGAAAACTGAAAAAGATTTCATGCCTTGGAAGGCTGCAAAAAGAATTTCAGCAGGTTTGTTTTTACCGCAATTGGCTTCAGCAGTGGCATTGAAACAATAAGATTGGGTTGGATGTTGGCTGAGTAAACAAACTAATGCCACATCCACTGCAATCAGTGATATGTTGACTGATGTTAAGAGTATTAGACCTGCTACTCTATTCAAAATAGAGCAGCAATTGATTTTCTTTTACTGGCCCAAGGACATGGTTGTGAGGAATTTGAAGGATTGTGTTTTATGAACCTGTCTGATCATTCTGAATCCATCCACAAAAGCATACAAAAGCTGAAAGCTTTGACAGCTCCAATTAAAGAAGATGGTGGGTCATGGTTAGATGATCGATTCCAAGAATGGAGCTTTGCACCTTGGTTAAGGGAACTTTGTAGAATATGTCTCTATGTATTGGGTGTTTTGGCAGTGATACTAGTAGTAATACCGTGCATACGTCGGTGTGTGCAACAAATGATGGACAAAACTATCAAAGAAGTTTTTATCACACAAGAGTAAGAGAGGTAGGAAATGGATTCACAGAGAGTTCTCAAAATCTCACAGAGATGGTCGATGAAGGTATAGACATGGAGGAAGGTTTAGAATTAAGACCTTGGAATCGACAAGACTTTTTTGAACAATAACTTGTAACTACTGTCAGGCATAATTTATGCCCTTTCAACTGACAGGACTTCCACAGCATTAAAATCGCTGTGTTGTAATATAGCAATGCTTAGTGCAAGCGAGAAAATGCTTCAAATAGGTAATAAGCAGAAATATTATAGTAAGGTTACGAAACGCAAGTAATAAACGACATGATTATGAAGGTTTCTTTTTAGGTAAACAGAGAGGGGGAATTGTGGGAATCTACAAATATAGAGGGTTTTGGGGAAAGCTCTAAAAGGAAGGCCCCAGAGGCAGTAGAACTGTGATTAGAGCTAAGGCAGCCATGAGATAGGTCAGCAGAAAAATTATTTAAACTGCAGAAAAGCAAGGACAAATAGAACAATGGTCTGTATTAATGCTTGTCTAGAATGACTCTCTAAGGTATAGAAAAGTTTATCTAGCAAGATATTAGGAAGCTTGAAACTTAATAATGGAGCTCTGTGCATGGTGTTTTAAGGCTTACAAGTAGGTATTGTATTCAAAATAAGCAAGTATTGTTTAAACCAAAGATACGTGTGTTTATAGTGATTGGATAGAACTACTGTCAATATGCTTTTGTGTTGTGTGATTGGTCAAGAAACTTATAAAGTAAGTTGTACCATTAAGTTCCTTTTCTGCTGCCTGGGATGTGAGCTGCTGGCATTTTCCCACTGTCATAACCATGTAATGAGACTGATGCTGGAAAATAAAACAGCTCAAGGCGTGTTCCTCAGTGGCCCCAGCCCGTTCGTGATTTTTACATAGCCCCCTGCCAGCGTCAAATGGCATGGCTTGATTTGCAGGGTAGACAGTCTTAAACATCTGCAATATCCTTTCAGAGTCCTAGTTTGGCTTCATTCAAAGAAAGAGGAGACTGCACCTAACACTGACCACTTGTTAGGCAATGTCTTCGACATTGCCCTTGTACTCCTACAGAGAGGCTGTCTGCAAAATGCCCAGAACACCATCCAAATCTGCAGCAAGGACAGGAAAAGCAGGCAGAGAATCTTTCTGTTTTCAAGGTCCCCCTTCCTAGGTGACTTGACCCTTTCTACCTGATTCTCACTTAAGATCTACCCATGATAGAACACTGCAGGAAAACTTTTTAAAGGGTCATTAACCAGAATCTGCTTGGAAAGCAAGGGTAGAAACTTTCCCTCCTTGATGGGTTGTAGGCTGGCAACTGCTGCTCTGAAGATATGCAGCTGCTCCTCTCTGGAGAGGCCATGGAAGAGTTGTGATGATCTACGGGAACCAGAGGAATGATGAGCTCAGGTTGGCATTTAAGCTCCATGGGAACAAGCAGAATGAAGAGCTCACAGTGGAGATGAAATTTGCCTGTGCTTGGCTCCTCTGATGAAACCCCAAGAAGGCCAGATGAAGCAAACAGCTTCTCCCAAGAAGCTAGGAAAACTTCGGAGTCATGAGCACCTTCAGTTAGCCTGGAAGGGCCTGGAGGCAGCTCTAAATCCTCAGGTGAGGCAGCACTGAGGTCCTGGTATGAGAGCGCTGTGTAGCAGCGAGGGAAGGAAAAGGGAAGCAAAGGGAAGGCTGGGTCACTATTGGTCTTTGGGTGTGTTTCCCTTGGTAGCAACTGTACTTCTGTCAGGGAAAACAAAAGCTCCCTGAATTGTTAAAACTGAAAATCACCAACAAAGACTCTCTAACTAGTCAAAGTTAGAAGGTGGTATGTTCATTACGCCGGCGGGTAACACAGGGGAGGGTCATTCCCGAAATACGTGACTGCTGGCCGGGCTCGGCTCAGCTTGGCACAGCACAGCAGGATCCAGCAGGACAGGGAAGGGCAAGGCAGGCAGGGAAGGGCAGGTCAGGGCACTGGGAGCAGTGACAGGCTCTGTCCCCACGCTGCATCCCATGCCTGGGTCACCATCGGGGACAGAGAGGAAGGACATTGCTCTCTCTTGGCTGCGGAAAAGATGAGAAGGGGGAGTTAGAAAACATTTATTTGGACTCCTTTTCAGCAGACTAGCTGGTTTTATCTCACCATGTCTGCCTGTCTTTGGCAGAGTTGGCACATTTCTCGTGAATTGGAGTCAGCTACAGCAGCAGGAAGGGGCAGCAATTTTGTCAGCATTGACATCAAAGCCAAAGTGCTGCCCCATGGATGGATGTTGCTTTCTTCAAGAGATTTCTGGCCTAGAGTTGTAGTGAATTCATGCTGGTGTCTTCCCAAAGGGCGTTGCCTTTTTCTATCCTCAGGAATCACCTCTTCTTTTTCTTCCCCCCCCATCTGGGGAGAGCTCCATTGCAAATGCCTCCTGCAGCCAACTCTTGTCACTGTAGACTGGCAAAGAAGTTCTTGCAGTGGGAAGAGACTCCCTAGAGCTGCTGTGGAGAGCTGAAGGGGGAAGCTTTGTCCCTTTGTCTTGAAATCTTGTTGGGGAGCTGCTTGTGCTCTGGGGGATGGACACCAGTGATGTTTATCCAAGCCTTGCAGGTTCATTCCTGAGCTTCCTGACACACCAGAGGGACTTTGGGGTTGGTGTATTGGCAAACAAATTTCAGTCTGGGCACTTCTTGAAATGCTTCAATTATTCTTTTTTTGCTTTTCTGCAGAAATGTTGTCATCATCTATTCCTTCCAGAGCATCTTTTCCTACTTTTTGGGGAATTCCTATTGCTGCCCTCCCAGATCAGGCCAATTCCCAGGGCTCCTTCCCAAAGTGAGGTGCAGCCCATGGCCTCCACTCTCCAGCTGGACCAGAAGGAAGCACAGAGTTTGCTGTTGTGGGAGAGGAGCTTCTCTTTCCTGCCTGCTTTCCCTTTGGGACAGGTTGGTGTGTGCTCATTTGATAAAGGCAGGTTTAAACTCTGAAGCAGTTGTGTTTCAAACTGCTCCCTTCTCCAGCTCTTCTGTGGGTATCCTTGGACAAAAGGTGGGAGCTCCCCGTGGCAGGTTAAGGAAGGAGGTTGATATTTTAGGGTTGTGACTGCTGAAAGCAGCTGGTTTCTGGAGGGGTCCAGAACTGGGAGTGGCTCCTTTTCTCACCTGCCTGCAGCAAAGGAAGTTACAAAGTGGGGATTTCATTTGTGCAGATGGCCATCAGGAGTGTTTGCCAAGAGATGGGCTGGCAGAGAGGCAGGTCTCGTGCTAAACTGGCTGTGTGTTTGTTTTGATGGTGGAGAGGGTCAGAGATGCAGACACAGACACCAGCTGAAGGAATAGTGTAAATTACTGTAATGGAAAAGTGCAAAAAAGAGTCAGGAAAGGATAAGCTAAGCAATGCACCTCAGCATTATTACAAAAGGGTGCCTCTGGTGATGAAGGAAGATCCATCACCAGGTAGCGTAATGGTTTCCCCTTCATCCAGAGCTGCACATCAGCTGGGGGAAGCTGTCCCAGCCCAGTCCTGCAGAGCCACGGCCGGGAACTCGGAAATCCTGCGGTGCCTCCACCTTTGCCGGCCACGAGACTCCTGAGTGCGCTGTGAGAGTAGCCCGGCTCTGACAGTGCTGGACGAGCAATGTGCCAGAGCTTCTGCTGGAGGCACAGCTGGTGTCATTCTCCTCTTGGTTTTCTCCCCCAGCCTGGCCAGGGCTCAAGGAGGAATCAAGGCCAGGTGTGGCCTTGTCCGTTTTCCTCATGCAGAAAGGTGAAGACATGTGTCACCAGTGAATGGATGCAACAATCCTTTTGATAATAGCACTTGGTTAAGGAGCAGGTACATAGAACATTGGGATGGGAAGGTGATCTAGAGGGCAGCTTTGGCTCAGGTCCTGTTGTTGAGGCTTCAGTCAGGGTCTGTTGTTCAGGCCTTAGTCCTTCAGTATTTTGTGCTGCAAATCACACCTGTGCAGAGCGGGAAACAAACAAATCTGTATTTAGCACATTTAAGACAGGGAACAGGATCAGCCCTGCAAGGCCAGGCTGGGGCCAAGAGCAGAAGGCAAGCACCCTGCTTTTGCCCACAGGCAGCCCTGCAGAGCAAGCAGCCCCTCCTGCCCAGGGCTGAGGTGCCCGAAGCTGCCTCCCCACTGTGCAGCTCTGCAGAGCCCGTGGGGTGCAGGGTCCTGGGCAGCCAGGGCAGCCCGGCTGCCTTGGAGCACAAGGAGTGGCCCAGAGAGAAGCTGGTGCCCTTTGCTTTGGAACTGTTCCTCAGAGTCTTTTCAATAATCCACAGTGTCTGATGTGTTTTTCTTTCTTCTCCCAAATTTAGCACAGCTTTTTGAGAAAACTGACTGATGTAGCTGCTGCTGCTGGTGGTGCTTTTGTCTGAAGGTGAGGGCAGGTGATTTGAACCAAGGACTGAGTCCATTGTTAATACCCCAGCCTTTGCCAAGTCAAGGAAACCATTCACAATTGGGCTACCACTACTGATCTGTTTTCCTAGGTTTTGGAAAGCTACCACCTTAAGAAACCCAACAGATTTTCCTCCAGGAGGATACCAGCAGTAGCATGATGCCAATGTTTTCCACCCCTCTTCTGTGTCTTTTTTAGAGTTCCGCAGTGCCCAGCAGGAATGAAATTATCTGTGATAATGTGATTTGAGAGCTCTGTGTTGTTCATTGCCACATGAGTGTTCATGACAAGCTGGACACCCCACTTGTGGCTCTGTTGAGGTAAATTCATCCCAATTCTGTGCAAAGAGCAGCCCCGAGATGCTGAGAAAAGCAAGCACAGTGGGAGGGTGCATGCACACACCCAGGGGCTGACTGCTGTGTGAGCAGATGGCTTTGCACTGTTGTAAATCTTCATACTCCCAAGCTGGAGGAAGAAAACAAATCTATATGAAATGAAAATATATAAATGTATATGAAATGAAAAGATATCAAAATGAATTAAATAATACACAATAATTTATCATAGATGCAATTTAAGATCTATATACTATTGCCGGCAGGGGGTCTATGTACAAATCATGAACAGGATGGGACTGCTGAGGAACTGCCTCGAGCTGTTTGTTTTCCAGCACCAGTCTCATTACATGGTTATGACTGCGGGAAGATGAGATGCCAGCAGCTCACATCTCTGGCAGCAGGCAAAGAACTTAATGGTACAACTTACTCGAAAAGTTTTTGATCAATCACACAAAGCAGAAGTATATTGATAGTAGTTCTATCCAATGACTATAAGCACACGTACCTTTGGTTAAAACAATGCTTGCCTATTTTGAATACAATACCTGCTTGTAAGCCTTAAAACACCATGCACAGAGCTCCATTATTAAGCTTAGAAGTTCTAATATCTTGGTAGAGATAGTTTTTTGAAGCTTAGGGAGTTATTCTAGCCAAGCATTAATACACAAACCATTGTTTTATTTGCCCTTACTTTTCTACTTCTTATGTAACTTTTCTGCTGACCTATCTCATGGCTGCTGCTTAGCTCTAATTGCAGTTCTGCTGTCTCTGAGGCCTGCCTTTTGTAGCTTTCCCAAAACCCTTTGATTTGAAGGATTCCCACAATTCCCTCGCTTGGTACAACTAAAAAGAAACCTTTGCAACCGTGTTGTTTATTAACTACTTTGCATTTCATAGCTTTACTATACTATACCTGCTTATTACTTGCTTAAAGCATCCTTTTTGCTCGCATTAAGCTTAGCTGTATTCCAACACAGCAATTTCAATGCTGTGGAAGTCCAGTCAGTTCAAAGGGCATAAGTCATGTCTGATAGCAATCACAAGTCATTGTTCCAAAAAAGTCTTGTCTGTTCCAAGGTCTTAATTCAAAACATTCCTCCATGTCTATACCTTCATCGACCATCTCTGTGAGATTTCAAGAACACTCTGTGAATCCAATTCCTACCTCTATCTCTTTTTTGATTAAAACTTGTTAGATAGTTTTGTCCATCATTTGTCGCACACACCGACGTATGCAAGGTATTACTATTACTATCACTACCAAAACACCCAATACATAGAGACATATTCTACAAAGTTCTCTTAGCCAAGGTGCAAAGCTCCATCCTTGGAACAAATAATCTAACCATAACCCACCATCTTCTTTAATTTGAGCTGTCAAATCTTTCAGCTTTTGTATGCTTTTGTGGATGGATTCAGAGTGATCAGACAGGTTCATGCAACACAGTCCTTCACAACCATTCCTCACAACCATGTCCATGTGCCTGTAAAGGAAAATCAATTGCTGCTCTGTTCTGTAAGGTTGCATGTCTGACAGCATTAACATCAGTCATCATGTCACTAATTGCAATGGAAGTAGCACTGTCTTCTTTCTTCAGCCAACACCCCAATCAGTATAATGGTTTCAATGCCCTGCACAAGTGCTAAAAGATTTGCTTGAGAACTGAAATAGATGGGGAAGCTTTTGCCAAAAAGCAGCTGAACAGGAACATGGAGCTTGATCAAATGATATACTGGCGCTTGTTGGTTTTGCTTGCTTGCTTTGGCATGCTTATATGCCTGTAGATCAACCAATAATGAATGTTTGCCTTGCTTTAGCCTTTAGACTTGGCTATAGGCTCAGACACCATATGTTTGACCAATTTGAGCCCAGACAAATCCTTTGCAATCCGTTTGGTCAGTGTGCCTGTGCCAGCCAAGGAGTAGCCAATACCCAATCATGACAAATATTGGTGTGAGGCTGCCAACGAGAACCAATCCCATAACCAGCTGGCATCACTGGGCCCCTGATCTTCTTAAAGCACCTTCTGAACCTCAAGAATTGGAATTCTTGGTTCATTGGCAATGGAATTTTGTGCTGAGTTTCAGTACCAGGAAGATCCTCAGTTAAATGTTACTCCCCATATCCTGAGGACAGATACTCCAGTTTGTGGTGCGATTGTACTACCCCAGTGCCCCCTAAGGGTGAAACTGCTGACAATGGGCATCACACTTTTGCTGAAAGAGCTCTATGATACAAACCATTTTCACAGTCCAAAAATCAACATCAAACTCAAGATTTGTAGCTTTCACAGGTGGAACAGGGAATGTCTGGCATGCAGCATAGCTTCTCCGTGCAGCTCATGTCTGCATGATATTTTCCCTGCTGGTGGAATTGTCGGTGCGCTCTTGTGTATGAGACAGTTTCACTTCCTTCGCAGGGACCCACTTAGGTCCGGCACCTGTGCAAATGCAAGCATACTCTTTGCCCCAAATGATTAGTGCAAATAGTCCTTCAATTTGTCCTAACTCAAGGTTTCTAATCAAAACTGAAGGATTTTCTTTCAATTTTGCCTGTGTGCTGTTTGAAAAGTGCCTAAAAATTGGAGGATTAGGTTCTGCAAATGAGCTATTCAAAACATAAAGACATATAAAGCTTTGCTCAACCTCATCTGAGGTGTTGCTTGGGCCACTTCCCCTTTTGTTGATCTCGAATGGGTTTTAGAGTGTGGTGCGTCCTTTCAACAATTGCCTGACCTCTGTGAGAATAGGGAATTCCAAAAGTGTGGCAAATGCTCCAGTCCATCAAAAATGTGGCCAATTTTTGAGCTGTGTATGTGGGGCCATTTGTCAGTTTTCACCTCATGGGGGATCAGTTTGGCGAGATCTGGGCCCAGTGACACTGACAAGGACAAAAACAAAAGACGAGAGGCGCTCTCTCTTCCCGGGACCAAAGTCCCACAGCTTTAATGGAGAACAACTCCAGGAGAGAATGGGAGTGTCCAGGAGAGGACAGAGGATGTCCAGGGGAAGAAAGAGAGCGTCCACCTTGTGGCAGGAGATTTTAAACCCTCAGGGTGGAGGGGTGGTAAAAAAGAAACTAACTTAGTTCAACATAATACATCACCACACTGTAGTTTTCTGCATAATTGCTGCACTTGTTGAAAGCAAAATCATAAAATCTCCCCAAACACAACCGTGCAGTCCCAAATGACCCCAATGTGGGAGAAAAACCACTCAACCCCCCTGTATGCCCAAGCACCAGGTGTCACAGGGAACACCAACCCCTTCAATTAGAAAGTCCACACACACAGGTTCACCGGGAAAGGAGTATCTCTTTATGAGGGGACAGAATGCTCACTTTTCTCAACACAACACACACCATCCGCCACATCAGCATCCACCCACATCATCTTCCTCAAACATTCACACACTGAAAACACAGCCACAAATAAAACACACAGGAAAAATAGCAGCAATAAAGCAGGATTTGCTCAATTCACTCCCAGAATTGCTAGCAGGGCCTTATTGACACAGCAAATCCTTTCTGCCATCAGCCAGACCCAAACCAAACTGTACAGGCATATGTTGTGCATGGGACATCTCTGTGTGACTTGTGAACAGCCCTTCCCTTGCGTACGCCCTATGGGTTACTTTATACAGAGTTAAACATTCCCTTTCTCCAGAGTCCCAGCAGTCCTGACTGTCCCCCACGAGCAACAGCCGAGAGCAGAGGTGCCTCCAGGAAAGGAATGTCCTGGCAGCGCCCAAAGATGTCCAGAGCCCAGTTGTTCTCGCTGGAGCAGAGATACGTTCCTGCCACGGTCACCAAATGAGGTGTGGAATAGAACTCACCACAGTTAAAGGCAGAAGGTGGTATGTTTATTACAGCGCTAGGCACACGAGGAGTTGTCTCCTAAAGACATGTGTGAAGAATCACTGCTGCTCTACTTATCTAAAAAAGTCTTACATATTCATATAATTCCCAAAACAAGTAATTCATATTCATTAGGTACCCCACCTACCCCCTCTGTATTAAAGTGTGTTATAATTGAGTCCAAAGTTCCTTCACATTTGCAGATTTTTTCACATCACATGGGTAAGTGGGTTTTAAAGTGGGGAATGGTCTCCTTCTGATGAAGGCCAAGACATCTTCCTCAATTTGACCTCTTTCCTTATGCCCTGTTGGCAGGCTTTTGCACCCCTTGGCTATAGCTGAAGTTTCGGGGCCCAGGTGCGGGCTACGGTCCTCTTCTTTGTCACAAAGAAATCTGCATCCCATCCCGCTTCTTTAAACCTAGTAAAGACGGGCAAGTGATATATTACCCTAGCCTTATCTACCTTATCTGCTAAAAATTAACTATTCCTTATTATTTCTACTCTTCTTGCTATACTCATTCCCCCTAACTAAATCTTGCTAAAATTTTAACTCTTCCAGTTCTTTTAAATCCTTGACTCATTGGCCTCATCTCACATGCCAGCCATGTGTGAGCTGGTGCTGTAACTGGGAAATTCCACTCCTGAGCAGGAGATACCAGGCCTGGTTCTGAGCTAGAAGGGTGAGAAGGATGAGATGCACAGCGTTTTGATCCAGGGGATGTCCTGAAAGTGCACTGCCTACCTGCCCCTGCTGCTGAGCACCACTATCCATCTCCTTCTGCTCAGCAGATTTTTAGGACTCCAGGGCTTGGTATGTATTATTTGCTACTTCAACAAATAGAATGAATTTCCTTTGCAAGCCCTGGGTTTTGGTTTTGTCCTGGGTTATTTTGTGCATGGGTCTCCTCCTGAACCTGTGACAATGACCAGCAAGGACTTAAAGGACACTCCTTTCTCATGTCAGTAAGTTTGGAGAAGTAATTTAAGTATCATTAAGTCAATAAGTATCAATCAGTAAATTAAATAATTTGGTGGAATATTTAGCCTGTGAGTTTCAGCAAAGTATTGAATGGATACAAACTAGTAAGTGAGATTGCCGGGTATGCACATATTAGGGAAGTGATTCCCCACACACCCAGTGCTGAGATCAAGGATTGCCTCTCTTCTAACCCTGAGTAGGCAGCAGGGATCGGGCCCTGCTTGGTAACGTTCATTTTGAAGACTTCTGTTGAGCAGGTAAGAATGGTCAAAGTGAAATCTTTTACAGTTCTTTCCCTTTGGTTTACCTGTTTGAGGGTTAAGATTCTGTGCTGCAGGTGTCCTGGGTGTGTGCAGAGCAGTGCAGCCCCAGAAACCCCTTGGCTTGCCCACCAGTTGCCATGCCTTGTTGCCAGGTGTGCCCAGCTATGGCAGGAGAAGGAGCCCGCAGCGCAGTGGGCACCGTGCCCTGCCCAGCTGGGGCTCTCTGGCACAGAGCAGCAGCAGCACCAGCACTGTTCAACCCGCTCCTGCCTTGGCTTCCCCTGGCACACAGAAGCCTCTGGAAATCAGAACTGCCAGTGGCGTTCCCAGCTTGGAGCAGCTGCTGATGGCGGGCAGATGCTGCCAGTTCGACTGCTGCCAAAGGGGAAGAAAGGCAGAGATGAACACGCACCGGAGCCCTGGACATGTCCAATAAAGGTGCAAATACGTGGGGAGATTTGTTAGGAAGAATTTCAGCTGTGATGCCAACAGTGGCTTCTCTCCTGGTTCTGTGTATTCTAGACGAGTAATGCAATGGTTGGCTCTGACAATTAAGAAGTAGATGTTATGTGGATGTTCAAATGTGTAGTGATGGTATTGTAATATATCCTCCCATAGTCCTCTTTCCCATCCCCCTTGTAATAGCCTTGGTAGTCAGGGCATTTGGGGAGGGTTGGCTTGTGACCAGCAGGCAGGGTGTAACAACACCTGACCTCCAGTCAGGATGCAAGAAAGTAATCTCCACCACTGGACAGCAGAGAAAGAGTTGACTGGCAAAACTTTTAGAGGGGCTATGGATATAAAAGGCAGAGCATCCTTTTCGTATATGACCACATGGCTGCTAGTCACAGAGACTCCCAATGTAGCAATTTTCCCCTTTTTAGTCCTTTGTTAAGGTTTAATAAACCTTTACAATTTTAAAAGTGAGAGTCATTTTTCACATGTGCAATGCTGTGTGCCATTTTCTTGGTCTGATTTCATTTGCTTGTGTCCCATCTGAGTGCTCAGCTGGGGTACAGGCTGTAGGTGCTTGGGGCACCCTTGGAGTTCCTCTTGGATCCCCTGAAAAACAGGGTTTGGCCCATGAAGGGAATTTGTGCTGCTTTGTGACAGAGAAGAACTTCCCAGACTCTTTTGTGTTTGCTTTAGGGAAGGTTGGTTATTGCTTTGCATAAATTCACAGACCAACATGGAGTGTTTGCTTTGTGATGTCAGGGCATGGTTGCCACCCTGTCGTAGTGACATCAGAAGGTTGCCTTGGTGCACGGAAGGCCTCAGTGCCAGAGCAGCCCTAGGCCTTGCTCATATCAGGAGAACCCTCCTGGTTGGGGAATTTGTCAGTGGGTAGCTGCCCACTGACAAGAGCCTTGTTTTTTTTATATTTACCTAACTTTCAAAAAGGACAATGTTTCACCATCTGGCCAGGGCAGCTTTTGCTGTGTATGGCATTTCTTTCTCCATGTATTACATGACACACTTTACCCGTAAGTAGAGGTTTCCCTTCTACTTAGGTTAGGGGGTAACCTAACCTGGCTCTTGCATGTCTTCCTGCTCTTTCTTGGTGGCTGAGTTTCTGATTTTGAAAGAGAAAGAGCATTAGGATGCCACTGGTTTGGTAAAGCTCCTGTCAAGAGGTTCAGCTAAAAAGGGGGTGTCTGTAGCCACAGGGGCAGCATTTGCAGGGGAACCTGCAGGGCTTCCGTTCCCTCCACAGGAGAGTCTGTGGCAGCAGAATCTGTCATTTCCTCAGTTTGCTGGGACAGGCAGGACAACTTCCCAAATGCAGACTGGGACGCCTTCTCAGAAGGCCTTCTAAGGACTTTGTAGTTCTCCCCAGAACTCAGGGAAAGCTTCTTTTAATCTAAATTTTGTAATGAAAGGATTTGATTGTCCGTTTTGACCGTTGACTGTGTGCTAAAATAGTGATTCCCTTTGAAAGGAAATGCAAACTCCTAAGGAGTGAGTGTCTGCTCTTGAACCCTAGAGGTGCTGCTGTGCTCTTACACAACAGAACTGCCAGAGCTCAGGGGAATTTTGGGAAGCTTTTCTGGGCAACTGTTTCCTGCAAGTTAATGAGAATTAGTGCATGTAATTCATTGAAAAAAAAAAAAAGAGTACCTGAAGGAGAGGATTTCAGAAGCTGTTTTATGTGTTTGGTAGAACACGAGCATTGAGTGTTAAAGAACAATTTGCATTTTCTTGATCATATTTGTATTCATTTACTGGCTAAACAGGCCGAAGTGTAGGCACAGCCTACACTTGTTGTCCTGATCTCTTGCTGACTGTGTGAATGAAATGTGTCTCCTGGAGGGGTGTTGAGAAACGGGAAATTATCTCTGTTTGGGTTGACTTGTTCTGTGGGATTCAACAGCTCAGGCAGTTTTCTGACAGCATCTGGTTCATTTTCCCTTCCCACTATAGGTCACCTGAAGCGTGTATTCAGCAGTTCTGAAGATCCTGAGGTGAGTGAGAAAGGAACATTTCATGTTCCTGGTGTTTAAGAATTGTAGAGCAAGCTGAGAGCTTGGCCAGTAGCAGTAGATTGTAGAGGGCCAGCTAGGAAGGCTGAAAGAAAATCCATTTCCATGCCTGAAAACAATAGTAACAAACGCAGCGATAGATATTTTTAAATTTCCTTCTCAGAGTTTGAAGAACTAAAAACCTAGTTTTGAAAGGAGAACGATGCTTGCTGACAGCAGATAGGAAAAATTTAATTAAGAGCAATTTCCTGTACAGTTGAATTAGATCATTTTAATTTAAACAGAGTGACTTAGAATCCTATTCCTATTAAATTTAATGATATCTACTTAGAAGATGTGGTTATAGAACAGGAAGGCCATCTTGCAATGGTGCCTGCTGGATCTGAAGTGAAATGGGCACCTTTGTGGCTGGGGAGCTGCGTGGGCCCAAAGGACGCAGGGCTGGCGGCCGTGAGCAGCTGAAGACGAGGCAGCGTGGGGCCAGGGGGCCAAGAAGGCCAAGGGCACGGTGGCTGTGCCAGCAGCAGTGGGGCAGCAGGAGCAGGGCAGTGGCCTGTGCTGGGCAGCGCCGCGGCCACAGCTGGAGTGCTGTGTGCAGCTGTGGGCCCTGGGAAGCAGAAAGTCATGGAGGGGCTGCAGCGTGGGCACAGAAGGACAGGGGAGCTGGGCAAGGGGTGCAGCACAAGGCCAGGGAGGAGGGGCTGAGGGATCTTAACCTGGACAATGGGGGCTCATGAGGGACCTTCAGGCAGCATTCCATAGATCCCTGCCTTAGATCCATAGAGGCAATGCTCAGCACAAGGGCTGTTTCCCTGCCAAACATCCCTTCACTGCATCCAAGTGCTTTAGACACTGGAGTGGGTAACACTTTCATATTTTGTTTATTTGTTTATTTGTTTGTTTGCTAGAAGGAGAAGCCTTGTGTAATTTCTTCTTCTCCAGGGAGCAAGGGAGCTTTTTCCCAATCTTTCCTGCCCTTTTCCAGCACTGGCAGAAACACATCACTTTCAGGGTAACAGCTCTCGTGTCTTTTGGCAGCCCAGGGAATCAGTGTGTGTTGTGTTTGGGAATTGAGCAGGAAATCAATGCCTTTGCATTCCAGCTGCTCCTCAGAGATTAGAGGAGCTGGAGGGGCTGGGCTGCATTTCTGATTACAGCCACTTCAGCACCATCAGTGTGGTCGAGTCCAAGAGAAGAACTTGCCCAAGCACAGATGCACAAAGAGTGCAGTTCCCAGTGCAATGCTCTGGGTCTGGTTGCATTCCATAGGGACTCACACACTCCAGATTCCCCAAGAGTGTGGGTTACTGAAGCAACAGGAGAGCAAGTTCAGGATGGCTGCTGATTGGGGCACTGCTACCGAGTGCTGATGTGTGTAGCAACAGAAAGGACAGTATTGATTCAGGGTGACCCCCACGTGGTGAATAATGTGCTTTGGCTCTATGATTTAGAAGGTTAAACAAATGCTTTCTTAACCTATGTTATATTACACTAGTACTATATTAAAACTAGACTAAAGAGATACTATACTAAAAAGCTACTAAAGAAAAACTCGTGACTGTCTCCAGACAGTCACGACACAGCTTTTATCTAATTAGCTAATCAAGCTAAACAACTATCACTAAAATCCAATTAACAAATCCCTTTCAGTAAACAATCACTATAACACATTCTACATATACTAAACAACAAGAACAGCCAGTAGAGATAATAATTGTTTTCTCTTCTTCTCTAAGTTTCTCACTACCTTCCCTTAAAAAAAAACCTAGGAGAGAGAATTATATCTCTCTGTGTTCAAAGAATGTAAATACCACAGTACAGTAAAGAGAGATTATAAAAGTGAGATCTGTCTATCTATCTATCTATTTGAATCTTCCTGGCTCTGCTCCAAAGCAGTGGAAGATGCAAAGCTCACCTAAAGGCATCCCTTCAGGAGAGGAGTAGAGACGAGTTCCATTGACTGATCGTGAGCAGGCAGAGATGTTTCCCCCTCCAGAGATGGTTGTTTTTCCCCTCACGTTTTTCTCCTCCAGCCTTTTGTGCCCTGAAGCCTTCTTTTTATCCTTTAAATTTTTGCATGTCCTAAGGGAGTGGAACTATCCCATGCTGTAGCTGGGGTCTGGTGACTTTGCTCATACACGCATTACATGACACATGGTTTCCTTTGCTGGCATTCCCAGGGCTGTGTAAGTGCATTCGTTAATGGGGCCTTATGAGAAACTCTGTTACTGCTGGTCAGAATTCTCAGTTGACAAAAGAGGGAGAAGAAACATCTTGGTCCTCCTCCATGTACTGAGGTGGCCATAGAGGTTCTCTGACTTCCATCAGAGATCTTTGCATGCATCCTTATCTCCTGAATGACCCAGTTTTCTAACAAGAGTGTGGATGTCAGGAAGGAGGAATGCTGGTGCAGGCCTGAAGAGAAGGTGAACTTCAGGAGTGTCTCTCACAAGGAGTGAGCTCACCCAGGAAGCCCCTGCAGAGCCAGGATGGAGCTGTGGGACAGGGCGGGGTGTCAGTCACTACTGAAAGACAAACAGGACATGGCAGAAGCAGAGGGAGGCCCTCACCAGACCCCTGAGAAATGCCACCCCTTCCCTGTCAGCTGCCTGAGAGGCTGTTGGAGCTTCAGTCCCAGATGGCCCCAGATTGTAGGGCCAGGGTCACTTTGGAATCTGTGCCTCTTCTTGGGCAGAGAACGACCCAGCAGAGCAGCAGCACAGTGCTTTGGGAGCGTGTGAGCCCAGCAGCCTTTGAGTCGTGGCCCACAAAGTGCGTATGGGAAGTTGAAACCCATCTTCTCTTGCTTTCTGTGCAGGTGCTTCTAGAGAGAGAGCAGGAGCACACTGCCTCATCTGAGATGCCATTCCAGACTCAGGGAGAGCTGTTCCCTGCCCGAGAGCAGGAAGAGCAGCGCAGGCAGCAGGTGGAAGAGCCACAGGAGAATGGCCAGGTAAGCCTGACTGGCCAGGGCACAGAGGGAAGGGCAGGAAGAGGGGCATAAACCAGAGCTCCTGGGACTGAGGAGGCCAGGAGTCCCACAGGCACTGAAAGGACAGAGCCTTGGAATCTGCAGAGATCAGCACCAGGACAGGATGGTTACAGTGGAAACAGAGCTGGGAAGGGAAGCAGAAAGAAGAGGCTAAATAAATGTGATTTTGAGGCTAAAAGAGGAAAAAGCTGAACTTGATGGCAGCTCTCAGTCCCTTGCTCTGCTTTTGTGTGTACAGAACATCAAGGCAGAGCCACAAGCAGAGCTGCCCGAAGCTCAGAGTGCCATCACGGCAGTGAAGAGGAGGAATGAAGACATCCAAGAGGAGAAGAATCTCCCTATGCAGAGTGGCAATCAACAAAAACAGGTGAATGAAGGAATGGCAGCCACTCCACTCCTGAAAGAGAGTCCTTTCCATTGTTGTTTACAGAAAATTGACAAACAGATGCAGGCACAGCTGTATAAAACTGAGGCTAGGACCAAGGTAAGGAAGATGAAGCTAGACAAAAAAATTAATTTCATCAAAGAGAAAATGAATCGCCTCCTTCAGGAGCAAAAGGCTCTAGAAAAGCAAGTGAGTGAATTAGCAATAGGCACTGCAGCCATCCAAGGGGTGGTTTCTGCCCTCCTTGCCTTTCCAGTGCAGAGCAGCAGGGGGTGGGTGATGCCTCTGAGTGCCATCCTGATGAGGCCTCTGTTAGAGCTGCTCTCAAGGACACTTCCTGCTCTGCTTGATCTCAGCTGATGCTCTAGACAGTGGCATTACTCCTTTGGCCATTTAGCCAGCAGTCATCCGAATGAACTCCTGCTGGCTTCTTCCAGTTGACCTTGTTTTTTTCTTGAGGTGTTTTTGCAGGTGAACATGGTCACTCACATAGATTTGGAATACGAACTACAAGCTGTCTGTATCCCTTGTGAATAATCTGCTCCTGTCCTTTTCTTTCCTTTCTTCCCAGTCGATGACTCCTGGCTGACGGGGACAAGCTGTAGTCTCTGACTGCTTTTTTCTGTTTGACTTCAGGTTGAAGTGTCGCCATCCTACCTGGCAACCTGCAGAGAGTTCCAGCAAATGACGGTCAACCTAGGGCCCCGAGGCTGGCATGAGGCCCAGGAACTGAACCATCCAGAGATGCTGCAGGATGAGCACGTCCCGAGGAAGGTGCAGAAAAAGAGAATTTCATGGCAGGAGGTAGAACATTAGAATGAGGAGCTGCAAATGTATCTGCAGACCTAGGAGGGGGAAAGGAGTCTTTGGGAGGAAGTGGAGCAGTCGTTGCTGCAGTCATCCTTTAGAACAAGAAACTGGCTATGAACTCGAGTAAAACCAGCGTCTGGTTTTGAACATTTGGTTTCACAAGTGGACATCCAAAGCAATCCAGTTGAAGAGCTCTGCATGTGGCTGACAGCAGCTTCCTAAGGGCTTGCATTTCAAATGGCAATCTCTCTTGCATTTCAGGGCAATCTCTGCCACACCTTCCTGACATCAACTCATTTCTTGTCTCAGATCTACACCGGCTCTGACACTGAAGCTGCTGCAGAAGCAGCAGTGCCATCCCAAGGAGCCTTTGCTCCCCAGCTGAAGAAGTGGAGCCTGAGCCCTTGGTTCACCTCCCGTGCTGACCCAGCTGCTGCTCGGCAACAGGAGATGGCGGGTGACTCCCTGGAGCAGCAGAGTATGTCTGGTATCTTTCTTATCTGAGGGACAGTGTGTTGTGTGCACTGTCAGCATAGCTGTACCAAAGGGTTCTCCTCAGTTTAGTGTTACAGAAGTGCTGGCATTGCTCCGAGACAGCAAGAGAGAGCTCTGGGTGTTCCTGCTGCCTCTGAGAGCAGCTTAGACCGGCTGGAGTTTTTCTGGGCTTCCCTCTCTGCCGAAGGCAGAAGCAGGGATTGTTCCTGGATCAGCAGAATGCTGTGCTGCTTGAGTCCTAGCCACTGGCAGAAGCCCTGCTGAGATCAGTCTCTAGGAGAACACAACAAGCCCTTTGTGATTCTGCAGTACAACCCAATGAATCTGCTTCTTGCCCTTAACAGCTGCCAGTGCTGTGCTCTCAGATAAGATCTGGTAGGGTTGAGAAGAGAGCCCAGTGGATTCTGTGTCTACCATCACCTGTTGGGACAAAAATCTCAGTGTGGCTGATCTCAAAGCCCATCCTGTTGTGTCCTGAATGGGGGCAACAGCTTGTCCGGGTCTCAGGCTCACTCTGGCTTCTTCCCATCAGTGCCTGTCAGTGCTCATGCTTGGGCTTTGCCAGCCTTGTTGTGGTCGCTGCCCTGCCCCTGAGGGCTGGTGGGAATGCAGAGGCTGGAGCCTTCCTTAGCTGGGAGGGTCCTGTTGCTGCCCGGCTGCTGCAGCGCGGAGCTGCCTGAGGCAGCAGCCCCTTCTCTGGGCCAGCTTCTGCCTTGCACGGCCTGGACTCACAAGAGGGTCAGCATCTCCTCTGGGCAGCTCTCTGTGTCACAGGGGCGTGTGAGGAGCACTGCTGTGCCCGTGCCTCTGTGCCCGTGCCCGCCGTGCTGAGTTGGGAAGATGGGGACGTGTGCGGTGCCGAGAGGGCGAGTGCAATGGGAGCGACTGATCCGCGCTGTCAGGGTGAAGAGAAGCGGCGCAGTTCTTCACGCGGGGCACGGGCAAGGGCGTCTTTGGGCTCAGCCTGCTCATAAAGGGTGAGGGTCCTGATGCTGAAAGCCCCGTGGGCATTGGTTCTAGCATGAGCTGCTCTGGTTTACAAACACAGAGGCATTCTTCTGGCAAACTCGTGCAAGTTAGAAAAGATGGGAACACTTGGCAATATTCCTCCTGTTCTGAACTTGGCATCTGTTCAGAAGAATTGATTCTAGATGTCTAGGTGCATTTAATCTTAGCAAGGAGGAAACCTTTTCTAAATCTCACAGTGTTTATTCCCAAGAAAACAAAGGCACTGTTAGTTCCAGCTCTCCTTAATGTTTCTAGATGACAAACTTACTTGCCTTTCTAGGTATTCTCTTCTGGTCTCAGTCTCCTCTGAATGTATCTCCCAGTGCTTCCCTGTGTGTCTGCTGTCAAGAGGTCTCTAAATTCAAAGGATGCTATAAATCAGTCTCTGTGCCAGCCACTTGTGCTGTGGGCCTGCTGTTCTTTTCTTGTTGTTCCAGTTCCTGTTCCTGTTGTTGTTAGCCAACTGTCCACCAAGGGAGGGCTCAGAGTCCCAGACAGTTGGGCTGCCTTTTGTATCTCCTAGAAGGTGAGATCTCTGCTTTAAAGTGAACATCTTGCATTTTTTTTCCTTCAGGGAGAATGGTGAAGATGGAAAATCCTATTCTAAAATACATTGAACTGGAAAATATTGACAGTGGGTGAGTCCAAGCAATGTTAATTGTACAAAACTATGCATCAGGTGTTTTGCTGATGGAATAGGTATCAAGTGTGAAGTCAGACAAGCTGCAAATGTGTTCAGGCACTGGGCTTAGATTGTCAGTGCTGATCAGAATTTCTAAGCGTGCTCAGAAGGCATTGTCAAAGACATCTCCATGCTTCCAGTGTCCTGCAGGTCTTAGGCATTGACAGCACAGATCTCCTGTGTGGGCTGGCTTTCACTGCAAGGTCTAAATGGCTTCTCCTTTCTCTGCTGTTTTGTTTCTAGGACTTTTGGAGATGTTTATAGAGCACTCGACACTGCCACAGGAGGAGAGGTAAATGTCAACAGCCCCTGCAGACTCTGCTGCACTCAAGGGCTTTCCCCACTGGTGTGAGCTGTGGCTGGAGGTTTGGGCAGAGCTGCGCTGAAAAGGCTCAAGAAGCACAGATTGGTGCCAGCCCACAGAACACGTTTGGGACTTTGTCCTCCTCAGCTGCTGGAAGGAAGGCACGGAGGGCAGCGGTTCCTTTAAGAGAAGGACATGCTCACATGCTCTCCATTGCTAAAACAAAGGTGGTGCCTGCGAGCACCTCACTGCTCTTTGGGGCTACAGCTTCAGAGTCCTGAATTCTTGATTCTGGCTGCCAGCAAATCCATCTGAAAGTTACTGGTAGTTCCTTAGCCACCTGCAGTGCTGCACTCAGGAACTACACAAGGGAGAGATCTGCAAGGCGTCCCTGAAAGCCCTGAGCCCGGCCCATAGCCCAAGATGTATCCACAGAGTATTAAAGCATGGATTACTTCTTCTGAGTCCCAAACAAAGCAGCAGAGAGTGTGGTCAGAGGTTTGTGGGTGATAACTGAGACACCGCTGTTACCAAGTGGTCAAGGCAAAATGTCAGTGGCCCCACGTGTCCTGTAACTGGCTCCCAAGGGAGCAGAGAAATGGGCTGTTGGAATGTCAGTTCCTAATTACTGCAGTGCCTAATCACAAGGCAGTTTGGCACAGCTCAGCTGTGTCATTGCAAAATCACTCGCTCCACGTGTTTTGTGGTCTTGTGCCACCAACCTCTCAAGTTACTGATTTTCAATGTCATTTTAGGTGGCCATAAAGAAAATACAGCTTCAAGGACTGAGGAAGAAGGAACTAAAAGTCAACGAAGTCATGGTCATGAAGGTGAATAGAAATCCCAACCTGGTCAACTGCTTAGACAGGTGAGTTGTGCTTTTGTCCCATGAATGTTTGTTCACGTACTGCAAACATGCAAGGTAAAATCCCACTTTGGCCACTGGCAGAAAATAGAGCTGTAATTATTGGCCAATAATTATTGCTCTTTTCATCTCCAGTGGATGGGAAGAGATGGCATTTTGTCTGCATGAGTCTTCGCTGGCACACGGTATTTGAAAATTGTTCAAAAACCCGGATGAGTCGTGTCTTACTAAATCAATGATCTCTATATTCACAGCCACCACTTGGTTTTGGAGCTTGATTTTTTTCAAGTGTCTTCTTACGTCCAGGTAAACTAACAAGGATTTCCCTTGGATTGTTGCCACTGTTTTCCATTGCTATGCATGCCAGGAAGACGACGTGCTTTTTTCCAGAAACGCCATGTATGACAGGCTTTTTATCTGGGCTCTTACTCAACTGCACATTTTGCTTGCTGCTCATCTAAGACATCTCCTTTTTCACAGCTGTGCCTTTTCCTTGAGACTGCACAGATGGCAAACAATGCACAGCCAAGAGGGAATGTGTATTCCTTTATTTTGTCTTTGTCTCAAAGGGACCTGAAAAGAAGAATCAACCTGTCTTTTCCAAACAGCAACCTAGCCATGTACATTCATCTCCATGCCCTTGTTTCCTTCTTTCAGCTACCTTGTGGGTGAGGAACTGTCCCTGGTTATAGGGTACATGGATGGAGGCACTCTGAGCAATGTCATCAGCCAGACCTACCTGTTGGAAGATGAGATAGCAGCCATCAGGTCAGCAATCTCATCTGTGTTTCCAAGGGCTTGGGCAGGATTGTCTGGGAACAGGGGCTCAGAGCTGGAGTGATTTCCCGTGCCAAGCTTTGTTTCTGTGTTGCTGCTATTCTGTGGGTAAGTAAAAGCATCTCAAGTGAAAGGCCTGCCAGTGCCCCTGCACTCTCTGTACTCAGTGCCAGTACTCTTATCTTCTGCTGTTGTATTCTCGCTCTAGCTCTTGTATTTGTATTTGCTGTTCTCCACCTTGCCTCTCTAAATGTTTGCCTGGAGTTTGTCTTCACTGCATTCCTTGCCTGTAAAAGCAAAGGTGCTGGTGTCAGGATTTGAAATGACCAGCAAAGAAAAAAGACTCATTTCTCACAGTCCTCAGCTGAAAAGGATAGTAGTGCAGCCAAAATGCTCTTTGCTTCCAGAAAATGACTGGTGTGATACTTCCACGCCTGTGCTGAGGCCAGGAAGAAAATCTTTGTCATGCAGCCTCCCACCCAAAAGTGATCTGCTTCACACCAAAGGGAGGGACTTTTCCTTTCAAAACCCCTCCTTTGTCCTCTGCAAGGAAAAAGCACGTCCACTGCAGCAGGAGTCATCCTGGATGGTTGGCAGGGGACAGCCTACAACAGCAGATGCTGTTGCTCTTTCAAAAGATGACGTGCCTTTCCTCAGAAAGGTCCTGCTCTGCAAGGGTTGGAGCAGCAAGCTCTTCCTCTCAGTGGCCATTACTGCCCATTCCCCTGGAGAGGGAATCTTTTAGGTTGTTTCCTTTCTTGTATGATGAAATCACATCACTCATTTTTGCCCTCCTCTTTCTGTTTTCTCTCTCAGTGCCTGCAAGGACTGCATTTTCTTCATTCAAACCATGTCATCCACCAAGATGTGAAGAGCAGAAACATCCTTCTCAGAACTGATGGTTCTGTCAAGCTGGGTCAGTATATTCTTGGTCAGGTGCAGCGTTCCAGGGATGTGGGTGTGTGGCTGCTTGGAGTGACTGCCAGCTCCCCAAAAATGGTGCTGGTGGCAGTGCAGGGACCCCTGCTGCGAGCCGAGGGCACAGTTGCAACGTGCACAGAGGTATAAGGAACCACAAGCAGTCAAGAGTGGCCTTGCTCTGTGTGTGTCCCTTCCAGACAGAGGGAGCTACAATCTAAAGCTTCAGTGGCAAAAAGTCCACTGCTGTGAGCAGTGTTAAGAAACTTGGGTTTTTTTGGAAGTGGCCAATTCCATACTCCCTTGGCTAAAGCCCCAAGGAAATCGAGCGTGGACAGTTCTCCAGGAGATTCAACAGCACATTCTTAGCCCGAGAGTGGGGAATTCTTTTGCTTGGTTTCCTAATTGGAGCTGGCTTTCATGGTTTGTTGTTTTCTCCACAGCTGACTTTGGCCTCTTTGCTCAGCTCAGCCCTGAGCAGGGCAGACGGAGCTCCATGGCCGGCGCTGCTGGGTGGCTGGCGCCTGAAGTGGTGACAGGTCAACCATGTGGTCCCAAAGTGGACATATGGTCTTTGGGAATCATGGGCATTGAAATGGTGGAACGAGAAGTTCCTTCCTGGAATGCAACTCCTGTCTTGGTAAGGTGCAAATACTCACTGATCCCACTGTCTTTCTCACCTGTCCCATGTTCTGTGTGCCATTGGACAAAATCCCATTGCCATCTGCTGGCATCACTTCCACTAAGGTCCCCTTCTAAAAATGCCCCTGCAACACATCAGCATCTGCTGTAGCTTTGGTTGTATCAGAAAGGGAAGTGGCAGTTCAGAAACCTGCCATTTTGGCCTCTGGCCATACCTGACATTTCTCACTTGTTTTTTGAACAATGTTGGAGCTCTCTTTCTGAAGCTCTCTTTCTGAAGGACAAGAATTTGTCAGTGGAGAGGGTAGACATGTGATAAACATCCTGAGCAATGGAGGTTAGACCTTCCCAGTTTCAATTTTATAGAAAACATAAGAAAAAAAGGAAAAAGAAAAGTAAACAAAAAAGAAAAAGAGAAAAAACCTACTACCAAACCAACTGCTACTTGAGCAGCAGTTCTGCTTGCTTTTTCATTTTTTAAACACAGCTCTTCTCTTCCATTCTGTAGTATCTTTTCCAAATCCTGTGGGTCTTTGAAACTTTCAGGCTTTCAAGTCACCTGTACATTGTTCAGTCACGTATGTGGGTGGCCTGGATAAGTTTGGGATGTGTTTTTCTCTGACTGCAGTTAGAATTGTTTGCCAAACCCTTGGCTGTTTCTTGGTACTTTAACAAGTTGATGAGCTTGCAGGCAGGTGCCTGGGCTGGGATCCAGTATGGGCAGTTGACACTGGTGCTGTGTTTCTTTACCACAGGAGCAGGGACATCCCTGGCCTGCACAGTTCTAATGACAGGGAGGGCTCCAGCTCCCCACCATGGTCAGTGGCTGAGCTCAGATGAGAGTCAGGATAAAACCCTCTTTGTCACCTCTGGTGATGTGGGAAAAGGACAGAAAGCCACATAAATTATTTGTACAAAAGGGGAGTGCTTTGCCATTTCTGGTTTTGAAATTCTCTTTTGGGTTAAAGAGGATAATAGCAAAGTCTCTTTGGTCACCATCTACTTCAGTGCCATGAGCACAGAGTTATCATGACAGTGGTGGGCATTTTTATGGAAACTCCAAGGCCTCTTGCCATTGTTATTTTTGTCTGTTTGAGATGGATTCTTCAAGTTGAGGTTTGAATAGTTCCAAGTTGGTGTCTTATGTTTCTAAATACCATGTTGCAAAAGCAGAATGAGCTTTCTCCCTCTGACTTGTCAGCGCGTTAGAGCTTGGTTCCACATGAACCACACTGGATAATGATCAGCCGATGTCTTGCCAATCTACACTGTAATTCCTTGGCCTGAGGAGTATCAGAAACACCTGCTGAGCTCCATGGACACTGTCAGCTGCATGGAAGTGAGCATCCTTGGCCTTGCTGAAGAAACTGGAGCTCAGCTTAGGTTAGATGCTGTTGAGCAGGAGAAAGGCTGGAATTGTCAGGTGTTTCCAGAGGCCTGCGTGCCCAGAGGGACTGAGTTCTGGGGAGCAGCTGGATGTTTCTGCACATCATGGAAGGGAATTGCCAGACAGCTCAAGCCTCACCACAGGCAAACACTCCCCAGCTCTTCTCAGGCAACATTTGCTTTGGGTTTCAAGTTGTTTCCACTTGTCTGTCTGTGAAGATGCCCCTAAAACCACAAGGCAAGCCTCTCAGAACTGGTATTGCATTTCCAGAAATGAAGAAAAGAAGCCCAAACACAAGAAAGTTGCTAAGGCACTGGTTTTTTAGAGAGGAACTTAACCCCCTGTGCAGTTTCTCCTCACTGGGAAGCATGCCTGAAACCTGGGCATGAGGGTGTAAAGGCCACAGAGTCTCTTCTGCTTCTTATGCAGTGCTGCTGAAACACTCAGTGACCGTGTTTCTCTCCTAGCCCAAGGCACATTCTGCACATCACCAAGTCAGAGCCTAGTGATGTGGAGAGCCTGCCAAAACCTCCCATTTGTTTCCTGGCACTTTCTGGGATGGGCCTACCATTCATGCATTGACTTGAGTAGCCAAATGAGTCGAGGGTGACTGTAGGGATGGAACTTCTCCTGATTTGACCATGAAAAGTTTTTCTTTTCCATGTAAGGAAAGCAGAAATTTTCAGACTGCTGAGAGACAGAGCTGCAGGTGGCTCCTGTGTGTCCATGCAGGCCTTTTCATCCCAGTACATTTGTGCATGCATCTTAATGTGTCTGTATTGAAGATGAGATTCCCAATGTTTGTTTCCTTACCTGAGGAATACCTGGTGGATTTCCTTTCTTTGCTTCCAATTCCCATTGTTTTCAAGAACAAAGCAAAAAGCTTGATTAGTTTTCTTTTATGGCAGCTGTGCTTAAGGGACAAGAAGCACTGCAGAGATACTTTTCATGTACTAACCCTTGGATACAGTAGAGTCAGTATAGCAAAGTCCTTCTTCCAAAAAGCCTCTCAAGCTGGTGTGAATCCTCAGGGAAGGAAATGTGCTTGTGCTGATGTAGTTCCCACTAACTAGGTCAGTCAATGAAATCAGCTGCCAAGGCAAGATCTGCAGGATGGTGGGAAAGCTGTGGCTGCATCGGAGTTTGGGTTTTTGGTTGTAAAGGAAAGTCATCTCTGGGTCTCTGCCAGGGCACAAAGTGCCACTGCAGAGTGGAGCTTAATCAATGGGATCTGGGAGAGCAGTGACAGATGGAAAGAAGCAGGTGGAGCCTGGTGTCTCCTTTTTCCCCAGCCTCAACTCCTGATAGCCACAGGAGGAAGACAAAAGCTGCAGCAGCCCAACCTATTTTCTTCTTGCCTGCGTGACTTCCTGAGCTGCTGCCTGCAGAGAGACGAGGAGCGGCGCTGGTCTGCCAAGGAGCTCCTGCAGGTAAAATGTGAGGGGGCTGCAGGTGAAACAGGCTCTGAGGGATGGGCTCCTCCTCCACTCAAGTCCAGGGCATCAGATGAGCTCCCTTCCTCCTCACCTCCATTCTTGGTGCTCTTCAAATGAAAACAGTGAGGAATCCTAGACTGGGCTGGGCTGGCAGGGCCCTGTAAAGGTCCTCCGGTGCAAGTGTCCTGCAATGAGCAGGGACATCTTTAAAGAGATCAGGTTGCTCGGAGCCCTTTGACACCCGAGCCAGAATGGTTGCAGGGATGGGGCACCTACAAGCTCTTGGGGCAAGCTTTGCCAGGGTGGCACCATGCTGAGTAAACAAGTTCTTCCTTAGACGTACTCTGATTAGATGCCCTTTGTGTTTAAAAATATTTGTCCATATCCTATTATAACTGACCCTGTTAAAAAAGATGTCCCCCACTTTCTTCAAAGCCACTCTGAAGTCTTAGAAAGTGGCAATAAAGTCTCCCTGGGGCCTGTTCTTCACAAAACTGAATAACTCCAGCTGCCTCTGCATTTCCTGAGAGGAGAGGCGCTCTGTCCTCTGACTGTTTCTGTCACCCTCTTTTGTAATTTGGTGGAGTGTTCAGTTTTATCTAAAGGCAAAAGAATTGAAGTAGAGCAATGCAAGGTACAGAGACATGAAATGGTGGTGGAGGAGCCCAAGGAAGCCAGTCCCAGCTGAGCAGTCAGAGATTTGGCTGTGGGCAGGAGGGGCTGTGGGGGGCTCACTCTGAGGGGCCCTGGTTTGTGCCCCCCAGCCCACCCTTAGAGGTTTCTGCCACGCAAACAGGGACAGCTGGGAGGGACTTGTCCCAGCCCCATCTGCTGCCTGGCATGCTCTAGCAGACGGGAACTGTGCCAGGGTTACTGCCAGGTTGTGTGGCAGAGAGGGAACTGCAGAGCCCAGTGCCACTGGGCTGGCCCTGCTGGGAAGGAAGGTGCCATCCAGCACACGAGGGGCAGGGCATGGAAAGGTAGACACTGCTTTCTGTCCCTGTGGGAATTAGCACAGTGCCTGTCTTTCAAAGGCAGAGACCTATGTGAGTCATTGGAATTTGCTGAAAGCAAGATAACCCAGGGACAGAAAGCACCATTTCTAGAGCACTGGCAGGGCAAAAATCCCAACAAGATAAAGAAACCTGAATAAATGGATGAGTGGGATTCTGGGCCAGGTTTGCCTATGATGGCAGGGTCCTGCACATGACTGCTGGGTATCAGATGGTCCCACTGCTCCTCTTTCTGGGTCTTTTTAGGACTCAGAGCAATCCCAATTGAGCCTGTGAAGCACTGAGCTTGGAAAGTAATGGTTCACTGTTCACTGTTCTTTGTCTTTTTGTTGTTTGTTTTTGGTTTATTTGTTTTGGTTTGGTTTGGGGTTTTTTGTTTGTGTTTGTTTTCTTTTTTTGTTTTTATTTTTGTATTCGTTTTTTGGGGTTTTTTTGTGAACAGCATCCATTTGTAACATCAGCCGAGGCTGCATCCACCCTGGCACCACTCATCATCTCAGTGAAGAGGAGGATGGAGAAGCAAACAGTGCTATAATCATACCAGGACCATTTTCTCCATAGCCATCTTAGAGTAGGATTGTAGAGTAGGACTGTAGAGTAGGATTTAGAGTAGGACTATGTGGAGAAAAGAAAAAAGACTCTGCACAATTTAATGTGAATCAAGGAGAAGCCATTTATTGTGCTTCTAAACATAGTTTATAATTACTTCCTATCCTATATCTTTCTGTAGTCATGCATTGTTTGGTTGCATCTTATTCTTAATCTAATTGGTAGATGCTGTAAGGGTAATTTTATTTGGGTTGCTACCCCTTTTTCTGCCAGCAACTCTTCTGCTTCTTCTTTCTGCTCGCAACATCACCTTTTTATCCACAAAGTTGAATGCAGCTTTATTAAAAACCTGACTTAGTCCTAGAAGGTTAGTTAGTTTAGTTAGCTCCAGAGGCTTAGGCTGGTTCATTTAGTGTCTGTCCATTTTTCTGTAAATACCACCCTACAGGATTATAGACTAGGATTTTAAATAAATAAAGTTTCTGAAACTTTAACTCATCTGGAAGAATCCTTTTTTTCTCACCCTGTGAACAAGCTGAGCATTTCCTTCTGAGTTGTCAGCTGTCTCTTAAAGGTGCAATGTCTTCTTTGGTGTTGTGAAAAGTACATATTACAGGATAGTATAAATTAATATACTATATGTGTTATGTTGTCTTAATTAGTAGTACTGTAGTTTTTTAAGTAGTGTGCTGTTGTGGTGTGATGTCATGGTTTGCCTCAGATACCCCAGGTTCCTCCCTGATAATTCCCTGCCAGATGTGTCAATCATCCCTCCTTTCCACACCCTGACCCCTGTTGAGCGATGTCTGTCAATCCTGGCATTCCAGAAGGGCGTCGAGTGATTGGCAGAATTCAAAAGATGCCCTCCCCTCCTGAAAGGACATTGGGCCATCCAGGTGTCCTCTGTCCCTTGAGACTTCCCTGCCCTGTACCTGGTTGGTGGTCCCCGTGTTCCTTCCCTGCCCCTCTGCCCCGGGTAAAAGGGTGAGCAAACCACGCGGTTGGGAGTTCACCTGGAGCTGTTGCTGGATCCATAGGACTGTGGGCCAGGAATAAAGCTCTGCATAGAAACCCTCCATCAGAACCGACTCCTTTCCTTCACCTTGCCTTAAAGGTTTTCCACCAACTCCTGCATGCCTGGACTTGCCTCCAAGCACCCAGCTGCAGCATCCAGCAAGCCAAAAGTGTCTCTGGGGTAAAACTCCACAGTTGCTGCTATTTGGTCAAGCAGCAAAGGCCAGACAAGCTCATGTACATCCCGTCCAGCTATATTGGTAATTATTTCAGTGGTAAATATAGTTTTAGTTTAAAACATTATGTAAAACAGGAGCTATGCGATGTAAGATAGATTTTTACCTAGCTCAAGAAAGAGATGGGGTAATCAAGAAATTCTTTGCCCAGAGATGACAGCAACAGGACACCAAAAGCCCCAAGGGAAGAATTCTTGCATCCTTATTGGAAAAGACCAACTTTCCTCTACCTCCTTCCTGACTTTGAGGAGCCAACAGAATTAACGGGGAGAACTTGACAATAAGCAGAGAACATCCTTTGTTTGAAAAGAATTTATGCATCATGTATGAGATACATGAATATGCAACAGGCTATTGCTTTTAAGGGCTAATCCTTTGTTAGCGTGTGTGCTTTTGGGGCATAATTGCCCAGGAGGCACCAGGACTGTCCGTCTTTGTTTTTATTGTCCTTTACTGTTCTAACTCTGATTGTCCAAATTCTTATTATTCTAACTTCTCTTACTATCTTAATAACCATTTTATTGCTACTAAACTGTTAAAATTTAAAAAGAAGGGATTGTTGTTTTTTGCCATGTGCTTTGAAAGCTGGGAAGACTCTTCATTCATCATCTCCAGAGCACACTGCCTTTGGCCAGCACACTGGCCCATTTTGGTACATCTGTGACACTTCTAGTTGAGGCAGAAAGAGCAACGGCATTTGAAGGCAAAACCA